>NW_012101898.1:322801-364289 GCF_000951045.1 Mandrillus leucophaeus | reverse complement strand
AAAACAGTGGCAGATTTGGAGAAGACTGACTCCAATTTCAAAAATTTTGCTGTGGACAAAATGCTGTCAAGCAGCATGCATGCTATAGAAAAGTCTGTCCTGAGAAAAGGAGTCCGTTGATGTGACAAACTTCACTGCTGTCTTATTTTAAGAAATTGCCATAGCCAGCCGAGCCTTCAACAACCACCGTGCCGATCAGTCAGCGGCCATCAACACTGAGGCAAGAACTTCCACCAGCAAAAGAATTAGAACTCAATGAAGGCTCAGATGACTCTTATCATTTTTGAGTCATAAAGTATTTTTTAAATTAAAGTATGTACAAATTTTAGACAACGTTATTGCGCTCAGTAAACTGTAGTATAGAGTAAACATAATTTTTATGTGCAGTAGGAAATCACGATGTTTATGTGACTCACTGTATTTCAATATTTATTTTGTATTTATTTTGGTGGTCTGGATATAAACCCACAGTGTCTCCAACGTATGCCTGCACTGGGTGCCTGTCATAGACCAGGCTACGTGTGAGTTACTGGATCTAGAAAGATGAAAGGCAAAGATCGTCAAAGACAAAGAGGAATAAACACACCCAAAATAGATTTCTTCTTGTGATGTCCAACTCAAACAAGTGAAAACTCTTTAGAGTAAAGAATTCAGCGAAGCAACATGGAATTGTAACCACAATTCCTGCACTCTGAGTGACCAGTTGCCATCAGGGGGTAATATTTTTCATGGGGAGCAAAGCCCTTCTTCCCGCATTTTCCTTAAGCACAAGGTAAAAGTCAATATGTCGAGTTTGCCAGAAATACGATTTTATATAAAACTAAAATTCTACTGGATGAATTGCTTCCCTAACAGAATAGTTTGTTTTTTTTTAACTTGAAATGCAAAGCTGCCAATAATTGCACAATGCTACGAGAAAGCTGATATTCCTTAACAAGAAACTGTAACCAAAACGCTTGTGTATATTTGGGATCCAATACGTTACAATCATTTGGTGGAACATCAATGAAACTATTTGACCAAGCACTGATTCTGAAGACTGCACATGAAAGCATCTTTCTCCTCCGAATCTCTGCAGACCATTTTGAGGTTAAGTTTCTATTAACCTCAAAACAGTACAGCAACTCTCCGGCAGGGATTTGCTCTGGGAATCCTGCCCTCTGCTCTACCTGCTGGAGTAAGTTGGAGGCTCCACCCTGCCATGTCAGAAGGTAGCCCCAGAGGCCAGCAATGCACTGGAAGCACCACAGAAAATCCTCATCAGATATTCTGCTGGTAAGGGAACGTGTGAAGCATGGCTAAGTGCTCTCTGTAGAAATGTATCTGGTGCAAGCTCAGACGTTAAAGACACCCATATTTTAAGTTGTATAACAGTAGCAAAAATTATTTGATTGCCAAGGAAAAAATGCAATGTCCCAATAAAAGGAATTCCCCATTGTTCTGGTTAGGATCTTGATGTGTTCAGATCACAACAGTTGTGAGGAAAAGATGAGAATTTAACTGTTCGGCAAACCTAGGTGATGAAAGAGAGATAAATGTGAGGTTCACAAGCAACCTGAGAGAGAAATAGAAGAGGTGAGATTGGGTCAATAAGTGGGGGAAAATAAGAAAGAAATCTGCTCTGCTGGGAGGGCACATCAGAAAAGGAGATACATTACTTTGAATGTGAGTTTCTTTACATTGCTCTTTCATAAGTGCCTATTCATCTGTTCTTTCCTCTGTTTTTTCCTTCCCTGTAATTGCATCCCACTTCATCTTAAGTTTTTTAAATATATTCACAAATGGGTGATTAAGATGGATACCTTGTTCATTATTTTGCTTCTGCAGTGGAAATTAAACATGCTAATAATTGGAACTAAATAGAAATTATTAGTCAAACCTGACCTTTAAGCACTGAAGAATGGTTAGATGAAACAGGTAAGTAAATGAGGATATGTAGTGTGGAGCTTCACAGGCAGACAGCCCAGCCTCCCATTGCCTAGTCCCGAGGCTTGGGCAAGTGCTTCCCCTCACACATTGATCAGTGAAAGTTTGCAAAGCCCCAGCACAGAGTTCATTGTTACACACTCTAAATGCCAACGGGAGGGAATGCAACAGAAAGGGAACAATTCATCCAGGTAAAAAACAATAATAATACCTTGGGAAACTCTAAAGCACACTGGAAATCTGGATAAATTGGACCTGTTTGCACACAATAGAAGCTTTTATTTAATCTTGGTTGAGATGTATTTGAGTGTAATTTGAGTGTAGGTGGAGAGAGTTTGATTCAATAGACATGCTTACATTTTCCAAAACATACACATTTCTATGGCTGTATCAACTCATGTGTGAAGTGCCGTCTTTGAAAGTGAGAGTCCTCCAGGCCAGCTTGACCCCAGAGAGGGGGCTTCTGAACTGTGGTCATCGTCCTTCCTGTCATTTGCTGGGAAGCTGGGCTGGGATACAAGGAATGGGTTCTCCAAAACTGGGGACAAGTAGTGAAATATACATGCCTGAAGGAGCATTGGCCACAAGAGAGTTGTCACAGCTGGCCTTGAACAGCCAACAAAGGGGCCATTCCTATGGTTTCTAAATATATACATTTCGTATTACTTGTAGCTGCAGCGCGAAGGAGGAGATGTGATGCAGAGAGCAGAATGTGATCTTCGTGGGAGACCACAGGACCCTCCAGACTGAGCCCAGCTCTCCAGGGGCTCCCAGAGCAAAGTGACGCCTCTACCCAAATCGAAGCACAAATCTATGAGGCCAACAAGCCTGGACTTGGCTCTGGGCTGTGAGTGTTAATTTCAATAAGCCCTCAAAACAGTGTTATTTTTTTCTCTGGGTCTCTTTTTCCATTGAATGGTTGCTGGACACTAAAGGGACAGTTCCCAGGAAGTGGCTGGTTCCGTATTGGCACATAAAAGAATTCTGACAATGTCTGTTTTCTTGCTTTCTGCCTCTTAGAAGACACAGAAGAGATCTACTAGAACCTTCTAGAAGGCTTGCATAAGATTTCTTTTGTTAACATTCTGTACTGTGTCTGATAAACATGCCATGAGTCCCTTCCCTAAACTGTCTTGGAAATGAGAGCTTTAGAATCGCAAGAGAATACCTAGGAAACTATTATACTTAGCAACTCTCAGTATACAAAAAGTTTTCTTAAACTTCATTCCTGTTCTCTCTTTTCGCTTAGATTAGTGGGGTTTTCTTAGTGTGAATAGTGACTAGCACCTTAGCTCAGAGGCATTAGCCTATTTATTTTGCCAGTGAGTTTCTGAACCCCACTCTGCCGGGTGCTTCTGAAGAGAAATTACGATCTTCCTACAGTGGACTCAGCTGTCACCAAGAAGCACCTCCCTTCTTCTCTTTCTGCACTCAGTTTCACAAACCTCACTGGGTTCTATAAGGTTCATTCTCTCCTAATCCATCAAGAGTTTTTCCATCTACTTCAATTCTATTGGTTTCTATTAACTGTCCCCTAATTTATTTTCACATAAAACAATTTAGAGCCTGTTAGTCAACCAATTTGTAGTTGAAATTATAAGGTTGAAATTTGTGCTTTCCTGGTAAGCATATATATTTACATATATATATATGTTTCTGGAAAAACATATATAACATACTATATACAAACATTTTTCTTATTTTCAAATATTTACACATTGTATTAGGTCTTAATTTTTTATAATGCAACAGTTTATGACTGAGATGCTTGTCTCAGGCTTATACTCATCAAGAGAAGTTCTTTGTTTTGCTTACTGACATTTTTGTTACATATAATTGTAAGAAGATAAGGAGTATTGTATTTATCAGAACTCTTAGAATAGTGTCTTCGGAAAGTTGTGTATTCAGGTGAAGCGATGTTTTAAAAAGGCGGCTGGGTGGAGGTGAGAACCCAGAGGTTCGGTAGAGTCGATGCACTGCCTTCTTAGGTCAGCTCCATCAGGTGCTGACTGCAGCACTCGAGAAGGAGCAGCATTTTCCTGTGAAGTGGAGGAGAGGGACACGCTGTAGTTCTGCTTCAGAGAAAGAATGCCACCCCTCATCTAGGTCCCCAGAGAAGGATTAATTTGACTCAGCCCAACAGTGAGTCACTGGAAAGGGAGCTGCTCCTGAAGGATCAAGGATATGGGAACCACAGACGAGCAGAGGAGCTGTGCACACTGTAGAGGCAAGGTAGATGCAAGGTCTGGTGTGGGCTGTTAATGAGGCTTTGAGGAGAATGTCATGGCCCAGACATGTACTCTTCAGGTCCCCTCCATGAAAGACTCCAAGTCTGACTTCGGGGCATGTGGCTCCCAGAAGACTCCTGAGATGGACTCCTTCAGGGTCTATCCCAGCTGCAAATAGTCACCTCACCTAACTGCACATCCTTGCCCAGAGCTTGCAGCTGGAGACAAAGGGAGTCCCAGTCCCACCAACCTGGCTCAGGACACCCTCAAGAACACTAGTAGCTCCAAGGCTCCCAGTGGGGTTGGGTAAGGCTTTGTCCGTTTGGCATCATAGTTCGACTTGTCTCTCTCCCATCTTGCTTCCTCCCACTTCCTTTTCTGAATGTTGATCCCTAGAAAGCATCTCACTACCCAAAGTCCACCTCAGCATCACTTTCCAGAGAATCCTATCTGTGAGAAAATAAATGTGTCTCCTGGGGATTTTATTTGGAACCTAGAGCAAAAGTCCCATACCCTTGATCCTTCAGGAACAGCTCTCTTTGTGGTGACGCTGTTGGGCTGAGTCAAATGAATTCTTCTCTGGAGACATTCTTTCTTGGAAGCAGAGCTGCAGACTAAGGTGCAGGGGGGATGGAGTTGGGGGGCTCATCAGCCTCTGTGTTACTAGCCCTGATTTACTTGTAAACGTACTGCCATGGAGCCGCCTTCTGGGGTTCTGCCTAAGTTTCTGTTTTATTTTATTTTATTTTATTTGAGCAGCAGCAAGATTTACTGTGAAGAGGGAAAGAACAAAGCTTCCACAGCACGGAAGGGGACCTGAGTGGGTTGCCCCTAAGTTTCATTTTTAAAAATCCCAGTAAGACATGAAACTGCGTTTTTTAAATATGGCATTATATTTGGAGCTGATGCAATCTTTCAGTTATTTGTTTAAAAATCTCAATTTCTATAACATTGCCAAACATTTCTGCCAGAAACAAGCAAAGCACTAGCTTTTCTGCCAATGATTAGGTCGCTTGGAGCAAAATGTCTCTTGGAAGATGGCCGATGGACAGTTACCTTATCTGTAATAGTGGTTTTTTTTTTTTTCAGCCTCCATGTGTTCAACAGAGGATGGAGAATGAAAGCCATAAGGAAACGTTCCAATAACGCCATGATTGCCTGTCTTTCTGAGACACTGCACTTGCTTCTAACTCTTGAGACCAATAGATACCTGACGAGCTGCTCTCTATGGGAAATGCCATTTCAGATTCCTCTGGGGTAGTCGTGGGATAGCCAAGGGAAGCTCAATGGATAAGCGTGATGATGGTTCATAACCTCCAAGATCTCAGCATCTTCAGGCAGGGAAATAATCTTCATAAGTGACTCTGAGTCAAGGTAGTCAGAGATACAAATATTGTGCTATGAGGACCTGAAAGAAGCAAACAAATGTATCCCAACTAGAGAAATATAGTAACTATTAGCTCTTTGCAGCAATCTTGGTTTTTGTTTTGTATTGATTTATTGTAATTCCCAAACTATTAACTAGGGAACTTTGGACACCAGGGATATTTGGAATTTTGGCAATGGGCTCTGACCTGGAGTTTAGATTAATTTCTGAAGCCATCTCTTGGGACTTGATGTGGAAAAAGGGTAAAAATAAATCACTTTCCTTTGGGCACAATGGGAGTTAGGTAGAAAGGAGTCTTTGGAGAGTTTTTGGTCTAGGCTCAGAATTTAAACACAACCCTGTGATTTGGGGGACTCAGTAATTAATTTTCAGTGGTTATTGAAAGGGGCAGATGTCAGTGGCAATCCAGGTGGAAATGAAATATAGATGAAAAAAGTGAGGGGCTTATTTTCCTGATCCAAATCCACTGCCCAAGTAATCTATCTTCTGATAAAACAGCAGAGATTAAATTTTAAAAGGTTTTTAGGCAGCAAGAAAAATGAAAAATAGATCACATTTTGGTGCTTTAGAGAGTCTGAGGACAAAAACATTTCTAGGTACATATAATTATGAATTTATTTTGACATTGATTTAAAATTACTATTGTGTAATGGAAAAGATTTTTGTGTTCTTTTGTAGCATCACATAGCATAAAAATAGACACATTATCATTGTCACCAAGTATAAAATACCTGCAAAATGTTTAAGGAAAATATTTTGCTTTAAGGAAAAAGATATTTAATTATACTATATTGCATAGTTAACCTTTGCCCTGTTCATTTATAAATATTTATTTCCTCTTAATCTTCTTTTTTGCTATCACCGGGCTAGAGGATATAAAATTGGATTATGGAAATTAGTGACCAGGTTATGCTGCTAATGCATAAGTGAGAGGACGCTGGGAAATGGAAGCTGGGAAATGGTGTTTCGCTTCAAAGCAAATTTCAATCATCTGAATTTGGGGTGCCTTAAGAAAAGCCTGATGTGTTTCACCAGAAAAGGACGCTGATGGTGAGGTGGAAGGCTACACTCATGTTTCTACAACATTGTATTATGCAGCAGAAGATGCAAGATGTGTGTATTTTTCAAATCAACAATAATATTTGTTTAATGTCTTGCATTTTATATTGATTTGCTAGGGTTGCCGTAACAAAATATCACAGACTGGGTGGCTTTGAGGCAGGAGAATAGGGCCTGGAAGCCGGGAACCTAAGGATTTCCTAGAACTGAATCAAATAGAAACATTTCAGCTGTGACAGGAAATATCATCTTCATTTGCATAGGGCGGACATCTAGTAAATGATTTTGTAACTTTACTTCATCCTCTCCATTTACATAGGGCAGACACCTAGTAAATGACTTTGTCATGTTACTTCATCCTCTTCATTTACATAAGGTATACACCAGGCGGACACCTAGTAAATGACTTTGTAACTTTACTTCATCCTCTTTTATTTACATAAGGTGTAGACCAAGTAAATAACGTTTTAACTTCACTTTACCCTCTTCATTTACAGAGGAGTATACCAAGTAACCAGTGGAAATCTTAGAGGGTATTTAAACCCCAGAAAGCTCTGTAACCTGGCCCCTGAGCTCCTGTGCTTGGCCTGCTCCCACCCTGTGCAGTGTACTTTCACTTTCAATAAATGTCTGCTTTTGTTGTTTCATTCTTTCCTTGCTTTGTTTCTGCGTTTTGTCCAACTCTTGGTTCAAAATACCAAGAACCTGGACACCCTCCACTGGTAACAGCTTAACCAACAGATATCTGTTTTCTCACAGTTCTGGATACCGGAAGTCCCAGATCAAGGCGCTGACAGAGTTGGTTTCTTCCGCAACCTCCCTCCCTGGATAATGATGACTGTCTTCTTTCTGTCTCTTCACAGTATCTGTCCTGTGTGTGTGTGCATCCCTGCTGTCTCTTTTTGTGTCTGAATGTCCTCTTTTTATGAGGACACCTGTCAAATTGGGCTAGGGCCCAGCCTAATGGGCTCATTTTAGCTTCCTCACTCTTTAAAAACTCTGTCTCCAAATACAGCCACATTCCAAGGTACCAAGTGATAGGGCTTCAGCACATGATTTTGGAGGAAGCACAATTTAGCCTGTAACATCTCATCATTTTTCCCACTTACGTTGTCTTATTCGACTCCAATAAAATAGGTAGAGTAGGACTTACTCTTAATATAAATTATTATCATCTCTACTTTCAGATAAGGAAACAGATCAGAGAAGTTGCGAGCTCATCTGAGCAAACTCAGGACCTCTGAGTCCACGTCTAACACCTCTAAGCAGCCTTGGAAATGGCACATTCTTTCATAGTTGTAACAAAACGGGACCCTAGTGAGGCATTTGCTATCTTCCTCAGGAGAACGAGGTGAGGCCTCCAGGACTGCACCATGATGACACTCTGTGAGCAAGGAGTTCCAGTATCAGACCTCGACCGAGGAGAAGGGACGGTGACTCTAAGAGATTTAGTTTTAAGTAAAATGCTGTCTTTAGTCACAGTGATTTAACACTTTTGTTTTTCTTTTCTTTTTCCTCTTTTTTTGTTATACTTCAAGTTCTGGGATACATGTGCCAAACGTGGAGGTTTGTTACATAGGTATACATGTGCCATGGTGGTTTGCTCCACCCAGTAACCCTTCATCTACGTTAGGTATTTCTCCTAATGCTTTCTCTCCATTTGCCCCCCACCCCCCTACAGGCCGCAGTGTGTGATGTTCCCCTCCCTGTGCCAATGTGTTCTCATTGTTCAACTCCCACTTATGAGTGAGAACATGCAGTGTTTGGTTTTCTGTTCCTGTGTTAGTTTGCTGAGAAAGACGGTTTCCAGCTTCATCCATGTCCCTGCAAAGGACATAAACTCATTATTTTTGATGGCTGTGTAGTATTCCATGGTGTATACGTGCCACTTTTTTTTTATCTACTCTAACGTTGATGGGCATTTGGGTTGGTTCCAAGTCTTTGATATTATGAATAGTGCTGCAGTAAACATACGTGTGCGTGTGTCTTTATAGTAGAATGATTTGTAATCCTTTAGGTATATACCCAGTAATGGAATTGCTGGGTCAAATGGTATTTCTAGTTCTAGATCCTGAAGGAATTGCCACACTATCTTCCACAATGGTTGAACTAATTTACACTCCCACCAACAGTGTAAAAGCGTTCTTATATCTCTGCATCCTCTCCAGCATCTGTTGCTTCCTGACTTTTTAATGATCGCCATTCTAACTGGAATGAGGTGGCATCCCATTGTGGTTTTGATTTGCATTTCTCTGATGACCTGTGATGATGAGCTTTTTTTCATAGGTTTGTCAGCCACATAAATGTCTTCTTTTGAAAAGTGTCTGTTCATATTCTTTGCCCACTTTTTGATGGAATTGTTTATTTCTTGTATTTACGTTCCTTGTAAATTCTGAATATCAACCCTCTGTCAGATGGACAGATTGTGAAACTTTTCTCCCATTCTGTAACTTGCCAGTTCACTCTGATGATAGTTTCTTTTGCTGTGTGGAAGCTCTTTAGTTAGTTTAATGAGATCCCATTTGTCAATTCTGGCTTCTGTTGCAGTTGCCTTTGGTGTTTTAGTCATGGAGTCTTTGCCCACGCCTATGTCCTGAATGGTGTTGCCTGGGTTTTCTTCTAGGATTTTTATGGTTTTAGGTCTTACATTCAAATATTTAATCCATCTTGAGTTAATTTTCGTTTAAGGTGTAAGGCAGGGCTCCAGTTTCAGTTTTCTGCATATGGCTAGCCAGTTTTCCCATCACTCTTTATTAAATAGGGAGTCCTTTCCCTGTTGCTTGTTTTTATCAGGTTTGTCAAAGATCACATGGTTGTAGATGTGTGGCATTATTTCTGAGGCCTTCGTTCTGCTTCATTGGTCTATATGTCGGTTTTGGTACCAGTACCATGCGTTTTGGTTACCGTAGCCTTTTAGTATAGTTTGAAGTCAGGTAGCATGCTACCTCCAGCTTTGTTATTTTTGCTTAGGATTGTCTTGGCTATACAGGCTCTTTTTTGGTCCCATGTGAAATTTAAAGTAGTTTTTTCTTATTCTCTGAAGAAAGCACACCAATGGGGCTTGACCCTTTATCCAATTTGCCACTCTTTGTCTTTTAATTGGGGCATTCATCCAGTTTATATTTAAGGTTAATATTGTTATGTGCAAATTTGATCCTGTCATGATGCTAGCTGGTTATTTTGCCCATTAGTTGGTGCAGTTTCTTCATAGTGTCAATGGTGTTTACAGTTTGGTTTGTTTTTGCAGTGGCTGGGACCAGCTTTTCCTTTCCACATTTTGTGCTTCCTTCCACAGGTCTGGTGGTGACAAAATCCCTCAGCGTTTGCTTGTCTGTGAAGGGTTTTTTTTTTTTTTCTCTTTCATTTATGAAACTTAGTTTGGCCGGATATGAAATTCTGGGTTGAAAATTATTTACTTTAAGAATGTTGAATATTGGCCTCCACTCTCTTCTGGCTTGTACTATTTTTGCAGAGAGATCCACTGTTAGTCTGATGGGCTTCCCTTTGTGGGTAACCTGACCTTTCTCTGGCTGCCCTTGACACTTTTTCCTTCATTTCAACCTTGGTGAATCTGACGATTATGTGTCTTGGGGTTGCTCTTCTTGAGGAGTATATTTGTGGTGTTCTCTGTATTTCCAGAATTTGAAAGTTGGTCAGTCTTGCCAGATTGGGGAAGTTCTACTGTATAATATACTGAAGAGTGTTTTCCAACTTGGTTCCATTCTCCCCGTCACTTTCAGGTACACCAATCAAATGTAGGTTTGGTCTTTTCACATAGTCCCATATTTCTTGGATGCTTTGTTCATTCCTTTTCATTCTTTTTTCTCTAATCTTGTTTTCAGACTTTATTTCATTAAGTTGACCTTCAATCTCTGATATCTTTTCTTCTGCTTGATCTACTTGGCTATTGATACTTATATATGCTTCACGAAATTCTCATGCTGTGTTTTTCAGCTCCATTAGGTCATTTATGTTCTTCTCTAAACTGGTTATTCTAGTTTGCAATTCCTCTAACCTTTTTCAAGGTTCTTAGCTTCCATACATTGGGTTAGAACATGCTCCTTTAGTTCGGAGGAGTTTGTTATTACCCACCTTCCGAAGTCTACCTCTGTCAATTTATCAAACTCATTCTCTGTTCAGTTTTGTTCCCTTGCTTGCAAGGAGTTGTGATCCTTTGGAGGAGAAGAGCCGTTCTGGTTTTTGGAATTTTCTGCCTTTTTGTATTGGTTTTTCCTCATCTCCGTGGATTTATCTACCTTTGGTCTTTGCTGTTGGTGACCTTCAGATGGAGTTTTGACCTTCAGATGGTTGCCCTTTTTGTTCATGTTGATGCTATTGCTTTCTATTTGTTAGTTTTCCTTCTAACAGTCAGGCTCCACTTCTGCAGGTGTGCTGAAGGTTGACCCTGTTTGTCTGAGTATTACCAGCAGAGGCTGCAGAACAGTAAAGATTGCTGCCTGCTCCTTTCTCTGGAAGCTTCCTCCCAGAGGGGCACCTACCAGATGCCAGCCAGAACTCTCCTGTCTGAGGTGTCTGTTGACCCCTGCTGGGAGGTGTTTCCCCATCAGGAGGCACAAGGGTCAGGCACCCACTTGAGGAGGCAGTCTGTCTCTTAGCAGAGCTGGAGCACTATGCTGGGAGATCTGCTGCTCTTTTCAGAGCTGGCAGGCAGGAATATTTAAGTCTGCTGAAGCTGCGCCCACAGCTGCCCCTTCCAGCAGATACTTTGTCCCATGGAGATGGGAGTTTTATCTTTAAGCCCTGACTTGGGCTGCTACCGTTCTTTAAGAGATGCCCTTCCCAGAGAGGAGAAATCTAGAGAAGCAGTCTGACTACAGCAGCTTTGTGGTGCTGCGGTGGGCTCTGCCCATTCGAAACTTTCTGATGGCTTTGTTTACACTGTGAGGGGAAAACCAGCTACGCAAGCCTCAGTAATGGTGATGCCCCTCCCCCCACCAAACTTGAGTGTCCCAGGTTGACTTCAGACTGCTGTGCTGGCAGCATGAATTTCAAGCCAGTGGATCTTAGCTTGTTCAGTTCCATGGGGGTGGGATCCACTGAGGAAGACCACTCTTGGCTCCCTGGCCTCAGCCCCCTTTCCAAGGGAGTGAGTGGTTCTGCCTTGCTGGCATTCAACGTGCCACTAGGTTATGAAAAAAAACTCCTGAAGCGAGCTTGGTGTCTGCCCAAATGGCCGCCCAGTTCTGTGCTTGAAACCCAAGGCCCTGGTGATGTAAGCACCTGAGGGAATCTCCTGGTCTGTGGGTTGCAAAGACCATGGAAAATGTGTAGCATCTGGGCCAGATAGCACCATCCCTCATGGTACGGTCCCTTAGAGGTTCCCTTGGCTAAGGGTGGAAGTTCCCCGATCCCTTGCATTTCCTGGGTGAAGCAATGCCCCACTCTGCTTCTGCTTCCCCTCCATGGGTTGTACCCACAGTCTAACCGGTCTCAATGAGATGAGCTGGGTAACTCAGTTAGAAATGGAGAAATCACCCGCTTTTGCATTGGTTTCACTGGGAGCTGGAGACAGGAGCTGTTCCTATTGGGCCATCTTGCCCAGGAATCAATACCCTTGTTTTTCATGGAGATATTTTCTTTTTACTTCTTTCTCTTTGTTTTTATAAATTAATTTGGAGGAGTGAAGTAAAATGGATGTAAGAGGAAGATGGTGAGAGAAAGGTCACTAACAACTGCCTTATTCATCTCTCCTCAGAGGAATAAATTGCACTCCAGGAAACACCAGCTATATTTTATTTTGGCAATAAATACAGCAAATGAGCTTAGGTTTCTGCTATTGTTCGGTAACCCTATTTTTTAAAAAATTAAATAGAACTAATTTTAACTTGTTGTTCTTTATCTCAACATATTTCCTGCCCTATCTGAGCCCGCCCTGATTCATTATCTGCACATGTTTTATTTTTCCCATAGCATGCTATTCATCACTTGACCCTAGTACATTTCTTTCTGTGCTTGAAGGAACAAAACTGAATGTCAGAGGGAGAGAAAATTGGAAGAGCCCTGGCAACACAGGGTCCACTTCCTCAGACCTCATCTCCTCCAGTTCCTTTTTCTAGGTTGTAAACTGGTCCCACTCAATCTGCCAAAGGTGCATCAACTCACATAACTGTTTCATCCCTGGCTTTTTGTAACTAGAGTGTACATATTAAATATGCCTAAATGTGCATGATAGCGGTATTAGTCCGTTTTCACGCTGCTGTTAAAGACATACCCGATTGTGGGTAATTTATAAAGAAAAAGAGGTTTAATGGACTCACAGTTCCACGTGGCTTGGGAGGCCTCATGATCATAGCAGAAGGTAAAAGGCACCTCTTATATGGCAGCAGGCATAAGAGAATGAGAACCAAGTGAAAGGGGTTTCCCTTTATAAAATCATCTGATCTCATGAGACTTATTCACTACCACGAGAATATTATGGGGGAAACTGTCCTGAAGCTTCAATTATCTTCCACTGGGTCCCTCCTACAACACACAGAAATTCTGGAAGCTATAATTCAAGATGAGATTTGAGTCAGAGGACACAGTCAAACCATATTATTTCGACCCTGGCCCCTCCCAAATCCTCACATTTCAAAACCAATTATGCCTTCCTAACAGTCCCCCAAATTCTTAACTCACTTCAGCATTAACTCAGAAATCCACAGTCCAAAGTCTATTCTGAGACAAGGAAAGTCCCTTCTGCCTATGAGCCTGTAAAATCAGAAGCAAGTTGGTTACTTCCTAGCTACAATGGGGGTACAGTCACTGGATAAATATATACATTCCAAATGGGAGACATTGGTCAAATCAGAGGGGCTAGAGGTCCCCATGCAAGTCCGAAATTCAGCAGGGCAGTCAAAACTTAAAGCTCCCAAATGATCTCCTTTGACTCCATGTCTCACATCGAGGTCAGCTGATGAAAGAGGAGGGTTCCTATGGTCTTGGACAGCTCTGACCCTGTGGCTTTGCAGGATACAGGGTCCCTCCTGGCTGCTTTCACAAGCTGGCGTTTTCTGTGGCTTTTCCAGGTGCATGGTGCAAGCTGTCAGTGGATCTGTTTTCTGGGGTCTGAAGGACAGTGGTCCTCTTCTCACAGCTCAGCTAGGCAGTGCCCCAGTGGGGATTCTGTGTGGGGGCTTCATCACCACATTTCCTTTCCATATTGCCCTAGCAGAGGTTCTCCATAAGGGCTTTTCCCTGAAGCAAACTTCTGCCTGGACATCCTGGCATTTCCATACACTCTCTGAAATTTAGGTGGAAGTTTCCAAACCTCAGTTTTTGACTTCTGGGCATCCGCAGGTGCAACAACATGTGGAAGCTGCCAAGGCTTGGGGCTTGCATCCTCTAAACCCACGGCCCAAGCTGTATCTTGACCCCTTTTAACAATGGCTAGATTGGCTGGGATGCAGGACACCAAGTCCCTAGGCTGCAGACAGCAGAGGGGCCCTGGGCCCAACCCAAGAAACCATTTTTTCTTCCTAGGCCTCCAGTCCTATGATGGGAGAGGCTGTCACAATGGTCTCTGACATGCTCTGAAGACACTTTCTTTATTGTCTTGGTAATTAATATTCAGCTCCTCATTACTTATCTAAATTTTTGCAACCAGCTTGAATTTCTCCTCAGAAAATGGGTTTTTCTTTTCTGTCACATCACTGGGCTTCAAATTTTCTGAACTTTTATACTCTGTTTCCTTCTTAAAATGTAATGCCTTTAACAGTACCCAGGTCACCTATTCAATGCTTTGGTGTTTAGAAATTTCTTCTGTCAGATATCCTAAATCATCTCTCAAGTTCAAAGCTCCACAAGTATTTAGGGCAAAGGTGACATGCCTCCAGTGTCTTTGCTAAAACAAAGCAAGAATCACTTTTACTCCAGTTCCCAACAAGTTCCTAATCTCCATCTGAGATGACTTCAGCCTGGATTTCATTGTCCATATCATCATCAGCATTTTGGTCAAAGTCATTCAACAAGACTCTAAGAAGTTCCAAACTTTTCCACATTTTCCTTTCTTCTTCTAAGCCCTCTAAAGCATTACAGCTTCTGCCTGCCACCCTGTTCCAAAGCTGCCTCTCCACATTTTCAGGTATCTTTACAGTAATGCCCCATGCTACTGGTACCAATTTAGTGTATTAGTTCATTTTCACACTGCTGATAAAGCTGTACCCAAGACTGAGTAATTTATAAAGAAAAAGAGGTTTAGTGGATTTACACATGGCTGGGCAGGGCCTGCGGTGGGGGGGCTCACAATCATGGTGGCAGGTGAAAGGCACATCTTACATGGCAGCAAGCAAGAGAGAATGAGACCCAAGCAAAAGGGATTCCCCCTTAAAAAACCGTCAGATTTCATGAGACTTATTCATTACCATGACAACAGTATGGGGGAAACCGCCACCAAGATTCAATTAGCTCCCACTAGGTCCCTCCCACAACATGTGGGAAATATGGGAGCTACAATTCAAGATGAGATTTGGTGGGGACACAGTCAAAACATATCAATAGTCATTGTCAAGAATATTTTTATGAGAATATTAGGAAACTAAAACACTAGGAAAGGGGCATCATTGTGATTACACTGCTGCTTTCTTTAACAATGAGGAAATGACAGGAGCCTCAAACTCACAGCAGTGTGTGGCTGGGAATGTGAAGGAGGGCTCCTGATACAAGTCACACCTGTGCAAATGCCTGAACATTAAAGCTCTGGTTCTTATCTGTAAATCGTAGATATGTAGAGGTTCTATATGTGTGTGTTTGGAATATGAGTTTGTTGGAAACTTTTTGGGAGTTTATTCATTTTTGATGAACCAGAAGCCTCAAACATGTACATTTTAATATATCTTAGTATGAAATACAACTTCTTTGTGATGAAAAATTAAAACTACCAAGTCTCCACATAAGTCTATGTATTCAAAACTTATAGAAATTTTTTTATTTTTAACTTTATGGATGCATAATACATGTACAAATTTATGGAATTTGTGTGATATTGTGATACAAGCATACAATATGTAATAATCAAATCAGCATAATTGGGACACCTCAAACTTTCATTATTTATTTGAGTTGAGAACATTCCAAGTCTACTTCTTTAGTTATTTTGTAATATACAATAAATTATGATTAACCACTCACTCCATTGTACTACTGAAAACTAGATCTTCTTTCTTCTGTCTAACTGTATTTTTATGCCTGTTAACCAGTCACTTTTTATCATCCCCTCCCTGTTACCCTTTCCAGCCTCAAGTACCCACAGATCAACTCTCTACCTCCCTGTGATCCACATATTTTAGCTCCCACATGTAAGTGTGAACATTTGATACTTCTCTTTCTGCTCCTGGTTTATGTCACTTAACATAATGTCCCCCAGTTCTGTCCACATTGCTGCAAATGACAAAATTTTATTCTTTTTTATGGTTGAATAATATTTCCTCATGTGTATGGACCACATTTGCTTTATCCATTCCTCCACTGATGAACACCTGTGGATTCCATATGTTGGCTATCGGGTACAGTGCTGCAGGAAACATGGGGGTGGAACTATCTCTTCGAGATACTAACTTCCTTTCCTTTGGGTATCTACTCTGTAGTAAAATTGCTGGATCAGAAGGTAGTTCCATTTTTAGTTTTCTGAGGAACCTCCATACTATTTTCAGTAGTGGCTATACTTATTTACTTTCACACTACCGCTGTAAAAGTCTTCCCTTATCTCTATATCCACTATTTTTTGTCTTTTTGGTAAAAGTCATTTTATCTGAAGTGAGATGATATCACAATCTGTAATTTTAAAAATAAATGTTATACTGCTTCTCACTTGCCTTTACAGGAATAAATTCCAGGCTATCCTGTTTACAAGTTATGTTTCCAGTAATTACCATTACTTAGAAACTTGAATGCCTGAATCTTTTTTGGTGCTCCAAACTGTGAATTTTTTATTTAACATTTTTCAGCTAATTTTGAACAAGTTGCAAATAATATTTACAGCACTTATTTATAAATTGTATACAATTTAACCATATTTGACTCATTGTGATTATGAACATGTGTGAATTTACAGTTTCTAAAACCATGTATAGAATTATTTTAAATAAATTCTCCAAAGTATATTTAATCTGTTCTGAGTTAGGCTAGTTCCATGTGTTTTACTAAACGTTACTCACTGATGTGGATGAAAGTACATGACAATGGGAAAGAAAGAATAATGAAAAAGAGAAAAACACGAGACGTGTTTTGGGAGCTACAAATAGTTCCGTTGATCTTAAGACTAAATACCAGCAGGTATCCTTAGTGCTTTACTAAACCTGACTGACTGATTTGAATGAACGTACGTGATAATCAGAAGAAAGAATAATGAAGAACAGAAAAAATAGAAGGCATGTTTTGGGAGTTACAAACAGTTCAGTTGATTTTAAGGTTAAATACCAATAGATATCCCTAGAGGAACCTGGCCTTTAATGTGCGCTGCAGACACATTGTAAGTATTTTCCGCATTAGGTGTGTGAGTTTATTCTCAATTATAGAAACACTGAAAGTTTTTATTGGCAGGACTTGTTCACTCATTCATTCATTCAATAGCCATTTGTGGCCGGGTGCAGTGGCTCACACCTGTAATCCCAGCACTTTGGGAGGCTGAGGTGGGTGAATTACCTGAGGTCAGGAGTTCAAGTCCAGCCTGGCCAACATGGTGAAACACCATCTCTACTAAAAATACAAAAATTAGCCAAGCATGGTGGCACACACCTGTAGTCCCAGCTACTTGGGGGGCTGAGGCAAGAGAATCACTTGAACCCGAAAGACGGAGGTTGCAGTGAGCCGAAATCATGCCACTGCACTCCAGCCTGAGTGACAGAGCAAGACTCTGTCTCAAAAAAAAAAAAAAAAAGCCATTTGCTGAACATTCCTCTTTTTTTGACATATAGGTACTTATTTATTTAAGTGACAAATAAAATTATATGTCTTTTTATGTAAAACATTTTGTTTTGAAATATGTTTACATTGTGGAATGGCTAAATCAGGCTAGATAATGTATGCATTGCTTCACATGCTAATCATATTTTGGGGGTAAGAATACTTAAAATCTAGTCTCTCAGCAGTTTTCAAGAATACAGTGCATTGTTACTAACCACAGCCCATATGCTGGGTAATGTTTCTCTTGAACTTACTGCTCCTGTCTAGCTGAAAGTTTGAATCCTTTGACCAACGTCGGCTGAGCAGTTCTTGTGTTATGAGCAGCAGGGAGGAAGGGAAGAAAGTCATAGTTCCTACTTGCATAAAACTCAGACACCAGAAGCAGCGACAGAAAGGTGAACACATCATGAACGCTCTTGTGCTCAGGGATACTAGAGAGACAAACAGGAGCATTGGATGGATGGGGATGAACTTGCCAGGGCTCATCTGGATACCATGTATCCTGTGCTTTCTGGGGGCAGCCCTGACCCACGGCTTCATGTGTATTAACTCACTCAGCCTGCAAAGGGCCCCATGACACAGACACCTGCACTGCCCTTGTTTCCTCGATGAGGAAATGAATGGTGCAGAGAGGCTGGGTGACTTGCCCAGGATCCCACAGGCGGTCAGCAGTGCAGATGGACTGTGAACATACAATGCACACTGTAGACCCCAGAGCCTCACTGTCTCACTGTTTTCGGTCTGTTTTTCTTTTGATAGCAAGTGATGGCTAAACTGCACACATTTCACTCATGTTCATATGGAAGCCATTGACTCTTTTTCTGGTAGATGTTTAAAACATGCTATAGTTTTCCAGTTGAAAACTAAAAAATACTTAGCATACATCCTTCAAAGTGAAATGGGAAAGGTTCCCTTGTCTCCCTCGCAGGGTGTGTGGTGGGGTGGGGCTCTCTTCTTCAGTGACCCACAGCTCAAACTTCTAGGGCAGCATACAGACGGGAAGACTGTGGGGCTCCAACCCCACAGCAGTCTCTAAGGGTGAATGTTTACAGCTCCTGAAGCCCCAGTGGGCGTGTGGTGCAGGGTGCTCCCTTAGTTTGCAGTCTATAGGCAGCTTGTATTAATCGGCTCAATTAGACACTCTACCTTGTCGGGAGGACAGAAGACTTTCTGTATCCCGGGTCCTTGCCCTGGTGTACTGGAAAAATTGGATCACACCTGGGCTTGGAGAATTCGTGCAAAGCTTTATCGAGTGGAAGTAGCTATCTGCAGATGGGGGAGCCAGAAGGGAGATGGTTTCCCTGAGATTGGGCTCTCGTCTGACCGCCCTGGCTCTTGTTCGACTGCCCCGGCCAATCTCTGCCTTGTGCCCCTGATCCATAGCTGTCTATCGGTGTGCCCTTCCCCTGGCATGCCCCCTCGATGTCCTCTCGCTGTCCAGCCGCTTGTGTCTTCTTCTGCTGATGCGCTTGCGCCTCTCGACTTCTGGCCGCCTGTGTGTCTGCCTTGCTGGGGTCTCCAGTTTTATAGGCCCAGGATGGGGGCATGGAGGGCCAGGGTGGTCTTGGACAATGCAACATTTGGGCGCCAAGGCAGAAGTGCCTGTCCTCACCTAGGTCCGTGGGGGTGGAGCCTTAGGCAGGGACTGTGCCCTCCTTTACCCAGCACTTCCCTTCCCCACTTCCCTATCATTTAAAGGGACCACACTCTTCCCTTCCCAGCACTTCCATATCAAAAGTATAAAGGGTAACAGGTAGAATTAATACAGAAGAATTTAATTTAAAAAAACTAAGAGCATACAAGTATTTGTGAGAAGCCCATGACAAATTGGTAAATTCATCCGAAAAATATACATTAATACATTAAGCATAATTAGACTAATTATGCCTGTAAAGTCAAACATATTTTATTATATTCAGTAGGATAGCCTTTCAAGAAATATAGCTAAAATAAGAATTAAAATAGAAGAAAAAAGAATACTATCCAAGAAATTTTAATCAGTTGATGATGCAACCTCTGAAATTTTTTTCCCTTTCAGTTTTGGTTTACTTGAAAAAAATTTACATGTTTATGGGATACAGAGTGATATTTCCATGCATGTATATGGTATGTGATGATCAAATCGGGGTAATTAGTATATTCATCACCTGATTATTCATCGTTTTTTGTGTTGCAAACAATCAAAATTCCCTCTTCCAGCCTCTTGAAAATATACACTGAATTGTCCTTAACCACAGTCTCCCTTCAGTGTTGCAGAGCACTAGAATGTATTCCTCCCATCCAGCTGTAACTTTGTATCCATTGACCAACTTTCCCCCATCCTCCCCCCAAAACCTTTCCCAGTGGAGGTTTTTTATTCTAACATGGAAGTTTGAGAGGTACTGGTAAAGTTATTTGACTTTTTAATTTTTGATCATATATCCTAGAGCAGATGTCAACATCAATTCTTCAAAATCATTAATAAAAAATATCAGAATGGGTGTCAACTTCCCTTATTTTCAGCAGTACTTTTCTTCTTACGAACAGTTTTGGAAAAATTGAAACTTAAAGCTATTGAGAAGAAAAATCATTTCTCAATGATTATCAACTATCTTATAACTTTATCTCTCTAAAAAAAAAAAATCTGATTTTTTCTCCAGATTTTTACCTTATAGTAGAGGAAGGAGACATGTGGATCAGAAATTGGCCATAGTTCTTTTTAAAATGCCAACATTTCTACTGCAGAAACGAATTTCAATGAAATTGGTCCAGAGGGTGGGTGCTGAATCTGAGGGCAGTCACACTGCCTGAAAGTCCAAGGGTAAGGGAGAAATTGTTGGATTTACAAAGTGTCTATTCCCAAGCTATCCCACCTTCGCCTCATGATTATCCCACTAGGTATGGAATTTCATTATCTCCATGTGACAGAGATGGAAAGAGAAATTTTGAAGGGTCAGGGTTGTGGGGCTCAGTAAGAGGCATGGAGACTAGAGACAGAGCTGTGGAAAGGGGCTTTTCAACAAAGACACCAGGTCATGGAATATGCTTGCGAGCTAAGTCAGCTCCCTGCATGCAGGCTGCAATGAAAATTGAACCACATGTTAAAGAACTTCTAGTTGGAAAAACTATTTCACTTTAAGATACCAATTAGATTTCATTTAGGATATCAATTACAAGAGTTTGAACGTTCTTTTTGCAAAACCACATGTAGCTGACCTGTACTGAATTATAGGTTTAAAGAGAATTTTCAATCTCAGCCACTTTATAGAATATGTATTCTCTTTTTTCAGCCACAAATTGGACCTAAGCACAATGTTTAAAGGCCATTATCTGTTTGAACAACTCCATAAATATAAACCTCTATAATAGAGTACCATATAATTGGCTTCAAGGGAAATAGTAGCTTTGGATAACTTTGGAATATGTTCTTTTTAAAATTGTTCTCTATTGAGAATATTTCCATTTACTCAGCCAAGTTTTTGTTCCATCTAGGATCATTTTCTCAGAGACCTGCCACCTGCATAAGCCTTTGTTAAGCAGATTCAGAATCAAAAGGTGCTAAACAATTATGCAGGTGTTTATTCTACAGGAGACCTTGCTATACGTAGGTACCCTTTCTTCTGTCCTGTCTCATAAAAGTTTTTGTAATAAAAGTAATCTTTCTATAGCTGAGAATTGGCTATGTAGAACTTAGCATACGGTAACTTAGGTTACTTGTAAGTTCCTTAACTTACAAAGGAAAGCATGTATGTGGGTATCCCTTTGACTGGGTTTGGTAAACTTATTTCAAGGACTCCTTTGATAACATTGTAGCAATTGTGCTTTCTGAACCTGAGAAAGTCTTAATATTTAAAAGGGGGGAATATTTAAAAACATTTGTTGAATATTGAATATTAAGGATCTTTGCTAATGGAGATGTCTGTATTCAGATGAAAAAACAGCAGAGGTTTTGTTTCATTGGGTGGAAAGTTATCATGTTGGAAATATTTGTTAAAGCTGAGCTTGGGCTTCTGCTGGGGATCTGCGATACCCAAGGGTTGCCCTTCATTTTCTATACTTTCGGGACATGTACAGCAGAGACACAGGGATATCCTGAAGATTATCATCGCAACTATGCACATCTGGTCATCGGGAGGGGACAGGAGCACCTCAGTTACTTCCCTTAGAAGAAGGCCCATGTCCAGGGAGTCAGTGTGGCGGGATGGCAGGTGTTATGGGTTGAACTGTGTCTCTCCAAAATTCATATGTTGAATTGCCATCCCCAGGACCTTAGAATGTGACCTTATTTGGAAATCACGTCATTGAAGATAGTAAGATGAGGTCATTAAGGTGGATTCTAATCCAGTATGACTAGTGCCCTTATTAAAAGGAGATATTTTTGGCTGAGCACAGTGGCTCGTGCCTATAATCCCAGCGACTTGGGAGGCTGAGGCAGGAGGATTGCTGGAGACCAGGAGCTCAAGACCAGCGTGAGAAATACAGTAAGATCTTGCCTCTAAAAAATAATAGTAATTAGCTGAGCATAGTGGTGTGCACCTGTAGTCCCAGCTACTCAGGGGCTGAGTGAGAGGACCAGTTGAGCCCAGGAGTTCAAGGCTGCAGTGGACTAACGAACTGGGATCATGCCCCTGCACTCCAGCCTGGATGACAGAGTGAGACTCCACTTCTAAAAAGGAAAAAAAAAGTGGAAATTCGTGCATAAAGACAGACAAATCCAGAGAGAGAACACCGTGAGAACATGAAGGCAGGGATGCGGTGATCCTTCTGCCAGTCAGAGAACAGCAAAGATCGCCAGGAAACCAACAGAAGCGGGGAGAGAGGCAAGGACCAGCGTCTCCCTCACAGCCTCAGGAGGAACCGAACCTAGCATCGTCTTTAGCTTGGACTCTGGCCTCCGGAACTGAACTGGGAGACAATGAATATCTGTTGTTTACACCACCCAGTCATGGGTGCCTTTTTAAGGCAGCACCAAGAGACCAATACATCACATCCCTATGGAACTCTTAGGTTTACTGGAAAAATAGATGTACCTCTTATTAGCCTCCCCTAACTATACAGAACAGGAGACTGGCTGCTTTTCAAAGCTAAATACCCTTAGCTTGAATTGGTTTGAACGA
This sequence comes from Mandrillus leucophaeus, assembly GCF_000951045.1. Taxonomy (NCBI): domain Eukaryota; kingdom Metazoa; phylum Chordata; class Mammalia; order Primates; family Cercopithecidae; genus Mandrillus; species Mandrillus leucophaeus. The sequence goes on along the minus strand of NW_012101898.1, from coordinate 341,691 downwards.
GGGCTGGGTGATCTCAGAGAACAATGGGATATTTTCTGGGAGATGGAGAAGGACCAGCTCTGGCTGTGTTGCTGCTCTGGGATCACAGGATTCACATAGTCGGCTCTGGATGACCTCAATTGTCATTGTATCTTTTTTCTTTTCAAAAAGTTCTTTCTTCTATTCCATCCCAGGCTTTTAAAAGCATCTGTCATGAGCCCCAGCAATGTTCTTTGTATTTAAATTCATCTTCCTAACTTTCTTTTGGAGAAGTGAATTGGTGTTCTTGCAAAGAATGGAAAGTATCACAAGTGCAGGAGGATTTTCTGTCGTCAGTTTTCCTGTCTCCCATCTCTTTCTCAGGCGTACCTTTCCCCTCAGGACCCATGCACAGAGCTGCCCCTTGGTCTTAGTCAAGTTTATTCAGGTTGAAGTTGTAGATGTTTGTCACCCCAGTGGGGTCATGAGCAGGGAAGGCCAGATCACAAATGTGTGTGACTTAGCACTAAGCCATGGGCTGGTCAGGGACTAGACGGGCAGCCTGGGAGCTCCGGGGAACAGGCAGTAGATGACTCAGGGGCAACAAAGACATGCACCAGGCAATGGGGAGATGGATCTCAGTGCAAAAATGAAGGCAGAGAGAATGTCCCTAGTGTTCAAAGTTTTTAGACATAGCCCAGATGGAAAGTTGGGGAAAGATAGACCAAAGGGAAGTAAGTCTATGGGCCCCGTCTCTGACCACTGGAAAGTGAGCACCAGGAGTCAAGTGCAGCTTCCTCATAGAAGGGTGGAATGGAAGAGAGGAGGTGGCGGTGGAGGCAACATGGTAGCAGGGTGGTGGCCGTGGTTCGTGCGCATGGGACAGTGGCAGAGTGGACACGTTGGGTGGAGGGTGTAGAATTCTGGTACAGTCATGAAAAAGATCAGAGATGGGCCTTATTTTTGTCTCCTTTTTAAAATAAATCCAAAGAGACTTTATTGTTATATAAATATAAAATATCATCTCATAGTATTCCTTTTAACTATTAAATTAAGATTTCCTGTATATACACGCTTATAAATTATGTTTGAAATTACTAAGAATTTTGTACATCAGCTAGTGCTTAATAAAAAGCACTACAGAAATTGCAGAATAAACATTATATTGCTTTTGTAGTTTTTCAACCTATGAAACAAGATAATTACTCATATCTGTGTATCACGATAAACACATTTTTTAATGTTAATAACATTAAATGTTCTTAGATCCTTCACCTCCAAGAATTATAGGGATAATGACTTGCTATATATTTTTGGACTTTAAATATACTAGGGATTACAGAAAAAAAAATGTTGGCTACTGAATAGAAGGACAGATATATTGTAAAGTATTAGGGAAGGCGGAAGACAAGCCTGTGACGAGGCAAAAGGCTAGGCCGAGCAGCCAGGTCATAAGGGATGATCAGGACACGCTGTAAGGCCTGAGGCAGAGCCAGTGAGCACGGACTCCAGGTGGCTGAAATCGCCCAACTCAGAGCACAGCTGTTCCACACACCAGCCAGGCCCTGTCTCCAGCTGCAAGAGCGTGGCCAACCAAAATAGGTCCCTAAGCTTCACCTTCTCCCTTCCCTTTCAGATTCTGCCATCCCTCCAGCCCTTCCTTAACTGATTCATTCACTTCCCTATTGTCTCTTTGTGTAATTTACTTCTTCCTTGATGTAAGGCTAAAGATACTAAATCAGCCCAATTTCGCAGTTCAGGCCACTCATTCAAGTCACCTGAAGAACAGAAAGAGCGAGAGAGCAAGAAATAACTCATTCTCAGACCATGCCCCAGACCAAAACACCAGGATCTCCGTTGAGAACCACAGAGCGAAACCCTCTTATTTGAAAGTGTTTGAAAATCATTCACTATTTACAAAGTTCAAGGTCTTCATAAAGGAATTGCTGCCCTCAACAATTGAAAACACAGGCATCTATTAATTTACTCCTGGAAACTCCTAACCCACAGAACTCAAGTTGCCTCATAAACCCTGTGGAGACATTATCTTTTGGGACCAGAGCTGTATCTTCCTCAATGATTTATCTGCACCTGCCTGAAACCTAGTAGAGATGCAACAGTTACTTTTAAATGAACAAATGAGTAAACATACCAAAGGAATATTTTGTAAAACACATTGCGGGTCATCAGCAGTGCCCTTTCCATCATGGGGAAAGCAGGTGAAACCCTCCTCCTCTGCCAGGTGTCCAGCAGGTGAGAGGGCGTGGGCAGGACACACTGGCCCAGTCCGTCCCAGGGGTGCACAGGGCAGAGGCGATTTTCGGGATCAGAATGTGCCACTGTTGCAAAAAGTAACTGTTATCTTAGGCCTTGAGAGTTGACACTCCATTTTGCAAACCCTGATTTCAAGAGGGGCAGATGAGAGTGTGGTTAGTTCAAGATTTATAAAAACTGCAGGAATCGGGCTTGGGGAAGGAGAGCAGACCAGGGCACAGTGGGTCGGGGGACAAAGTGCCCCAGGAGAGGCTGCTACCTCTTTCTTTTCAAAAGACCCAAACAAAAGAAAAGAAGCACGCACATGCTGTCAGGTGAGTAAGGACAGTGGATTCATTTTCAATGGCTGTTCTCACAAATTCCCACCAGTGTAGGGGCTTAAAAATATATAAATTTACTGGTCGCGCATGGTGGCTCACGCCTGTGAGCACTTTGGGAGGCAGAGGCGGGTGGATCACTTGAGGTCAGGAGTTCGAGACCAGCCTGACCAACATAGCGAAATCCTATCTCTACTATAAATACAAAAATGAGTAAACATGCCAGGCATGGTGGCACAAGCCTGTAATACCATCTACTCAGGAGGTTGAGACAGGAGAATTGCTTGAACCTGGGAAGTGGAGGTTGCAGTGAGCCAAGATTGCACCACTGTATTCCAGCCTGGGCAACAGAGCAAGATTCTGTCTCAAAATAATAATAATAATAATAATAATAATAATAATAATAATAATAATAAAAAATAAAATAAATTTACTGTATTATAGTTCTGGAGGTTGGAAGCCTGGCATGGGTCTCACAAAGCTAAAGTAAAGATTCCTTAATTTGGACAAAGACTTTTGTAAGGACAGTGAACACAATTTTCTTTCTCTCATTCAGATCTTACGTTGGGCAGCCTGCTCAGATTTTCCCTCCTTCCTGGCAGTAGAAGCTTTTGTTCTCAACTAGTATCTCTCACTCTACCAACTACTAACTTCTCTGAGGTGTGTGGGCTTATTTTAAAAAGGGGTGTTGTTTGCATGTTTAGAGCTGGGTAATATCTTTCATAAGTCATGCGAACACAGCTTAAAGAAGACGACGTCAAAAATAGCCAAAAGTTCTGTGTGGATTAGAGTCAATTTCTTTCTGTGAGAATATCAAAGAAACCAACTGGCATTTTGTCACTCATTCAGTGTCAAAATATAGCCCGATTTGGGGTATCTTGTATGACAAGCAGCATGGCAAATGACACTGGATATGATCTGACTTGGTACATTTTTGGCATGAGAACATTATCAGCATCACTGCTGGAAAAAGCACAACCCTGCTATTCGCTAACAAAACAAGGTAATGTGTCAGGAACAGGTGACCTATCCTTACCTCCAAAACTCCGCTCCTCTTATAGCGTCTGCTGCCTCCGGGACTGGCTGTGCAGTGTGGACAATGATCTGTCCTGCCTCTTATCCGACTCGATAATGAAGACTAGGTAAGAGTAGGACGGTCAATTTTCAAAGGCAGGATGAGTCACGCTTGTGAGGCTGCACAGTCGCAGAAGGTGTTTTGTATGGAACCAAATTCACTTTCAAAAACTGTCTCCCAGTGCAGAAGCACCTCCTCTCCTCACCCCTGCCATTGTTCACTGTCTTACAGGCATCTTTCTTCACCACTTCATCGTTTTCAAAAGAAGTTTAAAAAGAGACTCAGAATAAACCAAAATCAAACAAACACGCAAACACCTCACTTACACTGCAGTTAAATGACTGGAAAGTTACCTGCCTTCCTTGAAGTGGGAAGTTGCCCCCATGGAGCCTCACACTGGTCCTTCAGCGTCCCAGACACTCACATCGAAGAGAAAATGCAGTGGGGCTGGCAACGTAGTTCACGGTTTCATGTTTCAATGCCTTAGGCTGGTCTTCTGAACTTCCCAGCAAAGATAAAATGCTGTAAGTTTCCAGGAAGGTGCGGGAGCCACCCTTCAGCTTAGGAGACTTTGCAGCCTCTCCTTTAATTCAGGTAGAAAGCTCTCCTTATGCATGCTTATTCCAACTAGAAGGCAAAATGTGCACATGAACACATATGCGCCAAATAGACACACATACACATACATACCACATGCACACACACTAAACACACAGACACATCACACACAGACACACACCACACACATCCTATACACACAGACACACATCCTATACACACAGACACACACCACACACATCCTGTACACACAGACACACATCCTATACACACAGACACACACCACACACATCCTATACACACAGACACACACCCTATACACACAGACACACACCACACACATCCTATACACACAGACACGCACACCACATATGCCCCACATAGACACATACACACCACACACCCCATACACACAGACACACACACCACACACCCCATGCACACAGACACACACACCATATAGACACCACATAGACACATACACACTACAGACACACATATACATCACCTGCCCATACACAAACATATCACAGACACATCACATACCACATGCACACATACTAACCACACACAGACCCCACACACACACACCTTACACACACGCACACCCTATACACACAGAAACACACTACACACATCCTGTACACACAGACACACACACCACACACTCCATACACACAGACACACACACCATATAGACACCACATAGACACATACACACTACACAGACACACATACACATCACCTGCCCATACACAAACATATCACAGACACATCACATACCACATGCACACACACTACACACACAGACCCCACACACAGACATACTCCCTATACACAAAGACACACCACATATGCCCCACATAGACATAGGCACACATATACAACACCTGCTCATACACAAACACATCATACACAGACATATCACACACCACAAAAACCATGCCACATAGACCACAACATACAGACATCACATATACCACACACACAGCACACACATTTCACACACACATCACATACCACACCACGTGCACACACAGACACATGCCACATAGCCACATACCACACACATACAGACATCACAGATGCCACACACACAGCACACGCACACTTCACACACACATATCACACACATACTTCACACCCTAAGAGACACCGAGTCACACATACACACGCTGCATGCACACACACACCCTACAAACACACCACACACTACACATTCACACACCACCATCACACCTGTACCCCCCCCACACACATACACATAACACATATACCAAACACATGCCACACACATTCACACACCACATACACATATACACACAGACTGTTTTTTGAAGAACGCAAAGAGTAAATAGTGATTAAAGACCATTTAAACCTGAGATCCAAATTTGAAAATAGCTAAATTTCTCCTAAGTTAACATTTTAGTATTAAACTATTTCACATTCCTATAGTGACTTATTTAGGACGAGTTTTACTTACCAAGAATTATTACAAATTACAAGGATGAAAAATGTAAAAACTAATTTTTGTCATGAACATATCTCATCTTTTCTACACAAAGCATACATTATACAGAAAATAATGGTGTCGACTCAGTATCTTTTCCTCTGCTGACCTTGAGGGATAAATGTCCTTGACGATGGCATATTTTCCCCTATGAGACTGTAAATATGTCTGAGTGCATGTGAATGCCGCTTCTGCTTTCTGTATTATAAAAATATTACAAGGCACTCTGCTTTCGTCTGGAATTCAGAAATTTTCACAGAGCCTTCTCTAAGTAGGGACAAAAGAAAGCAGGCTTTGTAGAAGTGATCACAGAGATGCTATCCCGACATGGAGAGACGAAGAAGCCCACTGAGCTGCAGGTTCGCAAGTTCAATTATCTTTAAAGGTGACAGCAACTCTGTAAACACAGGCCACAGACATGTCACTAGTCATTGTTCAGAAGGCCAAGAATATTAGAAAGAATCTTACAGGAAAGAGAAGTTGTCTTTCTTTACACTTCACCTGGTGTGAGTATCACCTTGGACCAGATAACCATGAGGAAGATGGCTTTAAAACAATCAAACACAGCTGCTATGGAAAACAGTATGGAGGTTTCTCCAAAAAATGAGACGAGAACTACATATAAGCCAGCAATTCCATGCTGGGTGTATATTCAAAGGAAGTGAAATCAGTGTTGCAAAAAGATATCTACCCTCCCATGTTTGTTGTATTTTTCACTACAGCCAAGACGTGGAACCAACCCAAATGTCCATCAACAGAAGAATGAGCAAACAAAATGTGGTATACGCAAATAATAGTTAAATATGATTCAACCTTAAAAGAGAAGGAAATAGTGCCATTCATGACAATATGGATGCATCTGAACAACATTACATTAAGTAAAATAAACCAGTGACAGAAGGGTCAATGCTATGTGATTCTGCTTACACGAGGTATCTACAACAGTCTAACTCATAGAAACAAATCCATCCCTGAGTACCAGAGGCTCAAGGGAGGGGGACATTGTTGTTCAATTGGTGTAAAGTTCAGTCATTCAAGACAAATAAATTCTAGAGAGCTGCTACTTACAGGTCTCTACAGTTGTGTTTGTTCTTACACTGCTATAACAAAATAGCTGAGACTGGATAATTTATAAAGAAAAGAGGTTTAATAGGCTCACTGTTCCACAGGCTGTACAGGAAACATGGCTGGAGGCTTAAAACAACCACATGTTATGAAAACTCACTCACTATTGTGGCCAAAGGGGATGGTGCTCAACCATTCATGAGAACTCCACTCCCATAACCCAGCTGACTCCCACTAGGCCCCACCTTTAACACTGGGGATTACAATTTGACATGAAATTTGAGGCAGACACAGTTCCAAACCATATCAATAGTTAAAAATACTGTACTGTGCTTTAAAATCGTAGCTCTCATGTTGAGTGTTCTTACCATAAAATTTTCTTTTTATGGTAAGGCACAAGAAACGTTTTGGAAGTGACAGACATGTCTATTACCTTGATTGTGGTAATGGTTTCAAAGGTGCAGGTGGTCCAAACTCATCAAATTTTATTCATTCATTTTATTCATTAAATATGCATAGTTCTTTGTATATCCCTTATACTTTGATAAAGCTGTTTTTAAAAATCGTATACCTCTATTTAAAAATCCATGTCACGTTTTCCTTCTAAGAAGAAAAAAACACAACTGAACACATTCTATATTCTGAAACCAGTTGCTTGAGGGATAGTGACATAGCATTGCAAATAAGATCTATCCCTTTCAGCTCAGGGGAAAAAGAAAATTATTCTACAGTTCATTCAAGGCCAGGGCCTCTTTCTCTTCCTGGGAACCCAGAGTAGAAGCAATATGGAATCATTCGATGCTGGCATTCAGAGAAAGCGTGCGAGGTGGATTTGTGCTGTCCCCAGGCTTTCCGCAGCAGTACGTACAGCACATATGCTGGGAGGGGCTGGAAAGGGCATGGGAAGCATGACACTGTTCCCTGCCATCAACACTTGTTAAAATCCTTTATAACTCATCTGTCAATCAATCAGAAATAGTCACAAACTAGATTTACAAGTCTCTCTAAGGTACATACATACCATTCTATCCAGTCTCCTGAGAATTTTACAACTTGTGTGGAGTCTTCAGGGAAAGGGACTCCAAATTTACCAGAAGCTGCTGGTAAAATTTGAAAATGAACATTTCCAAGCTGCATGTGGTTTTGGAAAGAAGGACTCCTCAGAATTGTTCCTTCTCTGTTATCTGTTTTGTTCCACAGTGGCTGGTTTTTATGCTTGGGGCAGATGTCCTGCTACACAGTTGAAAATCAACAGTGGGAATCAGAACAGAGAGAATGCAGCCTCCCAGGCCCTGGGCCAGCACCGTCAAGCTTCTCCTCTCCTGCAAGGATGTGTCCCCAGCATCATCACTTCCTTCCAACCACTAAATCTCCAACATTTGAAAGAAATGTAAAGGACTAGCCACAGATTCCAATTGGCCAAGAGTTGTCCAGTTCCTGGGATGATTTTGTACAGGGAGTGCATGGAATGTTGGCTCTGGTGGGCTTTTTTGCCTGATGGCCTCTCATTTTCTGTTTTCGTTCAGTACAGATGCAAGTGGATATTTTCAACTTACCCATGTAGATGACAAACTGTTAAATGATTATTTTCGGAAACACTTAATTTCCCTTCAAATTCCCCTGCTGGATATTGTTGTCTTTGCCTTTAGCAAATAAAGACTGTTTACTTCACAGCCATGATGGGAGCAGAAATTGAAGGCAGAAAATTCATCTGCATTGTCTGTCATTAAGTTCCTAGACTCCTTTTTCATGGCTTGGACACCTGCCCCGGGTAATGAAATGTCCTTTGTCTTATGTATTAGTCAATTCAGGCTGCCAAAACAAAATGCCACAGAGTGAGTGGATTAAACAACCAACATTTATTTCCGACAGCTCTAAAGGCTGGAAGTCTGAGGTCAGGGTTCCCACACGGCAGGGTTCTGATGGCTTGCAGATAGCTGCCTTCTCACTGTGTCCTCACATGGCAGAGCCAGGAAGCAGGCTCTCTGGTATCTCATCTTATAAGGGCCCTAATCCCCTAATAAGGGCCCCATCCTCATGACCTCATCTAAACCTAATTACCTTGCCGAAAGCCTCCTATGAACTGGATTCCTGCCCTCAACTTTGTATGTTTAAAACCTAACCCCCAGTGTAATGGCACTTGGAAATGGGACCTTTGGAAGGTAGTTAGGTCATAAGGGTGGAGCCCTCATGAATGGGATCAACGCCCTTAGAGTAAGAGGCATCGGAGGACTTGCCCCGTTCTTTCTTTTCTTGGCCATGTGAGGATACACAGGAAGAACAGCCATCTGTGAACCAGGAAGTTGGCCCACACCAGACACCAGCCACTCGATCGTGAACTTGTCAGCCTCCAGAACCAGGAGAAATAAATGTTGTTGTTGTTTAAACCATCCAGTCTATGACATTTGTTAGAGCAGACCAAGGTGACTAGGACAGAATCCATATCCAAATATCATCACTCTAAATGTTAGGGCTTCAACATATGAATTCTTGAGAGGACATGTATTAGTCAGTTCTTGTATTGCTATAAAGAAACACCTGAGACTGGGTAATTTATAAATAAAAGTTTAATGGAATTGGCTCACAGTTCCATAGGCTGTATAGGAAGCATGTGCTGACATCTGCTTGGCTTCTGGAGAAGCCTCAGGAATCTTCCAATTATGGCAGAAGGTGAAGGGGGAAGGAGGCATCTTACATGGTGGGAGTGACAAGAGCAAGAGGTGGGGAGGTGCCACACACTTTTAAACAACCAGATCTTGTGGGAACCCACTCACTCTGATGAGGACAATACCAAGGTGGATGGTGCTAAACCATTCATGAAAACTCTGCCCCCATGATCCAGTTACCTCCCACTAAGCTCCATCTCCAGCATTAGAGATTACAATTTGACGTGAGATTTGGTGGGAACATATATTCAAACCACATCAGTACACAATTCAGTCCATAGCATCTTCCTACTTGAAAAATTGCTGTTTCTATTCACTGAGTTTAAGATGGTTAAAGATCATCTTTCTTTTGTAACTATTACTACTCTAGCCAGTAAGAACTGAGCTTTAAATACCGGAGAACATGACATCAACCTCTTTATTAGAACTTCCCTGGAGCATTCAGGGGCCTCCATCTTGCCAATGCCCCTGACTTTCTCATGAATTTATTTTCGTTGTTGCTCCATGATATGTATAGAATTAAAAGTAGACTTGCTCCAATAAAAGGGATTGTCTGTAAAATGATATGATTTATCTCAGTATAAGGACACAAGAGTGAGGAAATTAGGAAAACAAAATAAATTTTATCATTTGCTATTTCGTAACATTGAAGAATCCTAGCATGTAAAAGTGAACGTTTTGAATGGAGTTCCAACCTCTACTACCAGATAGTGTTATGGTTAGGGTTTGTGTCCCCACCCAAATCTCATCTTGAGTTGTAATTCCCGGGTATTGAGGGAGCGATCTGGTGGGAAGTGATTGGCTCATGGGGGTGATTTCTCCCATGCTGTTCTCCTGATGGTGAGTTTTCATGAGATTTGATGGTTTTATAAGCGTTTGACAGTTCCTCCTACACACACTCACACTCTCTCTCCTGCTGCCATGTAAGAAGTGACTGCTTCCCCTTCCACCATAATTATAAGTTTCCTGAGGCCTCCCCAGTCATGTGGCACTGTGAGTCAATTAAACTTCTATCCTTTATATATTACCCAGTCTTGGGTATTTATTTATAGCAGTGTGAGAAGGGACTAATACAGATGGTTACCAAACCCAGACAGTTATTTCCAATGTAACTTACTGAAAACTGCTTAGAGGATGCTTAAGCCCAAACCATGAGTAATTTTTTAAGGGCTGATATGTGAGATGGGTAACAAAGGGGAGTTTAAAAGGATGAGTTGTCTCCAAGTGGAAAAAGTGGGCACACTCGCACTCTCACCTCCATCAAGAGAGGTCTGTTGTGAAGAATCTCTGTGGAGAGCCTGAGGTGCACCTCTGTGGGAAAGGGACCAGTGAATTAGGACAAAACTCCAAGGGCAGAGTTGGGCCAGCCCCATCACCAGGGAAGGTCAGAGCAAAGGATGCTCAAGAGATTCTCAAGAAGCAGCCAAGAGTATCTGGGGTTTTAAAAAAAAAAAAAAAAGAGGCATTGTCTTGGCTACCTTGAGGAGAGAATAGGCTCATCAGGGAGTCACCGAGAACATCACCACAATCCCACATCCCCAGGATTCAGACAGAGGATGGAAGAGAGTGCTCCACTCACAGCAAGTGGGCCCAGGTGAAAGGCGCAGAAGGGTGGGCAGGACTGGGTTGCTGCTGTGGGTCCCACAAAACCCACAGAAAGATCAAAAATAATAGTTAGCTCAAAATACCATTTAGATTGAGAACTAAAGTCAAGATAAGAAATTGTGAGTTGAACCCATTTAAGGAAGAAGTTGACCCTGGAGGTCTAGATGAAGAAATTGGGAGGCTGAGGAAGGACAGTGTAAACTTAGGGTTGGCTCTTTTGTTTCCCACCTGAATGAGACCCCAGTTGGGGCACAAGCATTTTAGCCTTACATCACAATCAAAATTTTGGACATTATAGTCCAAAGCCCCTGATGGGATTGGAAAGAAAGGAAACACTTTCCTTTGCTGAATGGAGACTGGGCCCCTAGCACAGCGCAGGGACTGCTGTCCAAGTGTACATCTCAGGGAGGACCTGGGAAGCCAGGCTGGGTTCGAGTCCTGTGTCTCTCATGATCCTGCACCCTGGCAGCTCCCTTGGACTGGGTGTCATCATCCCCAAGCAGCTGGACCCAGAATACCTGGGTTGGGCTAGGCCAGGAGAGAGCTGGGTCCAGGGATGCCCCCTTCCCGGAGCTCCCCCTAAAGCAGGAGGAAGTATGCGGGAAGGGCAGGGCAAGACCAGCGCCCCAGGATGCCTGGATCCCTCGCCACAAAGAGCAAAGAAGGGGGCTGAGTGTCAAGCCTTAAGAACCCAGTGAACTCCCTGGCATTTAATATCTTCAGTTTTTAGAGGGAGGTAAGGCACAGGTTTAGTTACTGAGATATCTGATATCCCTGTCTCTCCACAGGCCTCATTATGTGGGTGCACAGGTTTTCAGGAAGATTGAAAACATAATTGTACCACCTTTACTGAAATTATAAGCTAAATTTATGAGGTATCTAAATGTTTGTCATAAACAAGTCATTAGTTGACCCAAATGTTTTCCAGAGTCTGCTATAGAACAATCAGCAATTGGCTCTTAAATATATTTTTCATTTAGGCTTTTTAATTTTTATATAAAACATTTAAATTTGGATATGTGTTTATTTGTGTGCATGTGAAAGAAATAGAGATTGAAGGAGGAGAGAGAAAACATTCTTGTCTTACCTTCTCTTAAATACATTGTTCTGTGTGGTTTCTATCTGTCAGAGGGGATATTCTGCTGTTACTGTGTCAGGGGAAGAAGAAAATGCCTTTTGCATCTATTATTTCATTTCATTTCATCTTTATTTTATTTGTGAAGGAGTCATAGGAAAAATAAGAAAAGCAAAGACAACAGAGGCAACGGTCTGACATCTATCGGCTGTTCCACATCTAAAATGGGATGGCACTAAAGCAAGTTAGCAGTGCGTTAAAGGAGGGGAACATCCAGGCATCAAGAACCTGTTTTCTCAAGAGATTGTGGATTGTGGGTTCTGGACATTAGGGAGGCTGCTCATGTTTCCAGGACACACAGCATGCCACAGTTCTTCAAGGGACTCCCATCCCCAATCCCACCCCCTGCCCCACAGCTCTGGCTCCGTCCTCAAGCTAATGCAGCCACAGTCGCCCCGGATGACACTTTCAGGTTCCTGGTGCTGTCCAAGATAAACACTGACAATCTGACTACTCAGGTCTATGAAAAGTTTTCCCTTAGAAGTGAAGTGAACAAAATTCCCAATAGCATCCCTGTGGCAAATAAAATGGTGAGTTTCACTGGAATGAGTTTTTCTTAACGTGGTCTTTAGTGGGTCCTAAAATACAGCTCTCTGGAAGCCAATCTGTGAGCACGTAAAATAATGTTAAATAAATAATACAGCACTGCAATGCTGGATTTAAATAAAGATAAATTTAAGTGCAAGGAAAAAGTAATTAGGTGCACTGCATATCTGTTACAGCCTCTTTCTTTATATCCAAGAGAGAAGTCTGAACATCACATTCAAAGTTGAAAAGTTAGAAAAGGTCAGACAAGTTTGTGTGTGTTTAGCTCTTCTTATAGGTGTGCATTGGTATCTCATTATGGGTTTAATTTGTGTTTCCTTCACGACTAATGATGTGGAACACCTTTTCATCTGTTTATTGGTTATCTAGTTATTTTTTTTATTTTTTATTTTTTTTGAGACAAGGTCTTGCTCTGTCGCCCAGGCTGGAGTGCAGTGACACAGCAACCTCAGCCTCCTCCTGTGCTCAAGCAATCCTCCCGCCTCAGCCCCCAGAGTAGCTGGGTCCAGAAGCATATGCTGCATGCTCAGATAATATTTTTGGTAGAAATGGAGTCTCCCATGTTATCCAGGTTGGTCTTGAACTCCTGGGCTCAAGAATCCCTGCACCTTGGCCTCCCAAAGTGCTGGGATTATAGGCAGAAGCCACTGCACCTGTCCATATATCATCTTGAGTAAAGTGTCTGTTCACATGTTTTGCTCACTGTCTAATTGGGTTGTTTTCTTATTGTTGAGTTTTGAGAGTTCTTTGTACACTCTGGATACAAGTCCTTTGTCAGATACGTGACTTCAAATATTTGCTCCTGGTCCATGGCTTATCTTTTTATTTCTTAAGCAACTTAAATTATTTTAAAATTTTAAATTTGAGGTATAATATGCATACAAAAAAATTGCACAATGCATAATTGTGCAGCTTAGTGAATTATTACAAAGTGATCACACCCAGGTCCCATCACCCAGGTTAAGAATAGAATAATTCTGGCACAACAATTGTCTCCCTCTTGATCTTCACTGAGTAGCTTCTTCTCTCTCTCTCCCTTAGGAAACTCCTGTTCTGTCTTCAGAGATCATAGACTAATTTTGCCTCTTAAAACTTTACGTAAGTGGTTTGTGTCCATCTTGTGTCTGAGATCTGTCTGGTGTTTTGTGTATGGAAATGACGGAAACCAGTTCCAGTTTGACTCACAGTAACTCCCTTGTACCTTTCTTACTCACTTACCTCCCTCCTCTGCTCCCAGGTTGCAGAGGACCCAACAGAGGACTTAGAGGCTGTAGGAAACAGTCTGGGACCCTAAATCACATCGAGGGCAATCAGAACTGAACACTTGCACATGAGAAGTGACTTCGAGTGTGTTAAACTCCTGAGAACTGGGAGCTGCTCATCACAGCATTGAGGCTCTGCTCATGAGACAAACATGTTGTGTTGCAATATCATATCATAGGAGGGTTTCTGATATTTACACATTTTTAGTATTTCCTGATGGCTTTTCAAAGTAAAAGCATTATATATTTTCTGTATTTATCATCTAATATTCATCAATTTTATTTTCAAATGAGGAGATTCTCAGAACTGTAAATCAAATAGAAACTGGAAAACTCCCCAGAATTCGAAATGGAAATTGTGACTACTGAGGTAGATGAAAATGAAGCACTGCTTCAAGCTCTAGGAGCGCCTACGGTCTCCAGCCACTGAGCAGGTCACGTTTCATACTCCACCTCAAATCCCTTGGCCTGCTCTTTCCTTCTGGTCATTGCTGTACCTGGTGGTCTGGCAGCAACTTGTCTCCTTTCTACAGAGTATCCCTTGTCTCCTGCCCTGAGTTTCTCCTGCCACAGGAAAAGCCAGCCTACAATGGGATAAGACACTTTGTACAACCAAGAAGGGCACCCAGGTCAGACCACTTTAGACAGTCCGGACCCCAGCTGGCCCAGCAGCTGATCACTCAGGTATGAGCGTGCCCTGAACAAATCAAAAGAATCCCTCAAAGAAACTTAGCCAAAATTATGAATCCACAAAACCAAAGGTTAAATAAATAGTTCTTTTAAGCCACTATATTTTGGGTTGGCTTCCTATGCACGAGAAAACGTCACACAGTTAGTTGCATTTTTTTCAATCCCCTTAAGTAAAAGGGATGAAAATTCATTCTCATTTAAGATGAGCAGCTCCAGCCGTACATAATCACCCACTTACCTCAGACAAGGTTAATGACCCCGTCTTTCATCCATCTTCTCTGTAGAAACCTAGAGCATGGCCTTGATGGCCTTGATCTTTTACAGAAAGTCATGTTGAGCTACTGGATTGATGACACCGTGTTAGTCAGGTAAGAGAGCAGAATGCCTTGTGTGACCTAGTAAGTCACACGTCAAGAAGATGCAGGGGTTGGCCACATGGTTACGGTTTTAGAGGGCCATGAGTGTCAAGCAGCTTAAGACGACTTCTGTAATTTTTAAGTGCTAGTTATTGCAACTTGCGTCCATTTGAACTGTATCTTTAGGGATTCCATTAGAGGCAGCATATGCCACATATTCATAAACTCCCCTTTTGTAGACATTGCAGCCGGTTACAGCTTTAAATACTGAATGTCGGTGGTAAACAGATCTGGATGGTACAAGAGGTGACCTGCAGTAGGTTCCCTTGGTACCCAGTATCACCGTCCTGTAACCCACCTTTGATTTCAACCACTGCCAAAGTAGGCAGTTTGATGCAAGTTTGGACTCACCTTGTATTTACAGGCCCCACTGCGAGTGCACCCCACACCTCTCCATTTCCGATCCAGGTCCTTCCCTGATGGTGTGGTGCCTGCTTGGCCCACGTGCAAATACAGCTCAGATGTTCAGCAGACCTCCTGAACTTCTGAAAACTCCTGGGGCAAACTGTCACCAACGGCCAGGGCAGCCAGGGGAAAATCGCTCCAGCCTGCCATTTTTCTAACAGGTAATTATGGTAGGTCTCTCTACTTCTCGGCAGATTCCAGTAGTAGTAATTCTTCAAGGAAAGTTTAAGCAGCTAGAGGAAAAAGGATTCTAAATGGTGTTAGAAAGTAAAAGACTTTTTTTTGTGTGTGTGTGTGTATTTCACTTGTAATGCAAGCTCTTAATGGAAAGACATGTAACACACAGAAAAATGGATCCGTCACAGTGCCAGAGGAGTAACGTATTTTGTAACTTCTTATGCTACAAGTCTTTCTTGGGCACCTGAAATGCACAGGGCACTCACCTTCACACAGGAGATGCAACAACACACAAAACGAACCAAGACCTTGCCTCCAGCTCACAGATACTACAGGGAATAGCTTGGAAACTGGACTTTGGCTCAAGCTCTTAATTCAGAAAATATATTTTCAGTAAAGACAGTTGTATCGCTTAGGGAAAGGAATGGCCCATCTCATACTTTGCAGTCTTCAAATTCCAGTGTAAAATCATTGTTCAAAAAATTTGTTCTAAAGCAATGTGTTTTCATGATGTGTGCAGCACACAACTTTCAAACATCTTCTGGAAATACTTAAAGGTTGATTAAGGAAAATAAAAAGCTTAGTTTCTCATTGTTACTAAGTTACCCATGTTCTTTTTCATCTGGATTTACCAAAAAATGTTTTTTAAAAAAATCCTGGATACCATAAAATGGCAAGGCTTTTCATTTTTCTTTTTCTTTTTTAACTTCTATTTAATGTTCGGGGGTACATGTGAAGGCTTGTTACATAGGCCAACTCGTGTCGCAGGGTTTGTTGTACACATTATTTCATGACCCAGGAATTAAGCCCAGTACCCAATAGTTATTTTTGCTGCTCCTCTCCCTCCTCCCACTCTCCATCCTCAAGTGGGCCCAGTGTCTGTTGTTTTCTTCTTTGCTTTCATAAGTTCTCAACACTTAGCTTTCATTTATAAGTGAGAACATGCGGTATTTGGTTTTCTGTTCCTGCGTTAGTGTGGTAAGGATCATAGCCTCATAGCCTCTAGTTCTTTTTTTTTTTTTTTTTGAGAGGGAGTTTCACTATTTTTGCTCAGGCTGGATTACAGTGGTGCGATCTCAGCTCACTGCAACTTCCCCACCTCCCAGGTTCAAGCAACTCTCCTGCCTCAGCCTCCCAAGTAGCTTGGATTACAGGGGTCCACCACCATGCCCAGCTATTTTTTCATATTTTTAGTAGAGATGGGGCTTCACTATGTTGGCCAGGCTGGTCTTGAACTCCTGACCTCAGGGGATCCACCCACTCGGCCCCCAAAGTGTTGGGATTACATTCATGAGCCACTATGCCCGGCCTAGTTCATTTTTTTTAATTGCTTTTATTATGAAACATTGAATCATACACAGCAACATAGAAAATGTATTATTAATCCCTATGCATTTAATAACTGGTCCAATAGTAATGGTCATCTTTGCTTCATCTATACTCCTCTCCCTTCACTTCAGGGATGTATTTCAAGAAATGAAATCTTTGGATAATGCTTGACACACATGGCGACATTTTTGGTGAATAATTGCCAAATTTCTCCCAAGTTTGTTTTTACCTACTGATGCTCTCACAGATAACACAGGAAATTTCTTTTTTTCAAAGTATTAAGACAATATATTAGAAGAACTGAAAGTCGTCGCTGCAACCATAGTCAACATTTATTTAAAATAACCCCAAATGTGTAAAGGAAATAAATCATAAGAATCACGACTGTTGATCTTGCATTAACGACATTTAGCTTAGAACTCATTTGTACTTTCTTGAAAACAAGCAAGAAACAGCACATTACCACATGGAAAATATGTTTTAACACCGTTTTTGTCCTACTTGAGAATTATCGCACCCATAAAAGAGTCACAGAGGGCAAAAGGGCATCCTGAGATTTTTCCAGTCTAACATAAACTGCATGTGAGCCAACAAAAGCACACACATTAAGTAAGCGGAAGTTCCTTTAGTTTTGGCTGGAATTATATCAAGTGGAAATGGTAAGGAGGACAGCTTCCTTCTGATGGGACCTCCTAACTGGCCATTGATCATAAAGCAATTTCTGAAACCATATTAGGACAAAGAATCCCAGGCAGTTAAAAGATAGGGGAGGTTGGGGGTTATTGGTTTAAAGCTCACCAATATGTTCTTTAAACAAAAGAATCCCCACTGCCCAAAGTGGAGAGTGTGTTTTTCAATGAAATATTACAGCTGTCAGTGCAGCCCACTTTCCGTTCTTGGCCCTTTCAATACTCCTCACTAAAAGTGCTAAACATATTTATAGCAATGAGATTAACTCAAATCCAGGCACCCAGAATTTGAGGCTGAGCTTTATTTACCTCAGAACAATGTTTGCAAGTCCCTCCATATATCAATGAGGTAAGCATTCGCAAAATCAGACAGCAAGAAGGAAAGGCTGCTGTAGCTGAAAAATTAGGAAGAATAAGGAAAGGCTACTGCAGCCCCAGTTCCATTAGCAAGGTCAAAGGAAAATGGTCAGATCCAGTTTAACTTGGTCACATTTTTTTTTCATTTGAATAAATTAATTTTGATTGGTTAGATTGTTTAAGAGGAAGAGACCTTATCCATAAGGTCTTATACATCTTTGTACTCCCTCTCCCAATAAAGAATTTGGTAACTATTCTGAATGAGTTTATTTTTAAAATTATTTTTGATCTGATCATTGCTGTTGATATTTCTTTAATCACACAGTTAGAAAACACTGCTTAAATATCTCATTTGTTTTAATAGCTTATATACTCTTATTTTCTATGTAGCCAATCATATTTTCTGCAATTAGCCAATATATTTACATCTATTTTATATTTTTGATCTTATTGCACAAGATAAGAACTTTATACACGTTGTTGAAAGGTAGTGGTGATTCTGACTTTAAATTTAATGGGAATGATCTTAACGGTTTAATGCTGTGCATATTATTCATTTTAGTTTTTGGTAGTCACATTGCTACAATTAGAAAAGTCCTTTACTATTTCTAGTTTGTTAAGAAATTTATCAATTCTGATGGTTGCTGAATGTTATTTTTCTGTATATTTTAGATGATCTTTTCTCTCATTTAATTAATGTAAATAGTAATATTAAACTTAAAACATTCTAGTGATCTTGGAAAAAGCCCTACTTAATCATATTTTATTTTAAATGCATTCCTGGGTTTGATTTATGATTATTTTATTTATGATTTTAAATTTTTTATGTTTATACATAAAAGTGGCCTATATTTTT
>NW_012101898.1:303998-321961 GCF_000951045.1 Mandrillus leucophaeus | reverse complement strand
TGTTGAAGTGCATATTTACAGTATAATACTGATAGGGGCACCAGTACCCTTCTTTCATGGAACATGTCTCAGGATTCCTGATTCAGGGAGAGTGCAAATTACCAACACTGGTCTCGAGGAGCTGCTATCCTGTGGGGGTGACATATAGGTATACATATATACCTGTACACACACACACACACACACACACACATACACGTATGTAAATATATAAAAAGAGATTTAGTATAAGGAATTAGTTCACACAATTTTGGTGGCTGGAAACTTCCAAATCTGCAGTGTGCCTGTTCAAGTCCTGGTCTGAAGGTTGTCAGGAGGTGGAATTTTGTGTTCAGTCCTTCCAATGGTTGAATGAGGTCCATCCACATTATGTAGGGCAATCTGCTTCACTATTCTACCAATTTAAACATTATTTTTATCCATAAAACACCTTCACAACAACACCTAGAATAATGTTTGGCAAAATATCTGGGCACTCTGTGGCCCAGTCAAGTTGACACATAAAATTAATCACTTCATTTACTGCATTATGCATTGACACATTTTTACTACCACGTATCAGGAGAAACATTGAGTAAAAGTCGGGAGACCTGAGATCTGGTACCAGTTTTATCATTTATGAGCAGTGATTTTATGTAATCTTTGAAGGTCTCTGAGCCTTGGTTTCTACATCTATAAAAGGAATAAAATAGTTTTCATTTTTACCCCATACAGAGATTGAGTGTAAATCCAAAATTGCTTAGTAAATTCTATTACAATGGTAATGATAGGTTGTTACTGATTACTTAGGACATTTGCTAATAAATTTACAATCTGCATGTTAATACCATGTAGAGAAGTTAGTTTTGTTGTATTCTCAGATCATGAAGTATCCTTTGTTACAAGCCAGTCAACTTAAAACTGGACCCACAGAACTCAGGTTTGTGGTTTCTTTTGAATGAACATAGAAATTGACACTGACCAGTCTTAAAACTTGAGAAAGTTATAGTTGTTTTATCAGAGTTCCCTTCTCAGGAAACCAATCATCAGACCTCCTAGATAATATCAAGGAATTAAAACTCAGCATCTGGACAATGAGGAACCAGGCTCCTCACCTATCACGGTTGCCTAACCAACCACCTGCTTCCTGTTGACCAATTTCTCTCCTTTATCGTGCCCCCCATCCTGTTTTCCTGTATGTAGTTACATTTCTGCTTAATATAGACTCCTAATTTTAGTTGATCAGGGAGATGGATTTGAGACTCATCTCCCATCTCCTCGGTTGCAGCACCTGAATAAAGCCTTCTTTTTTAACAATACTCATTGGCTCAGTGATTGGCTCATGGCCACTGTCCTACTAAAATGAAACTAAATTTATTGAAGAAGTTTATGTGAAAAATGTGTGCCAGATTCAGCAGTCCCAAGATTACTAATGATGCTACTTCACATATAAAGTCAGCAATGGACAGAAACTCCTATAACCACTAGGGCAGGATTGCTTCTGCATGACAAGCATCAGGTTTTACCTCTTCCATAATAAAAACAGAGTGGGTAAAATTTTCTGTACGATATTTGTCTTTCTGTTTGTGATTTGTGTTATTTGTATCTTTAACTCAACAAAATCTTTGCTCTTGTACATTCATTTATTATCTGTGGCTTTAATGAACTCTGTGTTAATGGAGTCTTACAGTGAAAGCATCATGCACTACTTTGAACAGTGAGAGGTAAAAGGTGGAAAATAATTAGTATCTATTTTAGGGCTGGTGGTCCATCAGCGTCAACAGGAAGAGAGGGGAGCAGAAACAAAGTAATGAGGAAAGGACTTTGCCCAGTAGGATGCAGACTTAATTAATTCACCCCAAGTTAATCTGAAAAGAGTGGAAAATGAATTCAAGAATAAGAACATGTTCACATTACTGTGTGTATATTTTACTAAGCTTATTTTATCAGAAATTTCGTCTTAACCTTTTGGGACACTACTTCTAACTTATTTTAATGTAGATGCTGTATAAATTCAAAGCCAATTTATTTAAAGATATACAGTTGTTTACTTATGTTTAATAAATTCCTTCATTCATTTTACTAAGAACTAAATGCTGATGTTACTCATAGAAAATTACAATAAAATAGAGGAGAAAGACTTGCAAGTAAACATTGTTGTACAATAATAATGTCAACTTCATTTTTGTTGATTTGCCAAGAAAATCCACATGTAACTTTCAGTCAAGTTTATTTTTTAATTAACCACTTTTGTAACTCCTTAAAGTAATTATATTTCCAGTTAGGGCCATGGGATAACAGTTGGATTTAAAGCTATGTGTATTTCAAATAGCTCTGAGCAACTAAGAGAAATATAGGTGGTGTCCCATTGATTCTAAAGAGAAGAAAAGCTAATTTAACTATTGAGCACTACATACAGATTTGTAGTTGTATTTGTGAACTTTTGTGAGCAACAAACTTCTGAAAATGACACAACCAAAAACAGTATCAGAGTAAAAAGATAAAGTCATTTATCATGACTTCCTAGTGTTAGAAGCCCTAGGAAATCCAACAGACTTCTTAGCGCTTCTTTTCATCTGGATTCCTGACCCCGAGCACTTTACCACAGCCCCTACTTGTGTGCAGGCCTCTTTATTAGGGCTATGCTGGCACAAGAGGCTGAGCAACGGACCAACATGCAGTAAGTTAGCCCTCAGCCCACGGTACAGTTGTTTAATGGGAAGCAAAGGTGGTGTAAACACAACTGAACCAAATGGTGATAGACCTAGGTGATCATACTGACTCCTCTTTCAGCTGTGTGACTTTGGGGATGCCCCTTAACCTTTCTTAAATAATTCCCCAATCTGTGTTGGGAAGACTACTAAACTCTGTAGAATTTTTAATATAAAATCCTTTGGGGCCTTCACAAACTGTGACTAAAAGCACTTGTAACTAGGCCCCGGGACGTGTCCATCTGTTCCCAGCTCCTGACCATGCTGATCCCTGGGGGTAGGGGTGCTGCGGTCACTGGAGGGCAGTGGGAGACTGAGCCTGAACCCAGGACACCAGGAGTCCCACTTCCTTCCACCAAGGCAGCCTTCCACGGGTGCGATTTACATAGTGAAATCTGTGCAAGATTTTGCTTAAAAAGGAAAGCTGATTAGAAAATCTTTTCTCTGCTGACACAAGTCACTACAGAGTTTCAACAATTAGCTGTGTGATTATAAAATACATAAACATTTGAGAAACAAAATCCGAACATCATCTCATGTGTTGACTTTTCAGTAAAATATATTCACAGGCTTCTGGAGGCTCACTGCCACAGTCACCTCTTACTGTCTCCCAGTCCATAATGGGCTGATGGATGCAAGGCCGTGGCCTGCTGGGATCCACAGGAAATGCACCATCAGTGACAGGTCCGCCAGGTGCTTCACTGCCTGCCTTGGTCTGCGGGACACTAACAGTAGACAAGCACTCATCATCTCCCACCCAAGAGAGGACCTGGCTGGGCTCAAATTCTAGGCTGAGAAAGTTTACTTAGTATAAAAAAGGAAAGACAGAGATAGCGACAGAAGAGAAAGACAGATTAAATATACTTGCAATCAGAATATTTAAATATTTCATATGCTGGAAAGGTTACCTAACTTCGAAGACCATATAATATTCTCTCTTTCTCTTTCTCTGCCCGCCATTGCAAATATTAGAACAGATATGGTACACATCCTTAAATATCATATGGCATTTTTCAACATGTCATCAAGATGTTATGTGGTGTGGGGATCCAAAAATATAGGAGACCACTGCTCCCCACCTTGCAGACTTCAAAATAGTCCTCTTGGTTTTTCTGAAGAGATGGGAATTTGGGCTTCGGCTTTAAGACAACCATGGGGAAAAGAACCTCTTCCCCTCAGGTTTCTCACTTACGATGCTGTTTACATTGACTCCTTACCAGGACTACTGTCACGCCTGGGGAACCCTAGCAATGCCTTGACCCTGAGGGACTGAGAAGTGTCAGGGTCACTGTGTGGGCAGTCACTAGTCTATGGGCCTTGGTCACTGTAGAATGTTGTTCTACAATTGGCATTGACCAAACTTGTTCAATCCTGGAAAGCCTGGCATTGTGACTTGACTAGTTGTGTTGTGTGGTTATCTTGCTGCACAAAGCTGCCTGGGTCCCTCCCTCAGATATTTGGGGTTTGTGATGCTGCCCCTTTTGCTATTTGTGGATTCTGCTTTCCAGGCTATGTAGGGACTTTGCCTGCTATGCTCCAGAAAACTCACATAAACAGCCAGGGTTCCCCTCTCAGCAGCACTTCTCTGAGGGATGTAATTTACGATGCAATCTCCCACGTTTGTAAGTTCCCCTAAGCCCCCAGTCACCTGCAGCCACTCAGTCAAGCACTTCTGGGCCACCTTCGGATGTGTTTGGGTGAGTGACTCACCGTGAGCACTGCAAAGCTTGTACAGTACTAACTCAGAAGTGCTGTGGTTTTCAGTGCCTGCTGAGCTAACAGGAAGCTGACAAGCAGCATTGACTTGGTGAGTCTTTATCTGTTAAACATTATGGAGTCAACATAAATGCTTGACAGTAAAGACAGATACAGGTGGATAGTTTGCAGGCATTCTAGTCCCTGAAAACAAATCCTGGCTTGTCCTTAGAACTAGAATTCAACTATAGACCATGTGGAAACAAAGTCTCTTACCCATAATTCTAGAGACTCAGTAGGGAACACACCCCCGCTTTGAAGTGCTTTGAAGTTTTTGCTCTCTGCCTCTTACCTTCTGGTTCCCAATTCCAGTTCTCTGGAGATGCAATTGCCCTTAACATGGCACATCACTTCCTGGATTCTACCAATAGGAGTTTTGTTTTTGTTTTTCTTTTTTGTTTGAAATGGAGTCTTACTCTGTTGCCCAGGTTGGAGTGCAGTGGCACAATCTTGACTCACTGCAGCCTCTGCCTCCCAGATTCCAGTGAATCTCCTGCCTCAGGCTCCTGTGTAGCTGGGATTACAGGCACACGCCACCATGCCTGGCTAATTTTTATATTTTTAGTAGAATCAGGGTTTCGCCATGTTGGCCAGACTGGTCTCTAACTCCTGACCTCAGGTGATCCACCCGCCCCCACCTCCCAAGATAGTTTTAATAGGTTATCTTTCTGGTATATGAGTGAGTAAGATTATAGGATTTTGAATTAAAGAGACCCAGGTTTGAATCTTAACTTTCAGAATGAACTCTTTGACTATCAATAAATCATTTAAGCTTTTCAAGTTTAGTTTCTTCCCTTGTAAAATGGTGATAACAATACATGTCTATAACGCTGTTTCAGGGCTTAAAAGAAAACATAGAATTAGGAATTTCAGCTTCATGACAGAACCATCATTGATGTTCAAACAGTAACTATCGTTAATATTAGTTAAATATTTCTTTATTATTTCATTAATTATTCATTAAATAATATTTTTTGCTAAGGGAAGGAAGAACTTGGACAGAACGCTTGGCCATTACTGCTTATTTTGATGGGATTATTGAATTTCAATCTTTCTACCCATTTACCAATTAAAAAAGCAATCTTTCAGTCATTTTGACGTATACTGTAGTGATACAGTGTAACGATTTTTCTCCTGTTAGTGGCCAACTCCCAACAGCTGGAAACAAACCTCTGCTCCAAGAAGGTCTTGCTGGCCATGAGACCGCATGTTCAGTGCAGCTTGTTAGAGAGACCCGAGCTTGTTAACCCCATTGGATTTAGACAGCGCAATGGCAATGCTCCTCAACCTTTCTGTCATTATCACCCCACTAATGAGATATTTTAGACCCTTCTTCTCAGATCGCTCCCTATCTACATACAAATTCAGATATATACTGTGCATTTGTGTGTGTATATGTATATATAGGGGTATATGTATCTATCTAATCGCTCCCTATCTACATACAAATTCAGATATAAACTGTGCATTTGTGTGTGTATATGTATATATAGGGGTATATGTATCTATCTAATTGCTCCCTATCTACATACAAATTCAGATATATACTGGGCATTTTTGTGTGTATATGTATATATAGGGGTATATGTATCTATCTATATGTGTGTGTATTATATATAGTATACATGCATACACATATATATCCATATATATGCATATATAAACATACATATATATAGATATATATGTGTGTGCTTTATATGTAAAAAAGTAAGTGTTTTTTGTCCCCATCAATTTCAATTCCCTTGGGGCAGTATCGTCCTGCAGAGGTATCCAGCTGGTATGGTAAGCCTCTCTCCAAGATAGAGCAACTTTGACTGAGTGGTGGCTGTAGGAAGAGCTGAGTCAATGGTAAATGCAGGGATCTCTATGAAAAGACTTTCTTAAAAGTTTAAGGACAAGCTGGGCACTCCCAGGCTTCCCAGGAGGGGGCAATGGAAATAGAAAGTACCTTGTGTGACCCATCTATTGTGCCTGAGAAGGATGGTGCCTTTTAATTAAACAAATTACCAAAAATGCTTAAAGGTTAAACGGAAGGTGTCTGAGCAAGATATGGACCTTATCAGCATGGTGCATGGAGAAGTTCCTTTATGGCAGGATGTTTGTGAACTTAGATTGCATAGATGTGGAGAGTAAAGATTGCTCTAGGGACCTTGGTAATAGAGAGAATAATAATCTAGCAAGAGAAATAGAAGGAAAGCAAGAATTATCAAAGGTGCATACAGGAGGATGGAGATACGAGAAAAGATGACTGAGGCTAGAACCTGGAGCTGAATCCCTGAGAAACGTGTGCATTATTTATACACTAAGGAAGTCAGAAAGAATGTTCAGTTTAGTAGAGAAGATGATGAATTTTAGCTACTCTTTTGATTTATTTACTTGAACTTCAGCACTTAATATATCTAAACATATCTGTGTACATGTAAGCCACATTTTCCACTTAAAATAAAAATATTTAAATTATGTTTTAATTATGAGGCTTAAAAATTGATAATAAATATTTTTATAAGATAATAATCTTCTTTATCCTTCAAAAATAGATATCAATTGTCATTTGAAATGTAACGTTTTAACATGCATTTTCCTAGGAGAGAGGACCTCCAACATGGTGGAACTGCATTTGTGGAATCATCCTAATGATTAGTGGTAACTAGACTTGTGATTTCACCATGATATCTGAGATCTAAGTAAGCAAAATTTCTTTGTAAAAATAATCATTTAGGTGTCTGTAGTCAACATGTTTCTAATAGAAATTGTCAGGATTGTTCGAGTCTGTTCTGAATGCAAGCTGTTTCCTTCCACATACCGATAATAATCTCAGATGCCCCTGCGGGATAAAGAAAATTCTCTTCCACCACTGCACATTCATGAAAATCATGTCCTATGAGAGTCAGCTAAAGAGGTTAGAAAGAAAATGTCCAGAGCAAAAGATAAACATGATGGATGTAGTAGAGACATAATAGCCTGGATCCACATGCAGATCTTCCTTCGCACAGAGCTGGGCAATGTGTGCTCTGGACTTACTCTGTTACCATTAAGAACCCCGAGCAATGGGTAAGTCACAAAGCTGCTGTGGACTTCATTATACTGGGTTTCTTTGTTATAATCATACTTTTTCTTCACTGTGGACCTATCCAATCGTATTTATTCAAGTGAAAATTTGTATTCAATGTAGTACACTTTGTATTTACACACAAAGTGTGTAAAATTTGTATTCAATTGCCACAGAGAGGTAAGCTCCTTATGGGAAGCTGTAGCAATTCAAAGATAGCTACTGCCAGAGCCTAAACTCAGGAAACCAGGCATGTGGTGCACAGATTAAAATAGAAAAATAACGTAGATCTCTTAGTTTGGCAATACATCTGCTAGGAATTCATTCATTAATTACATAGACTCAAAATCCATTCTGGTGTCACAAATCCACACGAGTTCTTTGGGTCCCCAATTGCTAAACTAACTGCAGGATGCTGGCATGACGACTGGTTGCATTTTCAAGATGGCTTTCTGTGTTGCACGTTTCAGCAAAAGCCAGATGCTGTTGGTTTTGCTCATAGGATGGAATTCCAATCTGTTCACTCTGGCAGGGATATTCACACAACAGATGCAAAGAACTTAATCATAGCTCAAGGAAAAAAAACATATATATGGCTCCTACTGAATCTTGCTTAGCTCTTAACTTTCTCTTGGAATCCAGACTTGCCCAATCTCTGATATTTGTGAAGGAATTTTTAAGTGCAGAATAATTTGATATAGGGACATTTCTTAAAATGATCTTGAGATACCCTATTTTATCAAATCCTTAGGGGAGATCACCATATCTCATCAGACAAAGTGTGTATTATTTTTGTATTGATTCAAATAAATGAATTATATAACATTTAAAAAAATATTCTTATTATGTTTCCACATGTTTCAGGATAAAGGAAAAATAAGCATCATTCTTTTCTCCCATTTAGGCTTCCACACTTAAACATTAAAAACTAAGAGTGACACAGATTTTCAATGGTAGCAATGGCTACCACTGAATCACAATGAAGTTCCAACAAAATAGAACCTCTATTGAACTTCAATAGAGGTTCAATTTTTTATAATATGTAATTTTATATATTATAAAATGCTTCATATTCTATTCTGTAATTATTATTTCAACTTTTGCAGTATAGTTTGAATTAGTTATATTTTATTTCATTTAACTCCATTGTATTGGGGGCCATCTATTTTATTCTTAAGTCTAGAGCACCTAATGTAGAGCTTTGTACAGACCAATGTGAGAGTCAAAATTTAATGAAATTAAAACCCCATATTAGATAAAATAATTGTAAAGAGGAAAGCATAAAATATGATTCTTGCCTTCAAGGATCTCACAGCTGTAAAGTGGGATGTGTACATTCATGGTCTCTGAAGGGTCTTACTTATTAGTATAAGATTCATTTCTTGCATCCTGCAGTCACTCAAAGCCCAGACTGGTAAACTTGGGCCCACAGGTTATATCCTGTACAAGTTCTATAAGTGTACAGTTTGTGAGCTAAGAATGATTTACATTGTAAAGAATTCTTTATAAAAACAAATACTATGCAACAGAGATCCACATGGCCTGAAAGTCTGAAAATATTTACTCCTATCTTTCACAAAAAGTTTCCTTCGTCCTGACTTTGATGATTAGGTTTACTCTTTATTACTTGATATGACACAGTTCCCTGTTCAGAATGTGTGCTAAATCAACTTTATACTTTTGTGCTGATTCCAAAGCAAAGCCAACAATCTTAACATTTGTCGATTAAAGGAACAAACAAAAAAAAAGTCATTTTTAAAAAATACACCTTCCCAAAAGCAACACAACTCACTTCTTTCCACATAATATGGGCAAGATCCAATGGCCACACTTGGATGAGAGGGCTGGTGGATGCAGTCCCTGGCTGGACCACTAGGGGTGCTCCTCACTCTGGGCAGAGGGCACAAGCACCTGGGAAGCACCCAGCCTTCTCTGCACCTGTGTAATGGTACACAAAAGGCCTGACTTCTGAGTAGCGATTTTCAATTAACAATGCATCAGATCTCACTCCATCCCAGCACCCCGCTGAAACCTCCAGTGCAGATATTTTAATAAAATAAGACACACAAGAACAGGGAAAATGAGAGACAGAAACCAACAAACAAAACATGTGAGCAGAATACATTGATTATGTGATAGCTGGCTTTAAAACCTGAGAAGACCAAACCTTGACCTTGTAGTGAGAATACAAAGGATCCTTCAAACAAGGCAGGAATTATTGGTTCCAGCTTCCTCTGGAAATAGGGTGAAAGGGTATGTGTTGGAATGTCCGTTCGACTTTCCACAATGGCTCTGCATAAGAGGAACCAACAGAGATCCCTTCCTGAGACCAAAGGACGCAAAAGCTAGGCAGCTACCAAAGATTTCAGAGGAGGAAACAGGTAAGGGGCAGAGATGTCAGATGATTTCTCCCATTTACTATTTGTATTTTTCCTTTCTTACTACCTTCTTTGTTTGCTTATTATAGTTGTTGCTTTAGGATATATGGTAGTATATATCACAGGCAACCTTCGAGTGATATATTGCCCCTTCATACAGTACAAAAACCTCACAACAATATACTTCCATTCCTTTTCTCCTGGCCTTTAGTCCTTACTGTCTTCTGTTTTCATCCAAATCTTGTTCCTGACTATTGACCCTATTGAACACAGTAGCCCCAAGTCTGTCACCACATGCTGGGCTGTGAGATGTCAGTGCCCTCCAGCCAAAGGCCTCCTAGAGCTCACCTGCACTTAAGTAAGTTGGGTTTCTCATTTGTCACCGTGAGGGAGGGTGCTCCTCACTCTGGGCAGAGGGCACAAGCACCTGGGAAGCACCCAGCCTTCTCTGCACCTGTGTAATGGTACACAAAAGGCCTGACTTCTGAGTAGCGATTTTCAATTAACAATGCATCAGATCTCACTCCATCCCAGCACCCCGCTGAAACCTCCAGTGCAGATATTTTAATAAAATAAGACACACAAGAACAGGGAAAATGAGAGACAGAAACCAACAAACAAAACATGTGAGCAGAATACATTGATTATGTGATAGCTGGCTTTAAAACCTAAGAAGACCAAACCTTGACCTTGTAGTGAGAATACAAAGGATCCTTCAAACAAGGCAGGAATTATTGGTTCCAGCTTCCTCTGGAAATAGGGTGAAAGGGTATGTGTTGGAATGTCCGTTCGACTTTCCACAATGGTTCTGCATAAGAGGAACCAACAGAGATCCCTTCCTGAGACCAAACGACACAAAAGCTAGGCAGCTACCAAAGATTTCAGAGGAGGAAACAGGTAAGGGCCAGAGATGTCAGATGATTTCTCCCATTTACTATTTGTCTTTTTCCTTTCTTACTACCTTCTTTGCTTATTATAGTAGTTGCTTTAGGATATATAGTAGTATATATCACAGGCACCCTTCAAGTGATATATTGCCCCTTCATACAGTACAAAAACCTCACAACAATATACTTCCATTCCTTTTCTCCTGGCCTTTCTTTAGTCCTTACTGTCTTCTGTTTTCATCCAAATTTTCTTCCTGACTGTTGACCCTATTGAACACAGTAGCCCCAAGTCTATCACCACATGCTGGGCTATGAGATGTCAGTGCCCTCCAGCCAAAGGCCTCCGAGAGCTCACCTGCACTTAAGTAAGTTGGGTTTCTCATTTGTCACCGTGAGGGAGTGCACACACACCGTGGAGAATTGCCAGATGTCCCAGTAAAGGGTGTTAGAAAGAACCTATTGTAGGATGTGGGCTTTGGCTGGTGATTTTGAAAGGATTTAGTGAAGTAGAGAATTAGTCTCTGTTGGCTGCAGTCAAGAAGGGAAGGTCATTCTATGATTGGTACCTCAATAAATCTTACGTATGGGAGGGCATTCTAGATGCTAAAGCTGTAATTAATAATAAAATAAAGCCGCCACTCATATTAGCTGAGGAAGGGAGATTTTTTTATTTTGCAGCTTGGATGATATTCATGTTTTGTGTCTATTTAGGCATGATTATGGAATGGTCTGTTTGTTGGCTATCTTTGTTGTTGTTGTATCTTGATCGATCATAGTCACAGAGTGATTTTGTCTCATATTAATGTTCTGTGAAATCATTTATGTTCAGCAGGAAAGCACCAACGCACAGCCATGAGTGCCACACCAGCTCATACAAACACCAAGGTCTACCTGATAATGCCAGGACATGCCTGGATGTCAGGTGTTGCTCTGCTTTTCTGGGGAATTGCAGAATTCCAGTATGAACTTCTTCACCAGCCCCCGAGCAGCCTAGCCTCTGCAGCAGATGTGCTTGGCTGCTCAGGTTGACTGACGGGTATCTCCTCTTATGTTCTAGTTTCCCTTTAGACATTCATTTCTCCAGCTTCTCCCCTAATTGTGCCAATCTGATTTCTATAATGAATCCCTCATCCCATTACTCATAGTGGTGCTGCTCCCCTATTTAAACACTAACTGATACCAGGACTCAAATAAAGAAGACAAATTAAATGATGTTTAAGAAGCAAATAGATCCCTGGGTCCCCTTCTTCACATCTGCACACTGAGAAGCTGTCCTTCTCAATCACAGCAGAATGATGGAGGTCCATGCTCTTGAAAACGCAAAACAGAGCATCTTTGGACTGGGGAATCTCAGAGATATTTGAGGGCAGAGCAACTTTCTAGAAACAGTAGAATTATTTTAAAATATGTGAATTGAAAGCTGAGGTCACCAGTCCCCTTTCTCTACTTTCCAAATTTTACAGCCATACAAGGTGCACCTGCTAGGAAGAAGGCTGGGGTGACTCTAAACTCTGATGAAAGGTTGACAACAGGGGATCAATGTTTGAAGCTTAAAATGACCACAAATGATGACAATCATTATACCCATGTGATGCATTGATTCCAGAATCACTAGGAATTAGTCTTCTTTATTCCTGGAGAGAATTGTATTCCCTATATTCAGAATATGGAAGTACTGTTATCTTCTCTCAAAGTACTTTGACTGAAATAAATACAGCCACTCCAGCTATATTTTGGTTTGCATTATCATGGTATACTTTTTCCTATTGATTTTTATGGAAAATTTAATTTTTTTGCAAGTAGCATATCATTGAGTCTTACTTTTTAATTCAATTTGACTATTTTTTCCTTTAATTTCAGTGTTTCGACTACTTACGTTTAATTGATGTAGTTATGTTGATCTGTCATATTTATTTTCTATTTTTCCCATCTACTATTTGTCTTTTTCCTCCTTTACTACCTTCTTTGTTTGCTTATTTAGTAGCTCCTTTAAGATATATAGTAGCATACATCACAGACATATGTCAAGTTATATATTGCCCCTTCATATAGTAGAAAAACCTCACAACAGTGTTATTTATTTTCTCCTGGTCTTTATTCCATTGTTGTTATACACTTTAGTTTTACCTACCTTATAAACTCTGTGCTGTAATTTATTGCTTTATTTCTAAAGAATCCATTATCCAAAGGTGAGCTATAAATAACCTTTTAAAATAATTTTACATATTTGTACATGTGGTTACCATTTCTAGTGCTTTCCATTTGTTTGGTTGATACATCCACCTGATACCATTTTATTTTGCCAGAAGAAGTTTTATTAACATTTCTCGAGCCCAGCTGCGTCGGGGACCAGAGTGGCTCTGTCTGTCACACTTGGAGAAACTAATAAGGGCTATTCATACCCGCTCACTTCCTCAACTTCTCCGTAAATTGAATAACCAAGCCAGAGAGTGAGAGGCCAGCTGTCATGTCAGTACTCCTTGTGTCTCTCTTCTTTACCATGAGTGGGAATTTGGGACTAATTCGCTCTAACACTGTGTGTGTTTTACACGTTGACAAATCACAGGAAAAAGCTTTTCTAAAATATTTACACTGTACAAAACTGATTTCTAAATAAATAATACCTGGAACTTTTTCTTTAAATTATTTCTTATATTGTATGTAGTGGCTTGAAGTAGATCAAGAGAAGGATGCTAGATGTAGATACTTTATAAACTTTAACAGTACCAGAAATTGGACTCTATTTCCATTTGAATCCATATTTTGTGAAAACCCTCTGCCTAGAAAGACTTCCCCAGTTACATCTGTCCCTCTGTCTTGGCCAACTTGTTACTTCTCTGTCCCTCCCGCTGCCTTGAGCTCTGAGGTGCTTCCTGGACTGGCTGGGCCCCTTGCTCCTCATTGCACACCTTAATATTTCTCTTCCTCATTGTGCTCTCTCCAACCACTGAAGCAAATAGAGTCTATGCTGCCTCTACTTTACATTATATTCAGCTTAGCTTCTATTTATTTACTACTTGAACTACTCACTAATTGTGCATTAAGCGTACACTTTGCAACTTAATAGGCCATCAATGGCTGAATTTCCCCACCGTCCCACAGCCCCCACCTGGTGAGGAGGAGGAAGGGAAGATAAGGAGCTAACCCAGTCGAAGTTTCTGCAAGGAGCAGGCATCTAGCAAAGGTGTAACTTTCACCTGAAGTTCCCAGGGAAAGTTCAAAGCAGGGGTAAACAGAGAATGGAGTACCAGGTGGGAAGCCGAGTTCAGTAAGGTACAGAAAGAAGCCTGGGCACAAACAGATGGGTCAAGGGCAGGGATGGACGCGTATGTGCCGAACCAGCATCTGGGGAGCATGAGATCAAGACCTGGGTGACGAAATGTGATGCAGGTTGAGCCCTCAGGGTGTCACAACTGGTATTTGGCTTTAAAAAGTCTATGAGGTTAATTACCTCATTAGTGTCCTGTGACTGCTATAATAAATCACCGCAAATGTGGTTATTGAAGACAACATAAATGTACTCTCACGGGGTATGGAGACCAGAAGTCTGCAGTCAGGGTATGGACAGGTCTGTTTCTTCTAGGGGCTCCGAAGGAGAATCTGCTCCATGCCTCCTTGCAAGCCTTGGTACTCTTTGCCTTGCAGAAGCATCACTCCAAACTGTCTCCATCTTCCCGTGGCCTTCTTCTCCAGATTTAGGCCTGTCCTAATCCTAGACGATTATATCTTGAGACCCTTAAAAGTACATCTGCAAAGAATCTTTTTTCCAAAGTCGTCTTCCCAGGGTTAGAACTTGGACATATCTTTTTTTAGGGTACCATCATTCAACTCAAAACAATTATACAACTCAAAACAGTGTTCTAAACATGTATGAAAGCACTTAATTCCTATACCAATTCCACATTAAAGTATGTGTCACTATTATGACCACTTTACAAACAAGGAATCTGAGGTGAGGAAGGAATGAGTAATCTTTCCAAACCCCCATAGCTGTCAGTGTCGGGGCTGCACCTGAACCCAGGTAGGCAAATCCCACAGTTCACATGCTTTATCACTGTGCTTTAGAAATGGCTGAGCCTCTGTTTCTTCATTTGTAAAGTGGAGACAGTGACAGTACACATTTAATGGGGTTTCTGTGAGATTATGTGTGCCCCAACATGGACAGCCACTACAGATTTAACTACTGATACTAATATGACAGTGAAGCAGCTGGGGCAGATCCTGCAAAATTCCAGGAACATTTGACTTTGATGGGCTCACAGGTATGACGCAGAGGTAAGCTGGCTGTGCTGAAGGGACCAGACATAGGGGTCACTGGAATGGAAGCTTCTCAAAGGTGGTAAAGATGCTTTTTGTGCTTGTCGCTACCACCCAGAATGATGTTAACCATGAGGTGCATGCTCAGTGAAAGTATGTGGAGTGAATGAATGAGTGACAATACATTTTTTGGAAGCAAGCACTATAATAATCATTTCTTCTGTACCTCCTTTCCCTAACAGATCTCTGCCTCTCCAAGGCTAAGAACAGTGCTAGTCGTAGATAGGAATTTATTTATGCAAATCCTTGACCTCTCTATCATCTCCTAGCCTTAGATGGAAAATCTCACGTGGGAATGAAGTTCCTGGAGAAGAAATGGTGAGAGCAGACCTCCAGGATCTTCAGAAATGGTGAGACACATGGATGTGGTGAAAAGAACATGGGGGAAGAGCATGGGTGTGGTGGTGGTGGTCACAGCAGGACTTGGTGAACACAACTCATGGAGTGCTTGATCTGTTGATCTGTGCCAGGCAGTGGGCTAGACTGTAAAAATAAGACCAACGATAAAAATTGATATATATATAGACAAAGACTGATACATAATCAATAGATGATGGATAGCTAAATAGACATAAGTAGGTAGATAGCTTTAATTCTTACTGTGCCACTTAATAGCTGTAGAAACTTTCATGAGTTATAACAACAATTTAAGCCTCCATTTCTAAATAAAATTAAGTTACTTAAATGCTTAACTCATAGGGTTTCTGTGATAACTAGATAATAAATCTTGCATATATATGCATGTGTATATCTGTGTGAGTATGAATATATATACAGAGAGACAGACAGAGACAGGGACAGAGAGACAGAGAAGAGAGAGACAGAGAAACAGAGGGGCACACAGGTGAGCTTGGTACCAAATAGATCATTTTGCCTTCCTTTTCTTCTCAGGTCCTGAAATACTCTGTTCCTGAAATACAATGCAGTGATAACTACTGTTTATCCTTTTTTTTTCTTTTTTTTTTGTCATGTAAGTCCAAGACTTCTTTATAGAAAACTCTCAACCTATGGCATCAATTTTGGACCAAGATGTGGCCATCTGCCTTCCTAAAAGCCCTTAAATGACAGCTGAGCTCCTCAATAGCCTTCATTGCTCCTGATCTTTCACCCCTGCAGGGAAGCATCTGGTGGCACACTCAATGTCCAATGCCCACTGGGCTGACCCAGAAGCAAATTTTGTGTCAGCTCCTCCAGCCCACCATGGATCATCCTGGGAGCTGTCTTCAGATGGTAATTATTCTCAGCTGAAGCCATGGCCCCATTAAAGACAGAACGCTAGAGATGAAAAGTCCCAGATTCCATTAGCAGTCTCTACTTCAGACGTGAACTCTGGGACTTGACGCCTCTGTTGTGTCTCTTCACGTTGCTTCCACAGGCTTCATGATGCCTTTAGCATCTCCCACCTGAAGGTATCGCTCATTATACCACTGAGATGCACGGCCATATTTCAGTTAATTTAGTTCATTTGCTAGTTTGTAAAGGAAACACAATTAATAAAGTAAGTCATGCATGTCTTACTTTTTTTCAGGCCAATGTTGAAATGAGAACTATTTTGACTGATCTGCTCGGAATAAAATGAGGAAAAGAGTTCATGCTGAACTACTCATGTGTGGAGGTGATGAACATATGTTTCTAATTTTGAACTGACAGAAAAGCAAAAATAAACAAATTTAAGAAATCTTAGTTATTGACAACCCACTCACAGGATAGTTCAGCTAAGAAATAGACATATGGTTCAGGGAATAAAGAAACTGCCTGGCTCGGTGTGGAAATGACACTTCTAGAATTAGAGTTTCGTGACTGCAGTGAGCTCATTTCTTCTGTAATTAGGGTCAAGACTTGAACTTTTCCTGTGGATTTTCCCATCAGTAGACTGGTGCCATTTATCCATGTAGATGAGCACTACAAGGACAGGGTGGGCTTCAGCATTACTTCATATCACACTTCAAGAGTGATGAGTTTCTCAAGGAGACGGCCATGCCGCCTCAGAGCCGGCCCATCTGTATGTGATCAGGTGGGAGAATTCGCTTTAGAAAGTGG
This sequence comes from Mandrillus leucophaeus, assembly GCF_000951045.1. NCBI lineage: Eukaryota > Metazoa > Chordata > Mammalia > Primates > Cercopithecidae > Mandrillus > Mandrillus leucophaeus. The sequence continues at coordinate 304,842 of NW_012101898.1, read as the reverse complement.
AGTGTGATGGGACAGAGGTGTTAAGTGCCCTCTGAGGAAGTGTCGGCTCTAAGAAGAGAAGAAGTTTGGCCACGATGATGCTTGGCCTCTTTTCCAGCCACGTCTCAGTCGACCCTAGCTGCTGGGAAAAGTACCACCGACTGGGAAACAGCAAACATTCATTTCTCGCAGTTCCGGAGGCTGGAAGTCTGAGATCAGAGTGCCAGTGTGGTCAGGTTCTGGTGAACACCCTCTTCGCATTTGTAGATGGCTGCCTTCTCCTTGTGCGCCACCTGGCAGAGAGAACGTGAGCTGGCTCTCTGTCCTCTTTTCATAAGGGCGCTCATCCACTCATGAGGCTCCACCCTCATGACCTCATTACCTCTCAAAGTCCCCATCTCCAAGTATTATCATGTGGGGGATTCGATTTCAACATATGAATTTTGGGGGACACAAACTTTCAGTCTGTAACAAGACAGAATTGTCTTACTATGATCAGACTATGGGTGATTTACTTCGTTTCTTGACACATCTGTTTTTATTCTTAAGCCTGTATACATAGATAGTACTTACTGTTTTACAAGAATCCAGTTAGTCCTTGCATTGTAATTTATTTTAAAAACACTGGTTTAAGGTTCTGTGATGAGCTAAAGGTATCTAACTGAATCCAGAATATACTGTCAACTTTAGTGTCTCAGGTCGCGTGTTGTGAAGGAAAAGGTGCCACACGCTTGTCACTGGTCTTGGTGCAACCTCGAACTCAACATGTGAATCCCAAGGGAGTTTCTTCCTCTCCAGAGGCCTCTGCTTCCCCATCTTTTTTTTTTTTTTTTTTTTTTTTGAGACAGAGTCTTGCTCTGTCACC
>NW_012101898.1:303367-303948 GCF_000951045.1 Mandrillus leucophaeus | reverse complement strand
GGTCTCAATCTCCTGACTTCATGATCCACCCACCTTGGCCTCCCAAAGTGCTTGGATTACAGTCTTGAGCCACCGTGTCAGGCTCATGAGCTTTTTTCATATGTTTGTGGGTCTCATAAGTGCCTTCTTTTGAAAAGTGTCTGTTCATAACCTTCAACCACTTTTTGATGGGGTTGTTCTTTTTTTCTTGTAAATTTGTTTAAATTCTTTGTAGATTCTGGATATTAGACCTTTGTCACATGGATAGCTTGTAAAAATTTCCTCCCATTCTGTAGGTTGCCTGTTCACTCTAATGACAGTTTCTTTTTCTGTGCAGAAGCTCTTTAGTTTAATTAGATCTCATTTGTCAATTTTGGCTTCTGTTGCCATGGCTTTTGGTGTTTTAGTCATGAAGTCTTCGCCCATGCCTATGTCCTGAATGATATTGCCTACGTGTTCTTCTAGGGTTTTTATGGTTTTGGTTCTTATGTTTAAGTCTTTAATTCATTAATCCATCTTGAGTTAATTTTTGTATAAGGTGTAAGGAAGGGGTCCAGTTTCAGTTTTCTGCATATGGCTAGCCAGTTTTCCCAACATCATTT
>NW_012101898.1:297154-301261 GCF_000951045.1 Mandrillus leucophaeus | reverse complement strand
TTTTTGAGACAGAGTCTTGCTCTGTCACCCAGGTGGAGTACAGCAGCGTGATCTCAGCTTGCTGCAACCTCCGTCTCCCAGGTTCAAGCGATTCTCCCGCATTAGCCTCCTGAGTAGATGGGATTACAGGTGCGTGCCACCATGCCCCGGTAATTTTTGTACTTGTAGTAGACATGGCGTTTCACCATGTTGGTCAGGCTGGTCTCGAACTCCTGACCTTGTGATCCACCCACCTCGGCCTCCCAAAGTGCTGCGATTATAGGCGTGAACCACCGCACCCGGCCTTCCCGATCTTTAAGTGAGCCAATTGAGGATAATCCCTGAGATTTATCCAAACCCACATGTTTTGGGGGTTGATGAGAGTGAGGGTGGAATATCTGTCCCTTCTGGACAGAATCCTAACAATTCTTCAGCAAATCAGTGAACCTTGAATCCATGTAGAGGCCTCTTTCTAGGGAGAATGCCTCGGCCAGCTGACCTCAGGGATCACAGCCCTTGGGCTTCCTCAGATTTGAGGGAGGGGTTCAGTGATCCTGCCTGTCAGCCCCCAGGTTCACAAGTACAGCCACAAGATAGATTACCAACTGCTTTTTTTGGTCAGCCCTGGGAAAAGTGTGGACATCTCTTTGCAGCAAGTTGTATTAGCAAGACTGCTGTATCAGGGGTTGCGCAATCCTCAGTTTAACATGAGGAAGAATTTACTCTCTGTCAGAGTTGCCCATTCTGCTCCTAGAAGCCGCTCACCGTGGGTTCCAGCACAGGCCAGATGTGGGGAGAATCTTCCCACCCTGAGGGGTGAAGTCTCAAGTCCTGTTGTGCCCACAGCGAGGTCCTTAGGCCAGCAGCATGGAAATCACTTGGGTGCTTGCTGGAAATGCCCACACTTAGGCCAATGATGAGTCAGCCTCTGTGTTTTATGAGGTCCCCTGTGTACAGTGGAGCGTGAGAATTGCTGGGGAACGAGGAGGAGCCTCAATGTCATCTGTTGCCCAGGAGCTGAGCCAGGAGGGAAGACTTGGAGCTGAGACCTCCAGAGGCTGCTCCACGGAGGGGACAGGGATGATCGCTTTTTGTCATTCTCCACTTTGGCCACAGCTGGGCTCTTGCTCAGTGACCCACCCTGTGCTGCTGCCTCAACCTGACCAAACTGCCTCAGGTGCTGCTTGGGCACCTGACAGGCTCCGCAGAGTCACAGTTCACCCAGATGCAGCCACTTTCGTCCCGTACCAGCTTTCCTCTGAGGCCATCTCCATGGTTCCCACTGCAGGGGCCTGGCACACTCTGCCTCTCTCTTCTAGTGTCCCACTCCTCTGAGACCCAGGGCATTTCATGAAGTCCCCTTGTCCCGTCTGCAGCTGCACGGGGACCCCGTCTGAGGTTTGCCATCATCCTGGGCCACTCATGGGCTGTGGACGTGGATTCTCCACTTCTAGGTCCTGGATCATAAAAGGGCCTCCAGTGTGTCCTCCCAGGGAGCTAAGACATAGCAGACCGAGCCCCCCAACCTCACTTTGGGGGATGTGTAGCAAGTGGGCAGTGACTTCTGCCAGAGACTGGGTCTTGTTCTTCCCCGGGTGTATCACACATGGACTACCTGCCTTGAAGACACTGGTATCATAACAAGAGAATGGATGAGGCCAACCTCATGCACGTATCCACTGTGTCACGTCTTTGTGAATAACTATCTAAGCAGGGTAAGTAAAGGAGTTACTTTACAGAGAGATTGCCGCCTAAAAGGTCTTTGATACTCCATTAAGTTTGCAGTCCTTCAAGTGAATAGTGGCCTATTAGCAGACTATACAGACACGGTTCATTTCCGACACTGCACTGGACACCTGTTATCTCAGAGTCCAGGTTTGAGTGTGCAGGTGTGTGGGTGCCTGTGGCCCTGGGGGAGGCTGGGTGTGCACTGGCACAGATGCTGGACACAGGGGATCCCCCTCATGGTTCGGACAAGCCTGGAGACTCGTTATAAAGCAGCACAAGCCATCTACTTTCCCAGAGTGGGGATTTTTCTCGAATTCTTTCTTCCTGTACCCCCACAAGGTAGTTAGGAAGGACCCACCTCCCCCCATGCCCTCAGATTGAAAGAGTCTCAGTTCTCTGTGGCTGAGTCACGTTCTGACTTGCACAGCAGTTTTAAAGTCTTCACAATGACTCTACTGGCTGAAAATTATTATCAAAATTCCAAGTCATACTTAGTTAACAACTAAGTAATTTTTGGTATACAATCTACAGGCGTGTCATTGCTCCTGTAGGTGCTGTCTCCTGAGGCTGTTTAAATTTCTGGTAGTTTCAAAATCTCAGGAGCCATGGAGCCATGGAGCTTGGAAAAACTAACCCCACTGTAAATACACAGTGGGGTATGTGAGACATTGTTGTAACTCCCACTTTCTTTTCAAATTGAGAAAAAAAAAAATAAGTGTGACCTTTGGCCTATGTGGCACTCTATAAGCACATTTGCTGACATAAAACATAGCACAAAGTTTGGCCTTTTGGCTTTTAGCAATGTGGAGTTTTTATTATCTTCAATCCCACACACTAGCAAACTTGGCAATAATTTCAGTCTTGCCATGAGCCATCAGCTGAGTACCTGAGGGGGCTCTTTCTCAAGAAATCCCACATGGGCTTTGTGAGTCTCATGTCTACTCTAACTCCTTTTCCCTCTGCCTTAAGTTTTCATGAGTGCTCCCATTTAGTTCAGCTGAATTACTGCTCGCAATTCACTGCACAAAGTCACCATAGCTCACATTAGTGACAGCGACCTTCCAACCCATCATCGCAGCCCTACAGTGCAGCTCCTACTCAAGGGGTTGGGACAAGCTTCCTTGGAGAAATTCTAACGCAACCCTGGAAACGATCTTCATGGGAATCTCAGTAGGAAGGAACACTTGCACAGAATTGTCATTTAAAAGGAATGAGTTTCACCATTGTGTTTTTCTTGCCATCCCACCACTGAAACTACTGACATGATGGGTCACGTGGCTCACGTTGCTTTCACAGAAGTGAGGGTGGAACCTGCAACAGTTCAGTAAACGGTGTTTGTTAGCTCTGGTGAATCTATATGCGTCTACAGCAACCTCAATTCTTGCCTCCTCAGGAGAAAGAATTCGACCCAGGAACAGAAGGCAGAGGGAGAGACTGAGGCAAGTTTTAAAGCAGGAGTGAAAGTTTATTAAAAGGTTTTAGAGCAGGAACAAAAGGAAGTAAGGTACACTTGGAAGAGGGCCAAGCGAGCAACTTGAGAGATCCAATTATTTCTGTAGTCAAATAATTACTGTGGGACTTACTTTGACTTCAGATTAGGGAAGACTACTCGAAAGATATTCACTGTGTTGTTCTAAAATAGTGCCATACTTCAGTCATTTATGTTTATATCTTTAATCCATCTGGAAGCATTGTTTTTCAGATTTAGTCTGATTAATGATCTAGTTTTGTTTTCCCTATAGGGTAACTCAAATTTTCCATTATCACAGTCTGTCCACAGTATGAGTTCATTTCTCTATTCCTTTACGGCAAGGTTTTGCAACCTCAGGATAACTGACAATTGATCTAGATAATTCTCTGTTGTTACAGATATCCTGTGTTTTAGAATATTAAACAGCACCCAAGCCACCATCAACCGCATGCACACCCTCCCCACTCTTGTGACGTGAAAAATGTCTCCAAACTTCCAAATGTCCCATGAAGGATAAAATTGCTTCTGGTTGAGAACGACTGCTTTCAGGGTACTTTCAGCCTTTATTACTATGGCTTGAATGTTACTTTCTACAAGACTGGAGGAATATCTCTTGTCTTCTTTTACAGAATTATCTTAGCAATTTGGAGACTTTCTTATATTTACATATATTTTTAAAATATTTTGTCTAATACTCATCAAATATCACTGGGTTATTAATGGACATATTAAATATCTTGTTAATTTGGGGAATATAGACATATTTATAATGTTATGTTCCTCTAGTTAGTCATTCTTTTGTGACTTTTACAATTTATTCACAAATAATTCTGTCTCTAAATTAATACCACGTGGGTTATAGACTAATGTTAAAGCAAATAGTATCTTAGTTTCTTCTGTATTTCTTATTACTGTTTCTGGAAAGTTAT
>NW_012101898.1:246060-297104 GCF_000951045.1 Mandrillus leucophaeus | reverse complement strand
TTTTGGTATACAATCTACAGGCGTGTCATTGCTCCTGTAGGTGCTGTCTCCTGAGGCTGTTTAAATTTCTGGTAGTTTCAAAATCTCAGGAGCCATGGAGCCATGGAGCTTGGAAAAACTAACCCCACTGTAAATACACAGTGGGGTATGTGAGACATTGTTGTAACTCCCACTTTCTTTTCAAATTGAGAAAAAAAAAAATAAGTGTGACCTTTGGCCTATGTGGCACTCTATAAGCACATTTGCTGACATAAAACATAGCACAAAGTTTGGCCTTTTGGCTTTTAGCAATGTGGAGTTTTTATTATCTTCAATCCCACACACTAGCAAACTTGGCAATAATTTCAGTCTTGCCATGAGCCATCAGCTGAGTACCTGAGGGGGCTCTTTCTCAAGAAATCCCACATGGGCTTTGTGAGTCTCATGTCTACTCTAACTCCTTTTCCCTCTGCCTTAAGTTTTCATGAGTGCTCCCATTTAGTTCAGCTGAATTACTGCTCGCAATTCACTGCACAAAGTCACCATAGCTCACATTAGTGACAGCGACCTTCCAACCCATCATCGCAGCCCTACAGTGCAGCTCCTACTCAAGGGGTTGGGACAAGCTTCCTTGGAGAAATTCTAACGCAACCCTGGAAACGATCTTCATGGGAATCTCAGTAGGAAGGAACACTTGCACAGAATTGTCATTTAAAAGGAATGAGTTTCACCATTGTGTTTTTCTTGCCATCCCACCACTGAAACTACTGACATGATGGGTCACGTGGCTCACGTTGCTTTCACAGAAGTGAGGGTGGAACCTGCAACAGTTCAGTAAACGGTGTTTGTTAGCTCTGGTGAATCTATATGCGTCTACAGCAACCTCAATTCTTGCCTCCTCAGGAGAAAGAATTCGACCCAGGAACAGAAGGCAGAGGGAGAGACTGAGGCAAGTTTTAAAGCAGGAGTGAAAGTTTATTAAAAGGTTTTAGAGCAGGAACAAAAGGAAGTAAGGTACACTTGGAAGAGGGCCAAGCGAGCAACTTGAGAGATCCAATTATTTCTGTAGTCAAATAATTACTGTGGGACTTACTTTGACTTCAGATTAGGGAAGACTACTCGAAAGATATTCACTGTGTTGTTCTAAAATAGTGCCATACTTCAGTCATTTATGTTTATATCTTTAATCCATCTGGAAGCATTGTTTTTCAGATTTAGTCTGATTAATGATCTAGTTTTGTTTTCCCTATAGGGTAACTCAAATTTTCCATTATCACAGTCTGTCCACAGTATGAGTTCATTTCTCTATTCCTTTACGGCAAGGTTTTGCAACCTCAGGATAACTGACAATTGATCTAGATAATTCTCTGTTGTTACAGATATCCTGTGTTTTAGAATATTAAACAGCACCCAAGCCACCATCAACCGCATGCACACCCTCCCCACTCTTGTGACGTGAAAAATGTCTCCAAACTTCCAAATGTCCCATGAAGGATAAAATTGCTTCTGGTTGAGAACGACTGCTTTCAGGGTACTTTCAGCCTTTATTACTATGGCTTGAATGTTACTTTCTACAAGACTGGAGGAATATCTCTTGTCTTCTTTTACAGAATTATCTTAGCAATTTGGAGACTTTCTTATATTTACATATATTTTTAAAATATTTTGTCTAATACTCATCAAATATCACTGGGTTATTAATGGACATATTAAATATCTTGTTAATTTGGGGAATATAGACATATTTATAATGTTATGTTCCTCTAGTTAGTCATTCTTTTGTGACTTTTACAATTTATTCACAAATAATTCTGTCTCTAAATTAATACCACGTGGGTTATAGACTAATGTTAAAGCAAATAGTATCTTAGTTTCTTCTGTATTTCTTATTACTGTTTCTGGAAAGTTATAGATTTATGTTTTGATTTTTACATAGCCATTTTTTACTCACTTTTAGACCATAAGCTTGTGGTCTGAAAATTCATTATTTCGAATTTTTTGTTATTAAAATATTTTATATATTAATATAGCACCAGCACATGATGGAAATTATCTCTTCTTCCTAATTCTTATATTGTTTATTAATGTTTCTTGTTGTAATGTCATAAATAAAATCTCTCTAACATGTAAAACCTAATAGAGTTAGCTACATTAAGTTAAAGAAGATACAAGAAAGAAGAGACAGGTGACCAAACAGGAATATATATTTTTATCCTACATAAACCAATATGGTGGTTTGTTTAGGAACAGGGGTCTGCAAACTTTTGAAAGGGCAACACAGTAAATAGCCTAGGCTTATGATGATATTGTCCATGTTGTAACTACTCAACTTTACCATTGTAGCTCGAAAGCAGCTATACACAAGGTGGAACTGAATTAATACGGTTCCAATCAAACTTTGTTTACAAAAACAGGTTTGGCTTGCAAGCTGCAGACGGCTGAATCCTGATCTAGAACATGTTAATGACCACCAAAATTCAACATAAAAAGCAGTCATAACCAAGTAGATAAATCATCAGAAACCTAAAAAGGAAATTTCGGGGGTAAGTAATCCTGAATTCTTGATACCATAGGTGAATTGCAAAACTTCACTTAAGAAAGGACTTTATTTGATATACAGATATTACTTCATACCCCCTCAATGCTAAAAGTTTATAAAGTCAGACACCAGATAGTGGCATGGCAGTTATGTAAACAAAATTTTAGTGGGAGTGAAAACTGATGGTATACTTTTGAAGAATCTTTTTCTGCCTTTTTATTGTTTTAATTATACTTTAAGTTCTGGGATACATTTGTAGAATGTGCAGGTTTGTTACATAGGTATACATGTGCCATGGTGGTTTGCTGCACCCATCAACCCGTCATCTACATTAGGTATTTCTCCTAATGCTATCTCTTCCCTAGTCCCCCACCCCACAACAGGCCCCAGTGTGAGATGTTCCCCTTCCTGTGTCCATGTGTTCTCATTGTTCAACTTCCACTTTTGAGTGAGAACATGTGGTGTTTGGTTTTCTGTTCTTGTGTTAGTTTGCTGAGAATTATGGTTTCCAGCTTCATCCATGTCCCTGCAAAGCACATGAACTCATCCTTTTTTTATGGCCACATAGTATTCCATGGTGTATGTATGCCACATTTTCTTTATCCAGTCTATCATTGATGGGCATTTGGGTTGGTTCCAAGTCTTTGCTATTTTGAACAGTGCTGCAATAAACATACATGTCCGTGTGTCTTTATAATAGAATGATTTAGAAACCTTTCAGTATGCACCCAGTAACGGGATTGATGGGTCAAATGATATTTCTGGTTGTAGATCCTTGAGGAGTCACCACACTGTCTTCTACAATGGTTGAACTAATTTACACTCCCACAAACAGTGTGAAAGTGTTCCTATTTCTCCACATCCTCTCCAGCATCTGTTGTTTCCTGACTTTTTAATGATTGCCATTCTGTTTTGTTTGTTTGTTTGTTTTGAGATGGAGTCTCACTCTTTCACCAGGCTGGAGTGCACTGGTGTGTAATGATCCCCATTCTAACTAATGTGAGATGGTATCTCATTATGGTTTTGATTTGCATTTCTCTAATGACCAGTAATGATGAGCTTTTTTAAAAAAAATTAATTAATTAATTAATTTTCTTTTTAGTAGAGACGGGGCTTCACCATGTTGGCCAGATGGGTCTCAATCTCCTGACTTCATGATCCACCCACCTTGGCCTCCCAAAGTGCTTGGATTACAGTCTTGAGCCACCGTGTCAGGCTCATGAGCTTTTTTCATATGTTTGTGGGTCTCATAAGTGCCTTCTTTTGAAAAGTGTCTGTTCATAACCTTCAACCACTTTTTGATGGGGTTGTTCTTTTTTTCTTGTAAATTTGTTTAAATTCTTTGTAGATTCTGGATATTAGACCTTTGTCACATGGATAGCTTGTAAAAATTTCCTCCCATTCTGTAGGTTGCCTGTTCACTCTAATGACAGTTTCTTTTTCTGTGCAGAAGCTCTTTAGTTTAATTAGATCTCATTTGTCAATTTTGGCTTCTGTTGCCATGGCTTTTGGTGTTTTAGTCATGAAGTCTTCGCCCATGCCTATGTCCTGAATGATATTGCCTACGTGTTCTTCTAGGGTTTTTATGGTTTTGGTTCTTATGTTTAAGTCTTTAATTCATTAATCCATCTTGAGTTAATTTTTGTATAAGGTGTAAGGAAGGGGTCCAGTTTCAGTTTTCTGCATATGGCTAGCCAGTTTTCCCAACATCATTTATTAAATATGGAATCCTTTCCCCATTGCATGTTTTTCTCAGGTTTGTCAAAGATCAGATGGTTGTAGATGTGTAGCATTATTCCTGAGGCCTCTGTTCTATTCCATTGGTCTATATATCTGTTTTGGTACAAGTACCATGCTGTTTTGGTTACTGTAGCCTTGTAGGATAGTTTGAAGTCAGGTAGTGTGATGCCTCCAGCTTTGTTCTTTTTGCTTAGGATTATCTTGGCTATATGGGCTCTTTTTTGGTTCCATATGAAATTTAAAATAGATTTTTCTAATTCTGTGAAGAAAGTCAATGGTAGCTTGATGGGGATAGCATTGAATCTTTAAATTACTCTGGGCAGCATGGCCATTTTCACAATATTGATTCTTCCTATCCATGAGCATGGAATGTTTTTCCATTTGTTTGTGTCCTCTCTTATTTCCTTGAGCAGTGGTTTGTAGTTTTTTGTTTGTTTGTTTGTTTGAAGTCCTTTACATCCCCTGTAAGTTGTATTCCTAGGTGTTTTACTCTCTTGGTAGAATTTATGAATGAGGGTTCACTCATGATTTGGCTGTCTGTTTATTATTGGTGTATAGGAATGCTTGTGATTTTTGCACATTGATTTTGTATACTGAGACTTTGCTGAAGTTGTTTACCAGCTGAAGGACATTTTGCACTGAGATGATGGGGTTTTCTAAATATACAATCATGTCATCTGCGAACAGAGACAATCTGACTTCCTCTCTTCCTCTTTGAATATCCTTTATTTCTTTCTCTTGCCTGATTGCCCTGGCCAGAACTTTCAATACTATGTTGAATAGGTGTGGTCAGAGAGGGCATCTTTGTCTTGTGCCAGTTTTCAAATGGAATGCTTCCAGGTTTTGCTCATTCAGTATGATATTGGCTGTGGGTTTGTCATAAATAGCTCTTATTATTTTGACATACGTTCCATCAATACCTACTTTATTCAGAGTTTTTTTGCATAAAGTGGTGTTGAATTTTGAAAAATATTTTAAAGTATTTCTTGAAATAGAATATATGTATCACTGAAATCCAATATTTCTACTCCAGGATTATGCTCCAAAATCTATAGTTGCATGTACAAAGATGCTATAAAAAATGGCTTTAATGAATCTACAGTAGATGTAAATCAAAATTTTCCAGTTCAAATAAGATGTTTAGTTACTATATCCAAAATAAGTCTCACAGAAGTATGTGGAGAGTTCTAGAAGACTGTCTCTTGTAGATTATTATTGTAATTACAAAAACAAAATATCATATCTAAAAAAGATACTCATAGAGTCTGGGTGCAATGGCTCACATCTATAATCTCTCAGCATTTTGGAAGACCAAGGCAGAAGGATCACTTGAAGCCAGAAGTTCAAGCCTAGACTGGACAATATAGTGAGATCCCATCTTTACAAAAAAATATATAAATAATTTTTTAAAAGTTAGCCAGGCGTAGTGGCTCACACCTGTAGTCCCAGTTGCTCAAGAACTTGAGCCCAGTATTTCAAGGGCTGCAATGAGCTATGATCATGCCACTTCACTCCAGCCTGGGTGACAAAGCAAAACCTTGCTTCCAAAAAAAAAAGAAATCTTGATAGAAAATTACATTGGAAATAACAAGTGCATACAAATCCTGAGTGTCTTCCTGGTATCAATCCAAAACCAAATACTGTTGCTTCTCTCAATAAATGTTAGTATATCTACATTCCACAAATTAGTTTAAATTTTGTCAGAGCTATTTATATTTCAAACTTCTGAAAAAATGCAAACAAACAAATTATACCTCATCGATTTGCTTTCAGCTCTAAAACCGATGGCTTTGTTTTGCCTTTTTTTTCCTCTAATTCATTGTGGTAAACAATTATGAAACTATGTACTTAAGGAATCTGAGAGTTGTTTTATACTTCTTCCTCATTTAAAACTAACTTGTCCTAAACTTCCTATTATAAAACATCATTGCCAGAGCAACATGGGATAAATTGCATTCAAGAATTAATCTAAAGCTACTATAATTAAGAAAGGCTACTATATAAGAAATACTATGGCTGGGTGTGGTGGCTCACATTTGTAACCACAGCACTTTGGGAGGCAGCTGTATTACTTGAGAGCAGAAGTTTGAGACCAGCCTGTCCAACATGGTGAAAACCCGTATCTACTAAAAACATACAAAAATGAGCTAGACATGGTGGCACAGGTCTCTAATCCCAGTGACTCAGAAGGTTGAGGCTGGAGAATCACTTGAACCCAGGAGATGGAGGTTGCTGTGAGCCAAGATTGTGTAATTGCACCCCAGCCTGGGCAACTAAGAGAGACTCCACCTCAAAAAAAAAATTAAAAAGAAAAAGAAAAAAGAAATACTAGACACATCAATAGAACACAAGACAGATGAGAAATAGATCCACACACATAGAGTCACCTGAATTTTTTAAAGTACAAATGCAAAGAAATTGAGGAAAAATGGTGCTCAAATTCAAAAAGGCAGATGTCTATGTTTAAGAAAAAATAAATCTGGACAAAGACCCTGCGACTTTCACAAAAATATTTTCTCAAAATAAAACATAGTTCTAAAGTGAGATGCAAAACTACAATTTCTAAAAGGAAACATTAGAGAAAATTAACATGACCTTAAATTTCTTGAATAGCTAAATACAACAACACTAAAGCAAAGTTCAGAAAACAAAATATATGTTGGATTTTACTAAAATTAAAAACGTATTTCCTGCAAAGGACGCTGATAAGAGAATGAAAAGAGAAGCCACGGACTGGGATAAAATATTGCAAAATATATTTCTATTAAATGAGTGATATCCAAAACACAGAAAGAACACTTAAAACACAACAGTAGTATCACAACATAATTTAAAGATGGACAAAGATCTGAACAGACACTTCACTAAATATATATAGATGGAAAACTAGCATATATAAAGATGTTCAGATTGGCGCCAAGATGACTGACTAGACAAAGCTAGGAGGAATATCTGCCACTGAGAGACGGGGACATCGGGAACCCGTGTCCTTTATCATAGATTCTTCTCTGGCAGACCACAGAATGTCAGAGACCTCCAGCAGAGTGGCCCCCACTATTGCTCACCAGCCTATCTGCACTTTACCCTTACCACAGGCTCCCCATGCCACTTTGTTGGCACGCTTGCCCATAACTAACCCCCACAACTTTGCTGGCACACGTGTAGGCAAACCTCGCTTTGTCTCACCTGACAGCATGTGTGCGTACATGCATGCTACACACTACCACACTACCACATCACTGCTGCCTGCCCACTATTTTGCCCCAACACCCTGGTGATGCATGAGCACCTGGCCATGCTGCTATTCCCAGCACAAGCGCAAAAACATATGCCTGCAGCCCTGCCCCCCAACCCATGCCATCTCTACTGATGATGTGAACACATGCACAGAGGCCAGCAGCTTGGTTTGGCATCTGCCAGCACCTGGAACACACTATGCTGCTGCCACCAGCACAGACATAAGCACATTCATGGACACCACAGCCTGACTGCTACCAGTACAGAACCTCAGCTGACATGTGTGCATCCCACTGCACTGCCACAGCTGCCAGCACACATGAACAAGCACCAGTTCCATTGTCACTGTCCCAAAAAATGCTTTGGCCAACACCACCCATCAGAGTCTTATGGCCAGTGGACCAGAAACAGTGCAGCAGGTCGGTAATCTCAGTTGGGCTGGAGAACAAAGCCAGGGGCCCAGTACTAGCTCCCTAGTGTTACAACGTACAGTCCAGGAGTGCTGAGTTAAGCCTTGGCCCCCTAAAATCTTTCAGAAACAAAGCAGTTGACTGAACCCGCCTTATACCATAGTAAAATCCCCAAAAGCATCAAATAAGATAAAAGCAAAAAAAAAAAAAAAAAATCCCTCCAAAAGACAGCAACTCCAAAGATGAAAGGAACAGTCACCCACACAGATGAGAAAGAACTAGTGCAGAAACTCTGGCAACTCAGAAAGTCACTGTGTCTTCTCGTCTCCAAATCACCACACTAGTTCCCCTGCCATGGTTCTTAAACAGGTTGAAATGGCTGAAGTGTCAGAAGTAGAATTCAGAATATGCATAGAAACAAAGATCATCAACATTCAAGAGAAGGTTGAAACCCAATCTACAGAATACAGTAAAATGACACAGGAGGTAAAAGATGAAATGGCCTTTTTAAGAAAGAACCAAACTGATCTGACAGAGCTGAAAAACTCACCGAAAAACAAATAAAAAATAATGAATAAAACCTCCAAGAAACATAGGATCCTGTAAAGAGACCAAATCTACAACTTATTGAAACAGATGGGGAGAAAGCAAGCAATTTGGAAAATGTATTTTAGGATTTCATCCATGAAAATTGTCCCAACCTTGTGAGAGGCCAACATTCAAATTCAGGAAATGCAGAAAATTCTTGCATGATACTATACATGATGATCATCTCCAAAACACATAGTCTTCAGATCCTCCAAGGTTGAAATGAAAGAAAAAATGTTAAAGGCAGCTACAGAGAAAAGGCAGGTCACCTACAAAGGGAATCTCATTAGGTTAATGGCGGATCTTTCAGCAGAAACTATACCAACCAGAAGAGATTAAGGGCCTATATCCAGCATTCTTAAAGAAAAGAAATTCCAACCAAGAATTTCATATCCAGTAAAGTAATCTTCATAGGTGAAGGAGAAATAAGATCCTTTCCGGAAAAGCAAATGCTAAGAGAATTGATTATCACTAGATCTGTCTTACAAGAAGTCTTTAAGGGAGTGCTAAATATGGAAAGGAAAGACCATTACCAGTTACCACAAAAACACTTAAGTACATAAAGCATTGACATTATAAAACAACCACACAATCAAATCTGCATAGTAACCAGCTAATGACATGATGACATAATCAAACATGCACATATCAATATTAGCCTAGAATTTAATAGGCTAAATGCCCTAATTAAAAAGCACAGAATAGCAAATTGGATAAAGAAGCAAACCCAACTGTACGTTGTCTTCAAGAGACACATCTCACATGCAACAATACCTATAGACTCAAAGTAAAGAGATTCAGAAAGAGGTATCAAGCAGATGGAAAACAGAAAAATAGCAGGGGTTGTTATTGTAATTTCAGACAAAACAGACTTAAAAAAAATGGTCAACAAAGACAAAGAAGGGCATTGCATAATGGTAAAGGGTTCAATTCAACAAGAAGATCTAACTGCCTTAATATATATGCACCCAACAAAAGAGCACCCAGATTCATAAAGCAAGTTTTTAGAGACCTACAAAAAACTCAGGTAACCATGCAATAATAATGAGAGACTTCAACACCATGCTGATGGTATTAGACAGATCATCATCAAGGCAGAAAATTACCAAAGATATTCGAGATCTGAACTTGACATTTGACCAAGACCAAATGGGCCTAAAAGACTTCTACAGAATTCTCCACCAGAAAAACAACAGAATATACATTCTTCTCATCAACACATGGCACATACTCTAAGACTGACCACACATTCACCCATAAAAGAATTCTCAGCAAATTCAATAGAACTAAAATCATACCAAACACACTCTCAGACCACAGCAAAATAAAAATAGAAATCAATACTAAGAATTCACTCAAAACCATACCATTACATGGAAATTAAACAACTTGCTCTGTAATAACTTCTGAGTAAACAATGAAATTAACTTCTGGGTAAACAATGAAATTACCTCCTGTGTCATTTTACTGTATTCTTTATATTGGGTTTCAACCTTCTCTTGAATATTGATGATCTTTGTTTCTATAATGATTAAGAAATTATTTGAAACTAATGAGAACAAAGATTAAGCATACCGGAATTTCTGGGACATGGTATTTCCCTCACAGAAAAGTTAGAAAGATCTCAAATTAACCACCAACTATTACACATAAAGGAACTAGAGAAACAAGATAAAACCAAATTCAAAGCAAGCAGAAGACAATAAGAAATAATGAAAATCTGAGCTGGACTGAAGGAAATTGAGATGTGAAAAACCACATAAAAGATCAACAAATCCAGGAGTATTTTTGAAATAATAAATAAAATAGACAACCAGCTAGATGATTAAAGAAAAAAGAGAGACGATGTAAATAAACACAATCAGAAATGACAAAGGGAAGATTACTACTAACCCCACAGAAATATGAAAAACCATCAGAGATTACTACAAACACCTTTATGCACATAAACTAGTAAACCTAGAAGAAATGGATAAATTTCGGGAAACATATAAGATCCCAACTTTGAACCAGGAATAAACAAATTCACTGAATAGATCAATACAAGTTTTCAAATTGAATCAGTAATAAAAAGTCTACCACCAGAAAAACCATGGGACCAGACAAATTCACAGACAAATTCTATCAGATTTATTAAAAGAGCTGGTGCCATTTCTAAAAATTAGGGGAAACTTTTCCCCAAATTATTCTATGAGGCCAGTATCATCCTGATAATACCAAAACCTGGGAAAGACACCCACACCCACACACGCGCGCGCACACACACACACACACACACACACACACACACAAACTTCAGGCCAATGTCTTTGATGAACATAGATGCAAAAATCCTTAAGAAAATACTATCAAACCAAATCTAGCAATAAATAAAAAAGCTAAAGCACCACAATAAAGCAGGTTGTTTCCCCCAAATACAAGATTGGTTCAATACACACAAATCAATAAATGTGCTTTATCACAAAACAGGACTAAAAAGAAAAACCACATGGTAACCACAACAGACAGAGAAAAGACTTTCAATAAAATTCAACATCTCTTCATGTTAAAAACCCTCAGAACACTAGGTATTAAAGGAGCATATCTCAAAGTAATTAGAGCCATCTATGACAAATGCACAGCCAAAGTCATACTGAATGAGCAAAATCTGGAAGCATAACCCTTGAGAACCAGAACAAGACAAGACTGTCCATGGCTTTTGTTCAACAGAGTACTGGAACTCCTAGCCAGAGCAATTGGGAAACAGAAGGAAATAAAAGGTATCCAAATAGAAAGAGAAGAAGTCAAATTATCACAGTTTGCAGATGATATTATTCTACCCCTAGAAAATCCCATAGTCTTTGCCCACAAACTGCTAGATCTGATAAACAACTTCAGCAAAGCTTCAGGATACAAAGTCAATGTATAAAAATTAGTAACATTTTCTCACTCATAGGTGGGAGTTGAACAATGAAAACACCTGGGCACAGGGCAGGGAACGTCACACACAGGGGCCTGTCAGGGGGTGAGGGGCTAGGGAAGGGATACTATTAGGAGAAATACTTAATGTAAATGTCCAGTTGATGGGTGCAGCAAACCAACATGGCACATATATACCTATGTAATAAACCTGCATGTTGTACACGTGTACCCTAGAACTTAAAGTATAATAATAATAATAAAGTTAGTAATATTTATCCATACCATCAATGTCCAAATTGAGAAGTCACTCAAGAATATAATCTCATTCACAATAGCTACATAAAGAACAAAATACTTAGGAGTATAGCTATCCAGGAAGGTGAAAGAGCTCTTCAATGACAATTTCAAAACAATGTTCAGTGGAATCAGAGATGACACAAACAAATGGAAAAGCATTCCATGTTCATGGATAGAAATAATCAATATTGTTAAAATGGCCATACTTCCCAAAGCAGCTTACAGGTTCAATGCTATTCCTATCAAATTTCCAGTGAAATCAGTCACATAATTGGAAAAAACTCTAATCATATGGGAATTTAAAAAAAAAGAACCAAATAGCCAAGGCAATCCTAAATGAACAAAGCTGAGGCATCACATTACCTGACCTCAAATTATACTATAAGGCTACAGTAACCAAAACAGCATGGTGCTAGTACTAAACCATACACATAGATCAATGAAACAGAATAGAGAGACAAGGAATAACGCCACACATCTACAACCATCTAATCTTTGACAAAGTTGACAAAAACAAGCATTGGAAAAAGACTCCCTATTCAATAAACGATGCTGGGATAACTGGCTAGTCATATGCAGAAGATTGAAATTAGACTTTTTCCTTACATCATGTACAAAAATCAATTAAAAAATGGAGTAAAGACTTAATTGTCAAACCTAAAACTACAAAAACCCTGGCATATAACCTTGTGAATACCCTTTTGGACATAGGAACTGGCAAAGATTTCATGATAAAGAAGCTGAAAGCATATGCAACAAAAAGAAAACTTCACAAATGAGATCTAATTAAACTAAAGAGCTTATGCACAGCAAAAGAAAATATCAACAGAGTAATCACACAACCTACAGAATGGGAGAAAATATCTGCATACAATGCATCTGACAAAGGTCAGATGTACAGAATCTAAAAAGAACTTAAACGAAGAAGCAAAAACAAAGCAAATCTATTAAAAAGTGGGCAAAAGACATGAACAGACATTTTTCAAAAGAAGACACACATGCCATCAACAAGGATATCAAAAAATGTTCAACATCACTAATCATTAGAGAAATGCAAATTAAAACCACAATGAGATAGCATTTCATTGAATGGCTATTACTAAAAGTCAAAAAACAACAGATACTGGTGAGGTTTCAGAGAAAAGGGAATGTTTATAACAATCCTGGTGGGAACATAAATTAGTTCAGCCATTGTAGAAAACAGTTTGGTGATTTCTCAAAGAACCTGAAACAAAATTACTATCCAAACAGTAAATGTTCATTTCAGCACTATTCATAATAGCAAAGGCTTAGAATCAACCTAAATGTTCATTCATAGTAGACTGGATAAAGAAAATGTGGTACATTTGGAATGCTCCACAGCCATAAAAATGAAAAATTGAACAAGATAATTTCCTTTGCAATAACAAGGGTGGAGCTGGAGTCCATTATGCTAAGTGAGCTAACACAGAAACAGAAAATCAAATACCTCATGTTCCCATTTATAAGTGGAAGCTAAACATTTAGTGTCTATGGATACAAAGAAGGGTACAACAGACATACAGGCCTACTTAAGGTTGAAGGGTGGGAGAAGAGTGAGGCATAAAAAACTACCTATTGGACATTATGCTTATTACCTGGGTGATGAAATAATCTGTACACCAAATCCCCATGACACACTATTTACCTATATAACAAACCTGCACATGTATCTCTGAACTTATAATAAAAATTTTAAAAATGATGTTTAGTGTCATTTTTCATTAGTGAAATGAAAATTAAAATAATGAGAGACCACTACCAACATAATAGAATGACTAAAATTAAAACCTACTAACAGAGATGTAGTTTGTTGGAATGCAAAATGATACAGCTACTTTAGAAAAAAGTTTGGCAGTTTCTGACAGTCAAAGATAGTCTTGCCATATAATCTAGAAACGAGGTTGATTTAAAAACGTACATCAACACAATTGGCACATGAATGTCATTACAGTGTTATTCATAATCATCAAAAACTGAAAGGAGTCACAATTCTTCAACAGGTCAATGAATAAACTAACAGTGGTAGATACACACAACAGAATTCTATTCATCAATAAATACAAATAAGCTATCGAACCATGCAAAAACATGGATATATCTTAAATGCACATTGCAAAGTAAAATATGCCAGTCTGAAAAGCTACATACTGTGTGCTTCCAACTACATGGCCTTCTGGAAAAGAAAAAAAAAAACCTTAAACATATAACTGGTTGTCAAAAGTGTGGAGTAAGAAAAGGTTTAATTTGCGAGGCACTGAGAATCTTTTAGGACAATGAAGCTATTCTGTTTGATATTTTAATGTTGGACAGTGACAATATGTATTTGTCAAAAACCATAGAACTTTAGCAAACAAAAATAGAACCTTAATATATGCAAATTTTGAGAAATCATTTAGGTCAGGTGATCCTAGGATGGACTGCAGAATATGACCAAAGAATCTAACAGTATTACAAATGTCTAAAACATCTTCACTTAAGAGAGTGAAGAGAAAAGGTGCATTTTTATTTGACAAGCAATAATTTTATATATTTATAAGGTACAATATGATGTTTCAATACATGTATCCATTGTGAAATGGGCAAAAGAAAGTTATTAGCATATCCATCACTTCACATTTCTTTATGGAGAATATTTATATTCCACTTTCTTAGAAATTTTAAAACACACAATAAGGTATAATTAGTCAACTTGCTGTGCAATAGATAATCAGAATACATTTCTCCTATTGTATCAGTCTGTTTTCACACTGCAAATAAAGACATGCCCCAAACTGGGTAATTTATAAAGGAAAGATGTTTAATTGACTCACAGTTCCACATGCTGGGGAGGTCTCACAATCATGGCAGAAGGCAAATGAGGAACAAAATCCACACCTTACATGGCAGCAGGCAAGAAAGGTTATGCAGGGGAAGTCGCATTTATAAATTCATCACATCCTGTAAGACTTATTCACTATCATGAGAACAGCATGGGGAAGACCCACCCCCATGATTTAATAACCTCCCACTGGGTTCCTCTCATAACAGGTGGGAATTATGGGAGCTACAATTCAAGATGAGATTTGGATGGAGACATAACCAAAACATATTATTCTGCCCCTGGCCCCTCCTAAATCTCATGTCCTCACATTTCAAAACCATTCATGCCTTCCCAACAGTCCCCCCAAGCTCCTAGCCCATTCCAGCATTAACCTAAAAGTCCAAGTCCAAAGTCTCATCTGAGACAAGGTAAGTCCCTTCTGCTCATAAGCCTGTAAAATCAAAAGCAAGTAATTACTTCCTAGATACAATGGAGGTACAGGCATTGGATAAAGACAGTTGTTCTAAATGGGAGAAATTGGGCAAAACAAAGGGACTACAGGTCCCACGGAAGTTCAAAATCCAATAGGGCAAAATGATCTCCTTTGTTTCCATGTCTCACATCCAGGTCCTCCTGACAGAAGAGGGGGAGCCCCATGGCCTTGGGGAGCTCCATCCTTGTGAGTTTGCAGGGTACATCCCCCATCCCAGCTGCTTTCACAGGCTGGAATTAAGTATGTGTGGTTTTTCCAGATGGATGGTGAAAGTTGTCAGTGGCTCTACCATTCTGGGATCTGGAGTACAGTGGCTCTCTTCTCACAGCTCCACTAGGCAGTGCTCCAGTGGGGACTCTGTGTGGGGGCTCCAACACTGCATTTCCCTTCTGCACTGCCCCGGCAGATGTTCTTCATGAGGGCTCCACCCCTACAGCAGACTTCTTCCTGGACATCCAGGCATTTCCATACATCCTCTGAAATCTAGGTGGAGGTTCCCAAACTTCAATTCTTGACTTCTGTGCATCCTCAGGCTCAACACCATGACGAAGCTGCTAAGTCTTGTGGCTTGCACCCTCCAAAGTCATGGTCCACACTGTACATTGGTCCCCTTTAGCCAGGACTGGAGTGACTGGAGCACAGGGCACCAAGTCCTTAGGCTGCACACAGCAGTCAGGCCCTGGGCCCAGCCTGGAAAACCATTTTTTCTTCCTAGACCTTTGGGCCTGTGATGGCAGGGGCTGATGCAAAGGTCTCTGACATGCCCTGCAGATATTTTCCCCATTGTCTTGGTGATTAATATTCAGCTCCCTGTTACTTATGCAAATTTCTGCGGCAGGCTTGAATTTCTTCCCAGACAATGAGTTTTTCTTTTCTCCTGCATTCTCACATATAATAGCCCAAGGGGTTCACCTTGCCTGCTGCCTGGACAGAACTGACTTATCAAGAGAGGGGAATTGTAATAGAAAAAGGGTAATTCATGCAAAGCCAGCTATGTGGAAGACCAGAGTTTTATTATTACTCAAATCAGTCTCCCTGAACATTCAGGTAGAAGAGTTTTTAAGAACATCTTGGTGGGTGGGGGAAACCAATGAGCCAGGAGTGCTGATTAGTCAGGGATGAAATCAAAGGAAATTAAAGCTGTCTTCTTGCAATGAGTCAGTTCTCCAGTGAGGGCCACAAGATCAGATGAACTAGTTTATCTATCTGGGTGGTGCCAGCTGATCCATCAAGTGCAGGGTCTGCAAAATATCTCATGCACTAATCTTAGAAGCAGTTTAGAGAAGGTCAGAATCTTGTAGCCTCCAGTTGCATGACTCCTAAACCATAATTTCTAATTTAGTGATTAATGTTAGTCCTACGAAAGTAATCTAGTCCCCAGGCAAGAAGGAGCTGTGCTTGGGAAAGGACTGTTATTGTCTTCGTTTTAAATTGTAAACTAAGTTTCTCCCAAAGTTAGTTCAGCCTATGCCCAGGAATGAACAAGGACAACTTGGAGGTTAGAAGCAAGAATGGAGTCAGTTAAATTAGATCTTTTTGACTGTCTCAGTCACGATTTTGCAAAAGGTAGTTTAAGTCGGGCTGAAAATTTTCCAAGATTTTACGCTCTGCTTTATCTTGAATGCTTTGCCACTTAGAATTCTTCTCCCAGATACCCTAAATCATCTCTCACAAGTTCCAAGTTCCACAGATCTCTAGGGCAGGGGCAAAATGCTGCCAGTCTCTTTGCTAAAATATAACAAGAATCAACTTTGCTCCAGTTCCCAAGTTCCTCATTTCCATCTGAGACCACCTCAGCCTGGACTTTATTGTCCATATCACTATCAGCATTTTGGTCAAAGCCACTCAACTAATCTCTAGGAAGTTCCAAACTTTCCACATCTTCGTGTCTTCTGAGCCTTCCAAGTCTCCAGGAAGTTCCAAACTTTCCCACATTTTCCTGTCTTCCTCTGAGCCCATCACACTGTTCCAACCTCTGCCTGTTACCTAGTTCTAAAGTCACTTCCACAGTTTTGGGTATCTTTCCACAGTGCCCCACTATCTGGTACAAATGTACTGTATTAGTCTGTTCTCACACTGTAAATAAAGACATACCCGAGACTTGGTAATTTATAAAGGAAAGGTTTAATCGAGTCACAGATCCACATGCTGGGGAGGCCTCACAATCATGGTGGAAAGTAAATGAGGAGCAAAGTCACATCTTACATGGAAGCAGGTGAGACAGCTAGTGCAGGGGATCTCCTGTTTATAAAATCGTCAGATCTCATGAGACTTATTCATTATCATGAGAACAGTATGGGAAAGACCCCTCACCATAATTCAATTATCTTCCACCAGGTCTCTTCGGCAACACATGGGAATTATGGGAGCTACAATTCAAGATGAGATTTGGGTGGGGACACAGCCAAATCATATCACCTATGTGCCTGAAACCTTGTGTACTTTGACCAACATCTCCCCTTTCCCCATCACCTGGTAGGCAACTGATATGGTTTGGCTGTGTCCCCACTCAAATCTCATCTTGAATTCCCACATGTTATGGGAGGGGCCTGGGAGGTAATTAAATCATGGGGGCAGGACTTTTCCGTGCCACTCTAGTGACAGTGAATAAGTCTCATGAGATCTGATGGTTTTAAAAAGGGGAGTTTCCCTGCATGAGTTCTCTCTTTGCCATCCCCATAAGATGTGACTTGCTCCTCTTTGCCTTCCGCCATGACTGTGAGGCCTCCCAGCCTCATAGAACTATCAATCCATTGAATCTCTCTCTTTTATAAATTTCCCAGTCTCCAGTATGTTTTTATTAGCAGCATGAAAATGGACTAATACACCACCATTCTATTCTCTACTTCCATGAGTTCAACTTTTTAAAACTCCCCACAAAAGTGAGATTATACAGTATTTGTCCTTCAGAGCCTCACTTATTTAATGCAGCTTTACTTCCTCCTCCCCTTCTCTTCTTTCCTGCTCCCTCCAGGAACTGTGTACCCACCTTCCATGCTGAGCTGGGATCACCTCTCCAGCAACTATAATACTCCAAACCAGTTCCCCCAAAATGTACTGCCCACCCTTCTTACCAGTCTAAATCAACTGTAGGATTAAAAGACTTTCTTTCTCCCAAAAGTCTTTGCTGATTGTTCCAACCCCAGTCATCATCCCTTTCCTTAGATGTCTAGATCTGCTCTCCTCCGTACAACATCCACTATCCATATATGGCTCTTGAGCATTTCAAACGTGGAGAGTCTAAATTGAGATGTAAAATATATATTGGATTAGAAGACTTCACTAGAAAAAAAATTATTATAATTTTTAAAATTATTATGTGTAGAAATGAGAATATTTTGGATAATAGTGCTAAATAAAAACAATATTAAAATTCATTCTACTTCTTTCTTTTTACTTGTTCAAAAACATTTTACTTGTCCTAGAAATTTTAGAATTTTTATATGTACATGTGGCTTGTATTATGTCTTTTTTATTTTCCAAGATGGAGTCTTGATCTGCTCTCCCGAATACAACATCCACTAGCCATATATGACTCTCGAGCATTTCAAGTGCAGCAAGTCTAAATTGAGATGTAAAATATACATTGGATTAGAAGACTCTACTAACAAAAAAATCTTCATTATAATTTTTAAATTATTATGTGTAGAAATGAGAATATTTTAGATATATAGTGCTAAATAAAAATAATATTAAAATTAATTCTACTTGTTTCTTTTTACTTGTTCAAAAAAAATTTACTTGTCCTAGAAATTTTAGAATTTTTATATGTACATGTGGCTGGTATTATATCTTTCTTTTTGTTTCCAAGGTGGAGTCTTGCTCTGTCACCCAGGCTGGAGTGCAGTGTCACGACCTCGGCTCATTGCAACCTCCACCTCCCAGGTTCAAGAGATTGTCCTACCTCAGTTTCCTGAGTAGCTAGGACTACAGGCGTGCTAAATTTTTATATTTTTAGTAGAGACCAGGTTTCACCATGTTGGGCAGACATGTCTCGAACTCCTGACCTCAAGCAATCTTCCCACCTTGGTCTCCCAAAGTGCTGGGATTACAGGCATAATATAATGTCTTTCAGATTTTCTTGTGCTTTCTAGTTGTTCCATCTATGTCTTCCCTGTTGGAATTGATCAACCATTTCTGAAAGAGGGAGTCCGGGCTCAATGATGCCTCTTGGAATTGTCTGTTCTCTCACCGCACAGCTGGTGACTTTCCCTAGTTTCCAAAAACCTGTGGTCTTCCCTGAGGAATCTGAAACCCAAAGATTCTGAGTTAAAAGTTCTCTATGGCCTGAGAATCCCTACAAAATTCTCATCAAAATTCAGGACATAAAACAATGTCTGAAGCCAAATAAAACATCCAAACATTTTCAGTTATTTTGTCATTTCAGAGAACAATTTATAGGTTCTATTTCAAACATTTACATGTCAAATAAATATCCAAGAGTTTCTAATAATGCATTTGCATTCAAGATTTGTTCATTACATTTTAAGGTAGGGATATATTTCCCTCTTGGAACTTGTAGTCAGCAAGTATACAATTTTATATTTGGTCATTTATAGATTGTGGGCATAATTTATAAAGGGAAGTGAGAAAAATAAATCATAGGAAATTATAAACTACTCCCCTGGGATGGAAAAACATAATAGAACCAAACCAAACAAAACAATAAAATCATAGGATAATATACCATATGTTTCTCTGAAATGTTAGGTCTTTGGACTATTAAATATTCTATAGTAAAAATATGCTAAAATTCACAAAGTTAGTAAATGACAAGTCTTTTTTCTTGTTAATCTCGTTCCTCCTTTCCCTACATAGAAATCAAATCTCAAGGACATCAATGAAAAGTAATTCTAAGTAAAAAAAAGGAACCACTTTATCTTCCTCAGAAAAGCTGTCATATAATTCTCTGCTCGAGCCAAACTTTATTTTTAGTGTAGAATTGAGTTCAGAGGTTGTTAAATATAACTTTTGTAAAATTTGAGGCTTTTGATTTTTTATTTACTCTTTAGAAACTCATTCTTTTTAGAATCAAGATGAGAAGAAACAATTTAAATATTTAACGTGTGTCTCAGAAATCATAGTATACCACAAGATAAAGAGTTTTAAATTTTTGTGGTTTTTTCAGGGACACATATTTGAGAGTCTAGGAACTGAGAGAACATATTTAATCAACAGCAGCAATTTGCTAGGTACCTACCATGTGCCCAAGTATTATGTTGGATTGGGGAGACATTCTAGTCAACAAGAATTCCCCATTTCTGGGGAGACAATGAAACTGGGAGTCACCCTAAAGCCACATCGTGTTACAGTGGGGGAAGCCCAGGGCAGGCCTGCATGGACAAGGGGTCAGAGAAGGAGTCCCTAGTAAACGGATATTTAAGTGAGACCTGACCGTGGGTGAAGGATGCGGGCAGGGGAAGATTGTGCTGGGCAGAGGACGTGGCAAAGGCCAGCAGGTGAAAGACAGCATTGGTGTCCTTGAGACAAATGAAAGCAAGTGTGGCCCCTGGAAGAAGAGTGTTGAAAATGAGGAAGGAGCAGCCAGATCTTGAGGCCTTGAAAACCAGGAGGTTTGTTCATCTACAAGGTGATGGTGGGGTACTCAAAAGATTTTAAAAAATAATAATCGTGTTTCTAAATGCCACTCTGACTACAAACACTGGAGGGGTAACACAGAAGGCAGGAGATAAGTCAGAGAGCTGGTTCCACAGTCCAGGAAAAAGATAATCAAGGCTCTACTAGAAATTGAATAGAAAAACAATTGAATATACACAAGAGATAATCCAGAAGCAAAGCTAAATATATCTGGTGACTGTTTGAATGTTGGTGATGAAGGAGAAGAAGACCAGTGCATCCCACATAGCTATGCAGGTTGTACACTGAGCAATCCAAGAGTGCCATTGTCATCATATCTACATGGAAGTCTCGTGAAGAAGTTGTACAATGTGGCAGAACCCAAGAGCCCAGTGATGAAAGGATGTGTCTAGGCCTCTACGTTGGGCAAGTGGGAAGTTGTTGGTGAAAGTGTGGAAGAGAATTGAGATTCTTAGTGGGGGTGCGGAAGGAGGTAGCAGTGACAAAGGGAAATGATGAGGAGAGTGCTAAACACTCTGAGTTTAAAGACAGGTAAGAGAGGAGGAACAGTATGTGTTTGGCGTTAAGGCTTTTGGTCTACATGAGAATTGGATATTGGAAAAATCTTTATACTCATGACCTCACCAATTGATCTTGAAGAGTTGCCTAAGATTAGACAAAGAGAACATGTAAGTTCAGAAGGAGAAAGACCACTGCCAAAACATTGAAAAACACAATGTTTATTCAGGAAGAGATTAAAAGGGGACTGATGACACGATGGAGAAGGCAGATGGGAAACCATAAAAGTGTGGTGCCACAGGATCCAGGAAGGAGGTGAGTTGCCAAAGGGAAAAGGTCCATTGGGTTTAATGACACATGGTCATAGGTGGCCTCGATTAGAAGGATTCTGGGAGAAGGTGCAGAAGCCAGACTGTAATGAATTGAAAATGGAGAAGAAACTGCAGAAATGGAAGCAGATGGTGCAGACAGTTCTTTTGTGCAGTTTGGTTGTGATTATCAGGATAAACTATTAGAAATGGATCAGGATAACGGGAGGTATTAAGGATACAAAAGGAATAGTGTATGTTTTTCAGAGTATGAACAATAAGCTCTGGAATATAGTGGAGGTAGTTGCTTTCCTATAGGATGAGGCACACACCTTTCATTGCAATAGGAGGGTGTGGCATCCCACATATTTTCAATATATTTTTCACTTGAGTTAGCTCAGAACTCAAAAAGATGTAAACTTATATATCCTGACACTCAGAGAACAAATTTTTCAAGAACCATCTTGAAAATTCGTATGTTCTCCAACACAATTACTATCTCATCACTTTTTGGAGAAATTCTCTTTCTCTTTTCAATTTACCTGTTCAGTGGCTTATACAATTTTAATGCTAATGGTATAGAAATTCAAATAGTTTCATGGATGTAGAAGAAAATGAACATCAATCTTTGCCCAAATAAGCTATGAGAATCTGTGAAGCACAAGTTAGAAGTAATAGCTGGATTCTGAAAAGAGGAGCCCTCTGGTAAAAATCTGCATTCTGGCTCCCTATAGTCCAATTGAAAATGTTCACAGGTACATAGGGAATCCTGATGAGCTTCCAACTTTACCTCTGGCACCTCATATTAGTCCATTCTTGCATTGCTATAAAGAAATACCTGAGACTGTGTAATTTATAAGAAAAAAGTTTAATTAACTGACAGTTCCTCAGGCTGTACAGGAACGATGGCAGTATCTGTTACTGGGGAGGCCTCAGGGAGAATTTACTCATTGTGGAAGGCAAAGTGGGAGCAGGCATCTTACATGGCTGAAGCAGATGGAAGAGACAGAGGGAAGAGGGGTGCTACACACTTTAAACAACCAAATCATCTCTATACAGTCCCAAGGGAGATTGCTAAACCATTCATGAGAACTCCACCTCCGTAATCCCATCACCTCCCACTAGGCCCCAGCTCCAACACTGGGGATTACAATTCAATTCAACATGAGATTTGGGTGAGGACATAGATCCAAACCATATTATTCCACCACTGGCCCCTTCAAATCTCGTGTTCTTCTCATAATGCAAAATACAATCATCCTCTCTCAACAGTGTTCAAAATCTTAACTAATTCCAGTACTAACTCAAAATCCAAAGTCCAAAGTCTCTTCTCATACAAGGCTAGTCCCTTTCACCTTTGAGCTTACAAAATAAGAAACAAGTCAATTACTTCCAAGAAACAATGAAAGTATAGGCATTGGGTAAATACTCCTATTCCAAAAGGGATAAATTGGCCAAAAGAGAGGAGCTAGAGACCCCATGCAAGTCTTCTACCCAACAGGGCCGTCAATAGATCTTAAAGTTCCAAAATAATCTCCTTTGACTCCATGTCTCACATCTAGAGCACACTGGTATGAAGGGTAGGCTCCCAAGGTCTTGGGCATCTCCACTTTTGTAGCTGTGCAGGGTTCAGGAGCTGCTCTTATGAACTGGCATTGAGTGCCTGTGACATTTCCAGCTGAAGGGTGCAAGCTGCTGGTGGATCTACCATTCTGGGGTCTGGAGGATGGTGGCCCTCTTCTCACAGCTCCACTAGGCATTGCCCCAGTGGGGACTCTCTGTGCAGGCTCTAACCCCACATTTTCCCTCTGTACTACTCTAGAGGTTCACTATGAGGCACCTCTACCACACAGCCTGTTGTATAGTGTGCCATCTTCCTTCTCAGGAAGCTCACCAGTATCTTGGGTCATTACCCAACCCCAGGATAGAACCTGAGCAAAGTTTCGGGTTTTACTCCTGAAGGTCCATGCACTGGGATCATGCTGGCCTCTGTTGGGAAGATACTCTCCCAACACCATGAAAATATGCCTGTGTAGCCGCTGGGCTCAGTAGTGGCACTTACTCCTGAGGCTGGGAGGAGACAGGGTCTACCCTTGCTGAGCATGGTGCCTTCTCCGAGTTGTCATTTCCTGACTAAATTCCTGGTCCTAGGTCCCCAGGGACCATTCTTATCATATCTTCTATTCCACTCTTCCCTGTCCCCAGCCAGCCTGAGTTCCAGTTTAGTATGCTGTTTTCTCCCATATTTTGAATCTGTCCCAGGACCCTTTCCATGTCCCTCAGAGGATAAGATATTAAATATCAAAATTCCAGAAAAGATTCTTTTTTCACTTCATTTTTTATTGTCACACTTCTCATGTATACGATGAGCTTGGAACAACGGCAAAAAGAAAGGGAAAATTGAGAGGGAATAAAGAAGAATAAAACATAATGTCCCATCCCAATAGCAAGATCTCTGATTCCTCAGACCAGTAGGGAGAGTATGAGCTTGGCAACCACCCTACCCTTTGTCCTGGAGCCTGCCCAGTCATGAAGCCCCTGTAAAGTACAGAGTTGCCCAGAGAGGAAGGAGGAGGATCTGTTCCCAGCACTGGTTGTGTTGAAAGTGCACAGTCTGGGGCTGGGGAATGGCCAATGGGACAAGGTCTCTGCAACCCTGGCTTCTGCTCTTCCTAAGGGTGGTTGATACCTGCGGCTTCCCAGAGAGCAAAGGAAGGGGTGATCTTCATGAGGCCACAGATTCTGCTTCAGACTCTTGTTTTAAAAAGAACTTTTGGGGGACTCCCTCTAGGGCTTGTCATTAGCATTTGACGTGCAGACAATTACAAGAAAAACAGTTATTCCCTTCACAGAGCTTAAGCCCAAGAGGGAAAAGTTGATGTTAAATAACTGAACAAATACATAGCCGGTTACTAATGTGGGAGTCCAGTGAGGAGGTCTGGGTGACATCAGCTAGTCCGGAAGATGAGGAAAAGGCTGCAAAGAAACTGACATTTCAGGTGAGATTGGGAGCCAGTGAAAGTTTACTAGGCAAAGCAGAAAGGATGAAAAGCAATCCAAGGAGGTCTTGGAACAGGAAGAAGTTTGGCCAGTTCACCAAGCTAAACAGCATCAACGTGATGGGGGGCAGGGAGAAGCATCAGAAGAAGATGAAGACCTGGACAAGTTTTTGCAGTTCCTATGGGTACTTTGAGGATTTATTTTAATATTAATAGGAAACCATTTTGGAAGACTCAGACTGCTGTTTGAGGGGACATTTGGTGGGACCACAAGTGACTAGACAAGGTCCATTAGGAAGATATCATCTTGACTTTGAGTAACCACTTGCCAAATACATACATATACTTTTTTTATTTTTTATTTTTTGCCTTGAGACAGGTTCTCACTGTATCACCCAGGCTGGAGTGAAGTGGCATAATCACAGCTCACTGCAGCCAACCACCTTGGCTCAAGCGAAACTCCCAGCACAACTTCCTGAGTTGCTGGGACTACAGATACATGCTCCACACCTGACTCATTTCTTTTTATTATTACTGTTTTGTAAAGACAAGGTCTGACTATGTTGCTCAGGCTGGTCTCAAACTCCTGGTCTCAATCCTCCTGCCTTGGCCTCCAAAATTGCTGGGATTACAGGCATGAGCCACCATGCTCAGCTTACTCTCAGGAGGTAAAAGATCACTTCCTTTCTGCATAAGGGGATAATTTTAAACAAAACCAAAAGTGACTTGTTATAGGTTGTTTTTGAAGTGGACTTCTACAACTTTCTGTATCAGTTAGGGTATTCTATGCTATTGCTACAATAAGGGACCTCCAAATGCAAAGGCTAGCATAATACAATCTGATCTGATTTCTTTCTTATTCAATAGTCCAAGGCTGTTCCACTGTTTCCCATTTTAAACATGTGGCTTCCATGGGTGCATAGGGGTCACCATGCCGGTCAGCTGGCAGGAGAATAGGATGAAGAACCTCGCATGAGAGATTTCCCTCAAGCGGGTGGACGTGGACGTGGACGTGCTCACTCATGTTACCATTTCAACGAGAGGACCCAGTCACATGACAACACCTATCTGCACAAAGTCTTGGAATTGTAGTCCAGCTCTATGTTCAAAAGAGGAGAGTGGATGTTAGGAGTACGTTTGACAGAATTTACAGATTTTGTAGGTATTTTGTCTTTGGAAATTACTCTTCTAAGATTAGTCTACAAATCAGACTAGTGGGACTTCATCATCAGCCTTCCCTCTCTGTACCTTCTAATCACAAGGACTAGCTTTTCTGCTTCCAGGACTTTCAGCTTTTGCTTCTCGAAGAATATCTTGGCTTAAAAGAAAACAAAATAACAGCTAATGTCTTCCTTTGGCATCACAAATATGCCCCATTAGGTGGTGGCCTTCGTTTCTCCACTAAATTGTAGATACTATTTCATTTTTATTTATTTATTTATTTTTTGAGACGGAGTTTTGCTCTTGTTGCCCAGACTGGAGTGCACTGGCGTGATCTCGGCTCACTGCAACCTCTGTTTCCAGAGTTAAAGCGATCCTCCTGCCTCAGCCTCCCAAGTAGCTGGAATTACAGGCATGCATCTCTACGCCCAGCTAATTTTGTATTTTTAGTTGAAATGGGGTGTCTCTGTGTTGACCAGGCTGGTCTAGAACTCCTGTCCTCAGGTGATCCCCCGCCTTAGCCTCCCAAAATGCTGGGACCACAGGCGTGAACCACCATGCCTGGCCCTAAATTTTTGATTCCATGAACACTTTTGGATTCTGTATTTAGCTTTAAAAGCACATCCCATCCGACAACAATTAATTGAAGTTCATCTTACCTTCTCTATTTACTTGCACCATAATCTTTAAATGCCGTGAACTTTGAATGAAAAATCCTCATCACATTACTCCAACCGAAAACTATTCATTAAACTATTTTAAAGATTCTTTATAGCTTAATGAACCCTACAAACAAGTGTAATTTTTAGTGTAAATATGATTTTGTAGGAAATAAACTGAAAAGCATTACGCTACTATTAATAACCACTGCTGACTCTTCCTAAGATAATTTACTGTATCCCACGTTAAATCTGTGTACAATCCTTATAATATTAATGTACTGAGACTGACACAATTTATTCTTGAATACATTAAACATCCTATTTTGGATCTTCACCCAGAAAAAATATTGTTTTCTGTTTTATTTGAATGGGTTTTCAACTTAAGTAGGACGCCATCTTAATTTAAGATTAAGCAAGCGTGTAAATGTACCTTTGCAGACTCTTCTCACATCTGTGCATTTAATTTTCCTAAGTCTGGATTTAAAATTGAGTTAAGAGAGAACCGGAAACAAAGTGGTGCATCTTGGAGAACTCCTCCCTTGCTTACTTACATTTAAAAAGATCAATTAGAATCTGTTTCTTTATGGAAATAAGAACATACCTATCAATGAGGTCAAGAGTATATTACATACGGTTTTGCCGAACAGTACAAGGTAAACTCTGGTATATAAGGGTGCTTGTTGTTTGAACTGACAGAATTTTGTTGAAAATGAAAAGTATTTGTAACACTTAAAAGAAAAGCTTCACAGCATGGCACTTCTGTCAAAACTTTACAACTAGGATCTACTGATGTCAATGCTATATTTTTTTTTCTGTGGGATATTAGAAAGAAGGGTAAACATGAGTGATACTTAAAAGTCAAACAATTTTTCTGTTGAAAATAAAAAGTTTAATGTGTAAGAGTGTTGTAAAAATAATATTGGGAGTTTTGTGTGTTTATCTCCTTGATAAATAATTCAGGGAAAGATAGTTTGCAGGGAAAGGTGGTTTAAGAAAGCTCTACTAGATGTTTTATGGAGACGGTGTTTGCAAAACTTTTGAAAATAGTTATTTGAAATAACCAGCTATTGTTTAGTTGAAGTAACAATAAATTTTTATATTAGAACACAGGACTCGCTATCCAACTTGTTTTATCTGCCGCAGATTCTAAAGCAGGATTCCATATAGTTAAATCCTGCTATGAAATAGGCTTTCTTTTTCAAGCCATTTCTTTCTTTTTGAGGGTTTTGCAAGAGTTCTCTTTCTCTCTCTCTCAAATTGATGGCTTCCTTATTTACAACTAGGTCGCTATACTAAAGCAACCCAGGGAATGTGGGGTCTTCTGTGTGGTTCATTTTCAATGTCTCTGGGCTGGAGCATTGCCTGATGGCCAAGAGCGGGGCCCGTCTACACTTGGCATCTTAGTCACCTACATCTCCATCTGTCACACTGACCTGCAGGCATCCTTCTGCTCTGCAATCAAGTTGCAAAGGCCTACTCTTCCTTGGTGTAGGTTCAAACATTTCTCTTGACATGCAAAATTTATTGGGCCAGTGTTATACCTTCATCAGGGTTTTAAGAGGTGCTGAGGATCTGACCTGGGAAAGTGAGGAAGTAAGGTCATGAAAGAGTAGTGAGAGAGTATAAAGTTCACTTTGGGGGAGATGTCATTATGGTCAGATTATTCTGAATATGAGAGAAGAAAAATAAATGGCCTTGGATGACAGTAGATGGCATCAGAGAATGGGGTGGCTTGATGTCAATGTTTCAAGGACAGCTTCATAAATGATCCTGACATTGTGAGTGGAGGTCTGCTGGGAGGGCTGGGGAGGAGCAATATTGAATTAACGAGGTTATAGGGTCAGCAGTTCAGGGGGCCCACCCACTTTTCACATAGAAGCTGTGGCCGCCACGAGTGGTAACCATGTCACGTGGAGTCGATGTGACCAGGCAAATGACAGAAGCATCCAGATGTGGGTGCCAAAGTCTGGGGAAAGTTAAGGAGGTCCCAGAGGACTCAGGCATCCCCACAGCTGGGGAAACAATGTCAGCCATGGTAGGGTGGCAGGGGAGGAAAGCTTGGGTTTTTTTGGCTGACCTATTGTTAGAAAGTGAAATGACAAAAATAACTACTCTAAATAGTGAAAAGAATGTACAGGAAAAAAATGAGGGAACCGAAAAGCAGGATAATAAATTGCAGTCTTGGAAATAAACTAGATACAGTAGCTAGTTCCTCTGGGGAAGACTTATTCCCACTTCAGAGTGAGAGATCATTATCTTATCACAGACATTTACATCATTTCTGCTTTTAGAAGAGGTCCCACATTTCTTCCTTATGTCTTCAGTTCTTGGCTTTTCTTTATCTTTCCTCATCATTTCTAGATGATCTCATGCTCAGGGATGCTGACAAGACAGACTCTTAATTCTCCCAGGATGAAATTTAAAATGACTTCATGAGAAAACCCAGAGGACTTCTCCCCTAATCTCATCCATGATTAATGACTCTGAATTTGGTGATTAGGATGAAGATCCTGATGGGAGCCATTTTGCTTGTTCAGGGTTATTGACATGAAATATGAAAAGCTAAGCTTTAATCTCTTTTCCACAAGCCTCGTGGGCTTGTTATTCCTTCCATTTTTATGTGTTTCTACGTTTTAATCAAGAAACTGGGGGAGAGTTGTGTAATCTCAGCTTTGGGAGGGAAAAGCTATCTGTTTTGAAAATTGCCATATCATTTATCCTGTGATATTGCTCTTCTTACCACAATATTAAATATTATTATATCATATTAATATAATAAATATTATTAACAATATTAATAAACATTATCAATTAATAAACAATATTAATAAATAATATTAATATAAAATATTACTATGTATTACAATATTATTATATATTATTAAATATTAAATTTTACTATAATATTAAACATTATTTATATACCTAATAGAATTAAAAATGGCCTAGCTTTCCCAAAAATACTCCTAGTGGCAGCTAATTGAGTTGTTAGCACTTTCTATTATAGGATTACAATATATACTGTAGTATTGACGTAGTTACCACAACATTTAAAACTATGCTTTTTCTTTTTTTTTTTTTTTGAGACAGAGTCTTGCTATTTGTTGCCCAGGCTGGAGTGCAGTGGCACAATCTCGGCTCACTGCAACCTCTGCCTCCTGGATTCAAGCGATTCTTCTGCCTTAGTTTCCCAGGTAGCTGGGATTACAGGTGCCTGCCACCATGCCCAGCTAATTTTTCGTATTTGTAATAGAGATGAGGTTTCACCATGTTGGCCAGGCTGGTCTCAAACTCCTGACTTTGTGATTCACCCACCTCAGCTTCCCAAAGTGTAGGTGTGAGCCACCGTTCCTGGCCTAAAAATATGCATTTTATAAATCTTGATACATAAAATAGACTAAAATATGCATAAAAAGAAACAGGAAGCAGAATCCTAAACATTTAGAGTAGTAATGCACGTGTGAATTGCATTCTATCTCTGGATCACCCTTATCCAGTTTTAACTGGGTAGATCCAGTCCATTTATCCAGAAAAGATGCAGAGAGGACAACAGGATTAAATGGGTCAAAACCAATCACATGTCTACCCCTCTACACGAGGAAAAGTGGAAACTGTTTATTGGCTGGTTTGTTTTTAAATATTTACTGATGACAAATATCTTCAATGAGAGACAGAACTTGGAATAAATTACACCATTTATAACAAACTGCTTCTATTCTAACCAAAGCTGAGAAAATCACTTTTAAAAAGTAAAATGAGGTCTTTGTTTCTCTAAGATTTGACAACATATGGAGACCAAATTAGTTTAAAGAGGCACATGTGCTTTTCTAGCTATTCACTGGCATATATGAAAAAAATGATGTACTGCTTATTGCTGACAGCTATAGTTAGCAGTGGATGCATTTAAGTTACATAAATAACTTTTAAAGTGCTTGCTTATTGAAGAGAAAACATATTGAGCATTTTGTGGGGCTGTTTTAATTAGGAATACTTTCAAAATTAAGTAGAGTGCTCAAAGAATAAACCTATATTGTGTAATTCAATCAACTGAGTTATTTAACAATATTAGTATTCCGAGAGTTGTTTGATAAATATTTTAGAATAATGTATATATTGCCCATATGCAGACAATGGTTTTAGTTTGCCAACATTGCAATTATGATTTATACAATTAAATTTTTCTAAAATTGTTGGCTTTCTTTAGAGCCTAAAACATGTCTCATTAACCTGAGTTTAGTAACACTTGTACAGAGTAAACATACTGAGTAATTGATAGATAAATGAAATTAACAACTTTATCTCTTCCATATAAAATTCTGGTTACAATAGAAGCCATTACACTTATTATTCTAAATGGGAAACAGATGAAAAATGTGAGTACTACTGACTTTTTAAATTATGGAATTTTAGCTATATTTTCCTCACATACAGATTCTAGCTTTCCCTGATGGTTTCTTGTTACATCTGTGTGCAATTCCCTGTGACTTAATATAAACCACAGCACTGGTAATGAATTTCAGTATCTCAATATTCTCTCAGATAAAAGTAACATTTCCCCAGATGCAGGCATTTGTCAAAATTCAGTAAATATACACTTAAGATTTGCACATTTGGTTGAATGTAAACTTTACATAAAGCTGTAAACAAATACCAGTCATCCTCGGTATCAGCGGAAATTGGTTTTAGGATCCCTGCTTACACCAAAATTCACACATGCTTAAATGGACCCTGTGGGACCTGCATATAGGGAAAGTTGGCACTCTGTATACAAGAGTTCCCATTCTGAGAATATTTGTGTTTTCAAAACGCATTTGGTTAAAAAAATAAAACTCACCCAAAAGTAGACCCACTCAGTTCAAATCCATGTGGTTCAAGTGTTATGCGCATTGAAATCTAGCTAATGATATGCACGCAGAAATATTTAGGAAGATGCATATTGATGTCTGTAATTTACTTTGAAAGGCATAAAACCCTGATAGATGGATCAAGAGAGAGATACATGTATTGAAGTGCAATTCAAAGTTAATGGCAGAAACTTAGGCTGAAAGGGGTTCAGTGAAAAATGATCTCAACTTTGCTGAATATTTGAAAATTTTCAAAATAAAACGTAAGGCACAAGGGAAAGTAATGTCTGTAATGCCTGTGCGATGTCAGGTACCTTGGTTGTCCCTGACATCCCCACATACATAAAATAACACTGGTTATTTTATTAATCACTATTCTAGAGAGTATAACATATCCAGGGCTCATTAAAGCTTCCTATAAATTATCATCATTACTGTTCCCTGGACAATGCAAGCCTCTTAGAAGGTATTGCCTTCACTTACGCCCGCTTGCCTTTCTGCTATTGCTGTCATGTCTTTCGGTTCGTGTATACCTTCAATCCCTCGAGATGTTCTGATTCGTGTTTAATGCAATCACATTCATTCAATTCTATTAATGTTCTCCATTCTTTTTATTTAAAATTTTTTTTGTTCTTAAGCAATCCAA
Organism: Mandrillus leucophaeus; assembly: GCF_000951045.1. Taxonomy (NCBI): domain Eukaryota; kingdom Metazoa; phylum Chordata; class Mammalia; order Primates; family Cercopithecidae; genus Mandrillus; species Mandrillus leucophaeus. Next base: position 265,383 of record NW_012101898.1, on the reverse strand, counting down.
TTAATATTTATTTTAATGTAGACTAACTGATGTTGAATTTTGTCTTAAATATTTTAATGATATGTTATTAACTGAGGAAAAGTAATTACCAATTTTCTTAGAATATTGTTATTTTAATTAATATATAGTATTATGCTTTTATAGGTCTTAAACTGGAGTCCGTCTATATTAATATTGTTTTATTTGTTTACTTTTGCTTATTATTTGCTTTTATTGATTTTATTTGTATTATTTTTCATATAAAAGATATAGAATTTTGCCATCCCACAATCTTTATTAATAATTAAAAAGTAAATATAAGTTAATAATTACCAACAAAAACTGAAAATTATAAAAAATCAAGCTGTGGAATAAAATAGAAGCTGTATTAGTCTATTCTTACATTACTATAAAGAACTACCTGAGACTGAGTTATATGGTTTGGCTCTGTATCCCCACCCAAATCTCATCTTGTAGCTCCCACCATTCCCACATGTTGTGGGAGGTACCCTGTGGGAGATGATTGAATCATGTGGGCAGGTCTTTCTCATGCTGTTCTCATGACACTAAATGGGTCTCACAAGGCATGATGGTTTTCAAAACAGGAGTTTGTCTGCAAAGGTTCTCTCTTTGCCTGCAGACATCCATGTAAGATGTGACTTGCTCCTCCTTGCCTTCCACCATGATTGTGAGGCTTCCCCAGTCATGTGGAACTATGAGTTCTCCATTAAACCTCTTTCCTTTATAAATTGCCCAGTCTTGGGTATGTCTTTATCCGTAGTGTGAAAACAAACTAATACACTGGGTAACTTATAAAGAAAGGAGGTTTAATTGGCTCATAGTTTCACAAACTGTACAGGAAGCACAGCCGAGGAGGCCTCAAGAAACTTACAATCGTGGTGGAAGGTGGTGAGGAAGGAGACACATCTTACATGGCTGGAGCAGGAGGAAGAGAGGCAAGGAGAAGGTGCTACACACTTTCAAACAACCAGATCTCTTGATAATTCACTCACTATCCTGAGAACAGCAAAGGGGAGAACACCCCCATGATCCAATCACCTCTCACCAGACCCCTCCTCCAACACTGGAGATGATGACAATTTGACATGAGATTTGGATGGGGACACAAATCCAAGATATATCAGAGGCAATACTGTCAAGATTTTGTTTTCATTCATTTATATCCTAGCCAGTTCTGTGAAGCTATTTACAATAGTCAGATATACAAATAATAATTTCTAGATAAAACTGTTCATAATGATATTTTCATCTTATCTTTCATTGTTTAAAGCAAACTGCCAAAAATATGTAGTAATATAACTCCATTGTTGACTTCAAATAATGTTACAATATATTTATATTAATAGTAATAAAAAATCAGGGTGTGACTCTTTTGGGCATTTTCAGTTGTGTGGAATTGATCTCTTGCAAGCTTCTAAAGGTAAAATAAATTTTTTGTTGAGAAAGACAGAAATAATCATTTTTGAAAAAATGACTGCAGAAATGCTAAAGAGGCGATTTTTACCAATTTAGAAATGAGAAATGAGGGTAATTAATGAATGAATTACAAATATTCTGAATTTGGTTAAATAAATATCAAGTTGCAAGTTTTATGTTGTCTTAGAAGTGTAGCAACTTTCTGGGATGACAATAGATGGGTGACTGAGTGGTGAAAGTTAAATTTAATGCATTTTCAGATGGTGTATGAATAATCTCCATTTGCATTGAATGTGAGTAAATGCAGGAAAGTGCTGAGATACTGTGAAATCATTGAGTTTATAAAGTAGGAAAATCTCACATATGTCTGAGGTTCTAGAAATGATATGGTAACCATGAATATACAAAAAGAGTACGATTCAGAAGGCCTACCTAGCTTCTTTATTATTGTATGTGCACAATTGCACACACAGTCTTTCTTCATAAATTTTGTTATTTTTTTTCTTTAAATTTACCTAAGTCTTGGCAAAACAACTTGCCTTCCAGGTGTCTCTGCAATAGCAGTGGACCATGGCTAGCCAACGCCTTTATACTGGTACATTGTAAATCTGATCATTTGGCACTTATTCTATGTTCAGCAGGATTGTAATGTTCAATTCCATGGGGAATTGTGTTGTTACCAATTAGCAGCTGGGACCTGGGAGGGACTGGAAGGTGCTAAGAGCCCTGTATTTGCCATCTCTGGACTAGCTTATACATGCTCCAAGGCCTCATTCTGCCTTGTATCTCCAGTGTCTAGTACAGCATATGAAACTATGGCTTTGAACAACAAATGCTTGTGAAATGATAACAAAATCAAAATTAATTTATGGTAAAAGAGACTTTTCTGACAATATGGAAGACAATATGTGTGTTATTCTACTCAGGCTGCCATAACAAAATATCATACAAACTGGGTGGCTTAAATAACAGAAATTAGTTTTCTCACAGTTATAGAGATGAGAAGTCTAAGATTAAGGCACCAATAGGACTGGTTCTGGTGAGGCCTCTCTTTGTGGCTTTCAGGCAGCTGCCTTCTCACTGTCCTGACATGGCCTCTGATCTGCGCATGCCTAGAGAGACAGAGAGTGAGATAGATGTCCAGTATCTCTTCTGCTTTTTGTAAGGACACACGTCTTATGGAATTAGGACATTTATGACCTTATTTAACCTTAATTAACTTTTTAAATAACCATTGAAGAAGCTTGGGATTCCTGGACAGTAAATCACAACCAGATCATAATTCCCCTATAAAGCTTTTACCAGGTCTACTTGAAAAATTTTATCCCAATTTCTGAAACTTTCATATATCTCAGTAAGCATGAAAAAATAGGTATCACCCTATTACAGAACCAGAAATTTGGTTGTAAATGAGGTTTAACTTTATTATTCAACTGAGAAATATTTTAACTTACTATGGTAACTTAGTATTGAAAGGAAATTAAAGTAAAATCATTATATAAGGATAAAAGTTATTTTGTAATATGCAGAATCACTCCATTTTATAAGAAGTGAGATATGTATCTACAGATTTAAAAGGTCAATTCTGTGTCTCAAGGAAATCTCAGTGACTCAGACAAGGTCTTTTGCTGGTGTGTAAAACTTCAATATTTGACACTTTCCAAATAATTCAATGATGAAGATCCACACATGAACATCTAGTCAACCTTATTCAAAAAGATATATCGAGCATCTAATATGGGTTCTAGCAGGTATACCAAGACCTGGTGGGACAGAGGTATATGAGATGCGAGTCATATTGCCAAATGACATCTGGTGGCAAAATAGACATGACATGTTTTTGTTTCATTTAGATCTAATTCATGTTCTTCAAAATATTTTAGAATTTAAAGTTTACTGTTGCCTACCATCTTACATTTGTATGTATTACATTAATTTTGTATGATACATCAGTCTATTATATTTTCTATTTGCTATATATGTATGCCTGGTGATTATTATAAATTGATTATTGATTATATGACCTGCTATTTTACTAAATTCTCATATTACAGTAATTTTCCATTGATTCTTGTGAATTTTTAAATATAACATTATAATATCTGCAATAAATAGGTTTGATTCTTTTATTCTCATTCCTATGTTTTTAATTACTTTCTTTTGTCTAATTCTATGTATGTGTGTGTACATATGCTCACATGTATATGTACATATATACGTTAACATTTATAACAATTCCTATTTATTCTATAAATAAAATTTTTCAAAGTCGAAAAGTGTCAAACACATTTTCTGCAGCTATGAAGATTATCATAGGATTTTTCCCTTTAGACCTGTTTATATAATGGAGTCTATTAATGAATTTCTTCCTACGGACCCACTCTCACATTCCTGGGATTTATCCCAGTTAATTGTGACATATTTTTTTTTTCCAGTGTACTATTTAATATAACTTGACTCACGCAATATATTGAAGGAGAAATGTATTCCCCCTTTCTAATGACTATATAGAGGTGGCCTGCTACTATTCGACTGGCCATGCATAGCAATATTGTAATGAATGCATCTGGTTTTCTTTTATACACTTTATTTATTACCTAAAATAAAAAGAAGAGACTGTTAACTAGACTGTGTTTCTTTACCACTGGTGAGAATGTTGTGTCTCAAAGCAAAAATGTTTTCCTTCTTGCTCCCTGTTTTAAAGATTAGAAAAGGCTGTGCACATATTTCCCATATTTCCCTTCCTAGGTACCTTTCAACATAGCAGGGCACAGCCACGTGAGAACTCTGTAAGGAGAAAATACCAGGGAGAAATTTGCTATTACATTAAGTTCCTCTTCCTCTGTCTTACACTCTGCTTTTTCCACTAAACCTCAAAGGTAGACTGGCCCCAACTTTGATCTCAACTTTCTCGAAGAAGGTTAAAGACATCAGGTAGAATACTGCTTTAATATTGTTGTTACAGGTAATTCTCAGACCTAATTAAGGATGAATGTGTTTTGATCTTTTATTTTTTCCTTTGCAATGACACTTCATATGAACCTTTTGTAATTAAGTTTTAAAAGCCTAGAGAGAAGGGTCATTCTGCATTAAAATAATACTGCAAACTCTTCTTTGACATAGACATGATAAAAACAGAGAAGATGGACTACACAGCAAATGTGATTTTCAAAACTTAATTGGAAAATCCTCAAAATAGCTCTGGAGGTGCATTCTTATGGTATATATTATGGATGGACTTTTAGTACTAGAAGTAGAGAATTGATGTGTCTCTATGCAAAGGGATCACATTGGCAGGCTACCAATACACTCTTTTATGTACTAAAACCATGCAACTGTGGGGCTCGACTTAATATTCATTGGTATTGATAGGAAAACTCATAATTTTATGAGCTGGAGAGTAAGTAGTCACAGAAAACCAGATGTTTAGGGCCATGCATTAATTTTGTTGTAACATTTCATATTTTGGTTGGAATCAGACTCAAACTGTGGAAGGATTAGGAAGTTAAGGCAGATTGTTTAACCCTTGTTCTGATAATGAAAAGCCACTGCAATAGGCTTTGCATATACGTAGGCTCTTTCTTCAGTTGTCAAAGACATTCTGTGTTGGTCCTAGAATTATCCGCTTTATTTTCTGATACCTTTAGCACTCTCCTAGTTCTTTCACCTGGCAATTTAAATATTCCAGCTATGCTAGCTTTTCTTTTATCAGCCAACTTTTGTAATACATGTGTGTCATGCCTTAGAAGAGAAAATGTGGATTCAGTTGATCTCTACAGTGAATATAACTTTTAAGATCCTCTGTTAGTTAAAATATAAACTTAGGCCGGGCGCGGTGGCTCAAGCCTGTAATCCCAGCACTTTGGGAGGCCGAGACGGGCGGATCACGAGTTCAGGAGATCGAGACCATCCTGGCTAACACGGTGAAACTCCGTCTCTACTAAAAAACAAAAAAAATTAGCCGGGCGAGGTGGCGGGCGCCTGTAGTCCCAGCTACTCGGGATGCTGAGGCAGGAGAATGGCGTGAACCCGGGAGGCGGAGCTTGCAGTGAGCTGAGATCCGGCCACTGCACTCCAGCCTGGGCAACAGAGCAAGACTCCGTCTCAAAAAAAAAAAAAAAAAAACAAAAAACAAAAAACAAAAACAAAATATAAACTTAAATTTATTCATACTTTGAGGCTCAATCATGAAGGATCTCTTACAGTCTGCCTCTGAAGAATTTTATGCAAATTACAAGACTTTAAATTGATTTATATTTTAATGTAATAAGGAAATTCACCACATGAAAAAGCTAAAGTCCAAAACTTTTCTTAAGGTGAAGAAGTCGCCATCTTTTGACTACCTTTGACATTTGTTGTCCTATAAGGACCAAGATCAAACTAATCAAATTTTCCTAGAGTTTAATACAACTGTGACTTAATTTTAGAAAGTACAAAAAAGCACTTAAATTCAGCTTCAGTCATTACAAGAATGTAATTAATACATCTTTGATTGTCTTGTGCAAATGAAGTTGTGCCCATGTGTAAACTCATTCCTGTGCCTCTTGGTAATAATTTGTAAAAGAAGGAGAAAGAATTATCTGATTTCTTGATCAAGAAGCCCTGAAAACCTGCCCATTACGAACTTATTAATTCTGGACTTCATTGCACTCCTCTCATTTCACACCTTAAATATCAAAATTCTCATTAAGCAGTTGGCTCCCTCCCTCCACCTGGAGGATGCTTTCTGCATCTGTCCTTTCCTCTCCATTGTCCCTACCCGAAACCTAATCTTGGTCTTCAAATCACACTCCCCACCAGTAAATCGTTATGAGAAACCCCTCACAAAAAATCTATATGAATTCACCCACATATGATACACAAGTGTTACTGTATTTGGTATATTATGAAACAGGTGCAAAGGATACATTTTGAAAGGATGATTTGAAGATAAATGTACATACAGGTTACAAAGCATCCCCAACCTTGACTGGCCCATGCAGCTCAGTTTGGAGACCACAGCCTGGACTGACCATGGTGATACCTCCCCATGCTGTTCTCTGGTTCGCTTTCTCTCCTGCTTCAACACACAGCACTCACACTGCCTAGTCTTTCTGGGGTGCAGTTTTGATTATATCACTTTCCTTCTTCTACAGGTCAGCAGATTAATCTCAAATTCCTAAGCTTGGAATTCAACTTCTAGAAACAGGTCTGACTCAATCCCATCTTATTTCACACTCTCTCCTGGGCTGCAGATGGCACAGACTGCCTGGCATGAACCAATTCAATAAAAAGAAAATAGATAAATAAAAAGCAAATGAGGGGTAGAGATAAGATTTTCTTTGTTAATTCATGCTCAGACTTGTAACTGTTTCCATATTTCTAACTAAAAAAGGTTTATAAGCTAAAGAAGTTGTTTTAAGTGTGCAATTGAGTTTCAGTAATATGTTGTACACATATTGGGATCACACAGAATCTCCTTTTCTATTGCATTTGTGAAAAGACCAAAAAAAAAAATGTAAAAGAACTAGTAAATGCCAAAAAACACATACAATACATCTTATCTAAGGTTAGTTGTTTAAAATATACATATTATATTGTTAGACATTTTATATGAATTTCATAGGCTCAAGAGGCCTATATTTAGAAAAATAATATTTTATCGAGACAACTATATATGAGAGTTCTTTATTATTTCTTTCCACATATTCCTTTAAACTTCTCTAGTGTAATATAAAAAGTAATAAACCAACAGTTGGACAGTCTTCTATGACAAATGTTCCTAATACATTACGTGTGGTTGCTGTATTAAAAGGCTTGAGTGAACGTGGGAGTCAAAACAAGGAACTGAATAGAACACCTGTTGACTTTCTATTGGCATAAAAGTTTCTAGGTTAAATGGTGAATTTGGCATTCGATAATACAATCATAGCAAATAACACTTAGCATTAAAGGAATTTTTCAAAAAGTCTGCTTCTCCTGGTTTTCCGCAAGTAGTGATTACATATCTTCAGTTTCAAATGTATTCGGATTAGGATGCTATTTCGACTTGTATGCCTCCCTATGAACATCCACTGTAAATTTACCCATTCCTTGGTGTATCTGGCAATTTTTGTGTGGGAAAGAATGACGAGCAGCCCCAGTGGTTGAGTCTGAATGAGACCGGGCTGTAGATACATGTCCAAGTGGGATTGCTAAATGTGCTCTCCGGAGGGTGGTGCCGAATCTCTTTTCCAGGTTCCCTGAAAAGCCTGAAGTCCACCGGTTACCAATGCTCTATATTTGAGAGGATTCTTGTTGGCCCATTTGGTACTGAGGCTCATGTCCGACACACTATGAGGCAGCCCAGAGACAGCAAAAATGCAAGAGCAGAGCCCTGAACCAGAAAGTAGACAGAATGGAGGTTCCTGGGTGTCAGAAAACTATAGAGGTTCTGGACCTCTCCAAGCCATCGGAGTTATTTGTCTGTTTTCCAGAAGCATGTCAAAATGTCAGTACCCAAAGGCATCTACTGCTTCAGTACGTCCTTACATAGGATGGACAACATTAACCTTACCTTTCTCAGAAATATCACCGTACAAAGAAATCCTAAATTAAAAACCATGACAAAACTATTGTCTCCTCCTACAGAGATTGTCAGTGATGACCTAGACATTTTATAACTTTTGTATATTTTCTCTCTGTGGTCAGGTATTACTGTTATGGTTCTAAGAGCTATAATATAAAACTTGTGTTCATTGAAATTAGAAATCCATTCTTGTTTTCAGAGTAAGGAAAGGCATTGCTTGAATAAAAACTGAGCTGAGTAAACTCTGGGGTGTCTAAAATAGCATGGTTTGTGTGTTTTTACATCTCTTCGTATGCGCCCAGTGATAAGGTTTGGCTCTGTGTCCCCACTGAAATTTCACGTGGAATTTAATCCCCAGTGTTGCGGGAGGGACCTGGTGGGAGGTGACTAGAGCATGGGGGCAGATTTCTCCCTTGCTGTTCTCATGACAGTGGGTGAGTTCTCAGGAGACCTGGCTGTTTAACAGTGCATAGCTTTTCCGCTTTCACTGTCTCTCCTTCCACTATATGAAAATGTGCCTTTTTCCCCATAACCCTTCCACCATGATTGTAAGTTTCTGCGGCTTCCCCAGTCAAGCCTCCTGTACCGCCTGTGGAACTGTGAGTCAATTAAACCTCTTGTCTTTATCAATTACCCAGTCTTGGGTAGTTCTTTATGGCAGTATGAGGATGAACTAATACACCCAGATTTTGGTAATCTGTCACACACACGGAAAGACTATTTGCAATAACCCAAATTTTCTAAAACAAAGAACAAAAACAGCTACCCTGAAATGTTGAGAGACAGCTAATCATAGTGAAAATGAACAACAGAAGGGATATTAGGTATGAATTAAAATATGTTGGCTGCTCCGAATTTGATTTCTGAAAAACTGATGAGCCACCTGACTAGGAAATTTCAGTGGATTGGCCTTGAGCCACTGGGTCATCTGTAACAATCAGCATAATATGGGGCTTTGAAGCTGTGAGAAAATGAGAATTTTGCGAAGAGTGGAATGCCCCCATATGGAAAGAAGTATATTCTCTGGATAAATTTTTTTTTAAAAGAGTCAGAGATGTGTTTGAATGCATGCTTTCTTACCAGGTTACCTGCGCCCCAGGCATAATTTAATAGGCCCCAGTTATATATGTTTAATCATAAAGTTCACTTTACTGTTGTAACTGTACCTCTGACAAGGCCCCATTTCCACCTCACAACGAGAGCATAAAATTTTATTGTGCAGTAAACTGACACCGATCCACTAACTTTTCCAGGCACTCTGATTTAAACACTCTCATGTGGTGATAAATATTCAGTCAAACCTAAAATTTGCTTAACTCAGATCTGGATGGACATTTGCACTCTGAGGTCCCCATTCCCCAGCCAGCTGGCCCCACATCTGCAGGGGGAGGCTGTCCTTGGCCTGGCATGGTTCGTCCTTAGCCATTGCTGTGCCAGGGCGGAGCCAGTACGGAAGACCTCCCAGGGGCTCCATCTTGTGGGCTGCAGGTGTTCCCTGAATTACAGCCTGGCCTGGGCACTAGATACTAATGTATTCGCTGCATTGCACCTAGGGAATTATAAAACAACCATGAATTATATTAAGTAGGATCAATCGATGGAAATTGTATTTTTTATTAATTTTATGGCATTAACCAATGTGCCCCTTTTTAGTAGCTGAAATAAGTCTAAATTTAAATTCTTAAGGAACTTGACATTATAAACTTTCACTTATAGGAAAAGTGGAAAAGGATTGCAAATATATACGTAAATATACATATATATGTACTCATAATATAAATATGAAGACCACATATTGCCATTTTCAAATATCAGCATTTTTACTTTATAATTTCATTTCAAAAGGAGGACAAAGATATGGAAAGAAATATCTTGATTTTTTAATGGCACTTTCTGTTAACTGTCAAAAAATATTTAATTGAAATTTTAAATAATTAAACATAATAGAAAACAGAAAAGGTAATGTAAAATAATTAAAGTAGATTAAAAAGACAACAAATAGGAAAAGAAGAAAAGAACAAGACACCTAATATGATGAATTATGTACTTGGACACAGAACTTAGGGTTGAATACCCTGGAAAATATTTAGAACATTTAATTCTCATAGCCTGCTAAAGTCCAGTCCATGTAGCGGGACACAACCCTAGACCAATGAAAGGACAGACAAGCCCCAGAGACCACTTATCCCAAACGAGTCACATTCCTGGGTGAATGTGGGTTGTTTTCCAACCGTATGGAAAGAGACGTGGAACCAATAATGGTACCAGGATGACAAGACTGGATTTTGACCAGTGACTTACCAGCTAAAAGTTATTTGTGCAATACCGTAATTGATATAGTGATTCCTTTCGTAGTTTTGGCAAGGATTAAATGAGATACAGTAATCAAACATCAGTGTAAAGGGGTAGCATAAGTAAAATCTAAAGCTCTATGTTGACATGGAAAGGTGGTCTTTTCTGCAATAGAAATCATAGAAAAGAATCACTAAATGGGATCTTATAACCGATCAACTTTAACTGTCTGGTACTCTCCAAAAAGATCATAATTTTCCCCAGCACATAACAGATCCAGAGTGATTTGTGTTTGCACATCCCAGCATTTCTCACACATGGGTTTACACACCACATAGGCAGCCATGTCTTGGTTTATGGAATGAAGGAGCACGTCTTGGAATGAGGAGTTCTATTTATAGAGGGGCTGCTGTGAGCAAGACATCCTACTAGGCACTCAAGTAGATGTTATTTTATGCAATTTAATTGTCATTGCAAACTTGTGAATAAAATGTCCCGTTTTAGAGGAGAAAAAGGACAAGAGATCAAATTAGTTGCTAAAAGTCAACTGCTCATGAGCTGAACATCAGTAAAAAAAAAAAATAAATACACTCGTGTTAGTATCATCCAAACTAATATATGTGTATACATATATTTATATATTCTGTGTGTGTATATATTTGTATATCTGTGTGTATGTGCGTGTCTATGTGTGTGTCTTTATATATTATCTCTTGACAACCTTCTCTAGCCACTATCCCATTTATCTGTCTTTTTTTAATTAAAAAATGCTTCAAAAGGGTTGTCTATATTTGGGGTCTCCACTTTTTCTTCTCTCATTATCACTTGAAAACCATTCCAAATTTGGTCATTATTTCTGGTTCTCTTCCTATATTTTTTCCAGAATGTTTACAGTTTTACCTCTGCATTTAGGTCTATGATCCATTTCCAGTTACTTTTTGCATGTAGTGTTAGTTAAATGGAGAGGTTCATTTTCTTTTTTGCATCTATCCAGTTGTTCTGGCAATATTGTTGAAAAGACTATACTTTCCCTATTGAACTACTTATTCATCATTGTTGACAACCAATCAACAGTATAACCAAGTCTGTTTATGAACTTTGTTTATTGATTTAAGTTTTTAAAACAATTTTTATTGTGTATATTTAAGGCATACCATATGATGCTATAAGGTATAAAGTATATATATAAATATAGAGAGAATATATAAATATATAGAGTATATAAAACATATATAGAGAGCATATACATATATAGAGTATATATAAACACATATACTCTCTATATAAATATATAATATATATTTGTATAGCTTTAAATATATCTATTAAATATAAATATACAGAATATATATAGCTACACATAAATATATGTATATATTTAGAAATATATATACTATATATAAATAGAATATGTAATTATATAAATAAATATGTGTTTATATATAAATATACAGTGTTTATAAATATATAGTATACATGTAATACATATCATATATTAGATATAATACATATAAATATATCATATGTATAAATATATTATATATAGCTATACACAAATTTATGTATATATTTAGAAATATATATGCTATATATAAATAAAATATATAAATATATATAGTAAAATTGTTAGTATAATGAAACAAATTAATATTCATATCTTAAATGATTATCTGTCTCCCCTATTCTCTTCTGTGGCAAAATAAGCCATAATGTATTTAGCAAAAATTCTGAATAAAATACACTATGATAAACCACAGCTCTCATATTGGGTGTTAGATCTTTGGCCTTGTTCATCCTACATATTTGATACTTTGTATCCTTTGAAAGTAGCTAACGTGTTGATTGGAATTGCATTGAATTTGTGGAGAAATTTGCCATTTTAACAATACTGATTTTTCTAATCTATAACATATGTATTTCTCCACTTACTTCTTTTTGCTTTCTTTTAGCACTATTTTTTACAGTTTTCAGTGCATAGGTTTGGTATAACTTTCATTAAATTTATTCTTACCTATTCTATTTGAAATGAGACTTCCTTCATCAGGAGCTAAGTTGGGAAGATGGCTTGAGCCCAGGAGTTCAGGGCTACAGTGATCTATGATAGCATCACTGTGCTCCAACCTGGACAAAAAAGAGAGACCCCATCTCCAAAAAGAAAAAAAGGAGAAATAAAAAAGAAACTTATTTCAGATACTAGTTTGATATAAATAACAACTATATATTCTTTTTCTCTCTGCTGCTGTTTCCCCAAAACAAGTTCACTGATATGTAATCTGTAATTATCAAAGAGCTAATGAAGAGTAACCACAGTTGTATCACTTTCCCTGTGGGAATTGACTGCAAATACCAAGTGTTTATTAAGCCTGTGCTATCTTTAATTCTCACAAGAATCCTAAGAGTGAGGTGGGTATTATGCCCATTTACTGACACAGAAAAATCAGTCTCAAATAAATCACATAATTTGACTCATAGGTATCCTAGTGATACTTACATGTGTGTGTGTTTGTGCATTTGGCTTATGCATGTTTCCTCTACTATCTGATAAACACTAAAATGAGTAGGCTTAGAGAAAGATGAGAAAAGTTAGTACCACAGATCACTTCTTCTTATGCTTTTTTCTTGTCATTAACAATCCTGAAAGGGTTGTCCATAATATTCTGTCCATAATATTCTCTTTTCATGGCATTAGGATAGCTCCTGCCAAAATAAATGCTTAGAAATGCTTTTTAATGATAGTAATACACAGAAGGATAGTCAAAATAAAACATTTACTTTATAAAAATGTTTTCATGTCTGGGATATTATATTTAAAAACATGAAAAAGCTAAAACGTTCTAAATTATCAGAGCTACAGACAATATGACTCAAACTTTTCATTTTCATAAGCCTGTCATCTTTTACCGTTCGTCTTCATTCTCTCTTGAAAAGTTATCATCTTATTGAAATCTGAAAATTATTGGTTTTCTTTGATAAAGCATAGTTCACATATGTGTATAAACATAATAGAGACCTCTATGGTAGCAGCTATTCTGGGTCATTTTAATCCTCCACCTTGAAGAAAAAACAAATTTGCATGACTCAGTAACTCACTCACTACTCCCTTCATGTTCTGTAGCAAGAGGACACAGTTGCTGTTGCTGCCCCTCCGCACTGCCTCCAATTAATCCACTACATCCTGAAGTTCATAACTGCACTCTTGTGGGTACTATTCAAGAAACTGATACCATCCACCAGCTAGTGGGAAGCGATGCAGTTATCTGTAGAGGTTGGGGAAAGTCCCCTTCTCTCTTGTTTAACTCTTTCTGCTCTTCTTTGACTATACTGGCTCAAATTCTCAAGCCATTTCTCCTCTTTCATGGAGTAACTCACAATCAGTCCCAAGCAGTCTTGTCTGGTTTAGAAGTGTCTACCTCACCAAATGATGATAGGCTTACCAAAGACTGATGTTTCTGTTGGGGGGTGTTCACTGGAGAGTCCTCCTTCAATATCTTCCTCTGCCTCTTTCCTCTAAAGGCTTTAATCTCAATGATCCCTCACTAATGCCACACAAGGGAAAGTTCAGATTTCCTGGTGTACATTTTTTTTCTGTAATTTAAATTTCATCCTGAATTTGCCTTTACATCCTTTTGAAAACTAAGTTCTGCTCTATGTATAAATAGTTTTCTTCATCATGAATAATGAGTAAAATAGTTGTGGAGCAATTCAGTAACAAATCTGTGGGCTCACTAACGTTTACATTAGTCATTTGTGAAGACGATCAACCCAGCTGACTTTTTTGAAGGTAAACTACAGGTGCAATTAGCTCCGAAGGTGGATTCCATGGATTTTATAAAATCTTGAATTGACAACTGACCTGGCTATTTTCCAGCAAGTGTCATGTACTCTGCAAGCATCAGTGTGGAAATCAACTTCACTCATAAAGTGTTAAATTAAGGACTCAACAAAATGTTTATAAATCACAAGGCATAGTACTTGGAGTAGAATAGGCATCCAATAAATGCCAAATTATTATTATATCATCAACAAGATAATCAAAATACGATTCTCAGTCCACTCCTGTGAATTCTTGTGTAATCATTTATTTTAAGCATTATTTTGAAAATTTGAATAGATGTAATAAGTTAAAAGATTTGGCTATGACTTATTTAGCTGAGTTTAATTATTGAGCAACATATACCCATTAGTAGTTGCATACTTTCACTCTTACAAACTTTCAGAAACATCCAAAGAACTGGACTCCACTGAGAACAATGATCAGACCAGTGTCAAAAGGGCTAGAATGAATCTTCAAATGTGAGGATCCTGTCTTTACCTAAGCCTCAGAATTATCCACTGAACCAATGGCACTCATTTCAATTAATGTGCATACTGGATTTCTGAGGGATTTCTTCAAGTAACCTATTAGAGGAAAATTGACATTATTTTAAGTATTTCTTTGTGTAGAAAAAATTATTTTTACTATTCCTGGTACATATGTGAGAATGTGAACACTTAGAAAATCATCACACTGTTTTTGGGGACAGTGTTCTTTAATAAAAACTGGTGAGAACAAAGTTTTTGGGAGGTGAAGAAAAAAAATTCACATTGTTTTCTATTCTATTTGGACCAGAGTTACTATTAAATTAGAATTTTAGACCAGGGGTGGTGGCTCACGCTTGTAATTCCAGCACTTTGGGAAGCCTAGGAGAGTGGATCACCTGAGGTCAGGAGTTCGAGACCAGCCTGGACAACATGGTGAAACCCCGTTCTACTAAAAACACAGAAATTAGCTGGGCGTGGTAGTGGGTGCCTGTAATCCCAGCTACTCAGGAGGCTGAAGCAGGAGAATCGCTGGAACCCAGGGGATGGAGGTTGTGGTGAGCCAAAATCACACCACTGCACTGGAGAATAGGTGGTAAAGTGAAACTCTGTCTCAAAAAGAATAAAGAAAAATAGAATTTCATAGGAATCCCTCACAGGTATAATATGAATTGAATATTATTACACTGTTACACTTAGGAATATATCATTTTCTGATATTTTCTTTGGCTCAATCCAGTATATTCTTTTTGTCTTTACTGAAAAATCATGGTGTATGCAACTAAAATTATTTACTATTGAGGACTATATTTCAGTAACAATTTTCTATATGGAATTAGAACTGAGTGAAAGAGTACCATATGGAATATTGAAATAATTTGCAGTTCAAAGAATACTTTAATGGACTTGGCTGCTTCTTATTTCTTGCATGGGATTCCCAAAATTTAATATTCAGTGAGATAAAGAATTTTCAAATTATTATAATAATCGTAAATAACTGTAAAAATGTGTTTGTGACATGAGGACTTACAATTAGCAAAATATTCAATCTGTGATGGGAAACTCATAAATGTGGTGATCTATACTGAGAGGCTGACGCAGTTCTCTGATGTTACTAAAGTATGAGATTGACCAATGTTTATTATCTCCCTTGACATTGCTATTGGAAAATTTCATTCAACTTTCCCATTAATTTTTTCCATTGTGTTCAACTTTTTGTGTAATATTTTTCTTTATGTCCTTGGTTATCATTTGTAGTATGTTTCACAAGATTTTAATGCACTGCTGTTGAAAGCAACTATATTAGGGTTATTATCTGCCCAGGTAAAACGAAGAATACTAAATAATTGACAGATAGAAATAAGAGTACTAATCCCAGTGGTAGAGGACATTATATGCCCAGTTGGTGTGGTAGAGAGAGCAATGGCATAGTGCAGCAGGCTGTTTCAAGGTTTAATTGCAGCACTTAAAGTCATTTATTGCAGAACAGATGTCAACAACATGTTCACAATTGAAAGAAAAATATCACATTCATCAGCTATCATGAAAATGAAACGTCCATGAAAAGTTAAAAAAAAAAAAAAATTCCATCAGTGTAACTGCTAGGGCCTCAGGAAAACACAGGGTTTCAGAAACAACGTTTTAGGAAGGTGGTAGGAAATGGGGCGGATGACCGTAGGAAAGAAAAAAGAAAAGGAAAGGAGGGAGGAAATATTGAATTTTCGTGTATGATTAAGATGGCCTTGATGGAGCAAAAAATGTAAAACAATTTTTATAGTATTGTATTTTAGGTATAATTCTCTAATTATATGTTGTTAAAATATTAATTTTTAAAAAGAAAAGATAAACAGAAGAATCTCATAACAAATTTTAAAAGTCAATAGTAATAAAATAATGACTGGCATTTTTTGAATCACACTTGAGGCTTTAGAGTGTGTTGGAACTCCATAGAGTGTGTCGGAACCTCCAATTTATCTGACTCATACAATGAGTTTTAGGGAAGAGGTGAAATCCAACGAACTTCAGTAACTTGAAGTCACAGAATAAGCAAATGTCATTTGAACAAAATACCAAGTTCAGGCTGTGTTCTGATATACTCTAGCATTACTTCCTAAGTTCATTTGTGGTTCAACGTACACTGAAAATGTTGAGGTCCTACACTCTAGCATTACTTCCTAAGTTCATTTGTGGTTCGACATACACTGAAAATGTTGAGGTCCTTATTAATTCTAATAAATAAGATGTATTTTTTTTAGTAGCATGGCAGTGAAGTAACAGATGATGTCTCCTTGCTTAGTCTTCACCACAGTTAACAAAGCCACACTGCTCAGAGAATGAGACAGGTTTTATAAATAATGACCATAGCCATTATTTCCCTGAAATGCTATACTAGTAATACTGAAAAAGTAATAATGTATTCTACAACCCGGCAATCCCACTGCTGAGTCTACACCTAAAAGAACGGAAATCAGTAGATCAAAGAGATCTCTGCGCGCCCATGTTTGTTTCAGCACTGTTCACAGTAGCCAAGATTTGGAAATGATCTTAGTGTCCACCAACAGATGAATGGATAAAATGTGGTACATATACACAATGGAAAACTATTTAGCCAATAAAAAGAATGAGATTCTAGCCAGGCACCACGGTTCATGCCTGTAATCCCAGCAATTTGGGAGGCCGAGGTCAGGGGGATCACCTGAGGTCAGGAGTTTGAGACCAGCTTGGCCAATATGAAGAAACCCCGTCTCTACTAAACAAATACAAAATTTAGCCAGGAATGGTGGCACATGCCTGTAATCTCAGGTACTCAGGAGGCTGAGGCATGAGAATCATTTGAACCCTGGAGGTTGAGGTTGTGGTGAGCCAAGATCGTGGCACTACACTCCAGCCTCAGTGACAAAAGCAAAATTCTGTCTAAAAAAAAAAAGAGATTCTGTCATTTGTAACCACGTGGATGGAGCTGGAAATCATTATGTTAAATGAAATAAGCCAGGCACAGATAGACGAGCATCACATGTTCTCACTTATTTATGGGTCTAAAAATCAAAACAATTAAATTCATGGACATAAAGATGGTTACTAGAGGCCGAGAAGGCAGTGAGGCGGTGAGGGGAAGGTGGGAATGGCTAATAGGCTCAAAAAAGTAGCTAGAAAGAATGAATAAAACCTAGTATTTGATAGCACAGCAGGATGACTCTAGTTCAGTAATAATGTAATTGTACAGATTAAAATAAGGAAGAGTATAATTGGATTGTTTCTAACACAAAGGGTAAATGCTTGAGGGGATGGATACCCCCCCATTCTCCATTATGTGATGACAGTGCACTGCATGCTTATATCAAGACATCTCATGTACCTCATCAATACATATACCTACTATGTATCCACCAAAATTAAAAATAAAAAAATTTAAAATGTAATAATGAGCTTATAATGCATACAAAAAATAGAAGAATAAATAAGACTTACTATTGGGTAGCACAATAGGGTTACTATAGACAATAATAATTGTAGACTTTAAAATAAAGAGTGTAATTGGATTGCTTGTAACTCAAAGGATAAAGGTTTGAGGGGATGGATATCCCCATGATATGCTTATTTCATAATGCTTGCCTTATCAAAACATTGCATGTACTCTATAAATATGTACCTCTACTATGTATCCCCCAAAATAAAAATAAAATGAAAATAAAAAGTAGTGATGAGTTTATAGCGCTTCATTTTAAAATATTTTTACATACCCACCTTGAAAATCAGCCATGCTAAGTCCCAGAATTTTTTTAAAGTGTTGTATTACCAAATTTTCATGCCATATATGTCCTTAAAAGCAGATATAAGTTGAAAATGTGAAATTAATTTGTATCTCAACTTTGTGTCCCATTTCTCAGGTGTAGAACACTTCACCATGGCTTGAAGAGGTACTTCATAACACTTATAATCTATGTCTCTATGTTACCTTGGAGAACAAAAGTTCTTTAAAGAATAAATGAATGAATAAGTACAATAAATATCTACCATCATTATAGGATATAAGAGAATAAGATAGTATTTGTACTATTTTAACACTTTTAATGAGTCTTTCAAAATTATAGATCCAATTTGTGATTTGTTATTTATTTATTTTTTCTTTTTTATTATTTCAATGGTTTAGGGAGAACAGGTGATGTTTGGTTACAAGGATAATTTCTTAGTGGTGATTTTTGAGATTTTGGTGCACGCATCACCCAAGCAATGTACACTGTACCCAATGTGTGGTCTTCTATCCATCACCCCATCCTATCCTTCCCTCCCAATTCCCAAAGCCTATTGTATCATTTTTATGTCGTTGCATCCTTATAGCTTACCTCCTACTTATAAGTGAGAACATACGATGTTTGGTTTTCCATTTTTTAGTTACTTCACCTAGAATAGTGGTCTCCAACTCTATTTAGCTTGCTAAAATGTCATTATTTCATTCCTTTTATGGCTGAGTTATATATATATCTCACATCGTTATCCACTCATTGGTTGATGGGCATTTGGGCTGGTTCCACATTTTTTCAATTGCGAATTGTGCTGCTATAAACATACATGTGCATGTGTCTTTTTCATATAGTGACGTCTTTTCCTCTGGATAGAAACCCAGTAGCGAGATTGCTGGATCAAATGGTAGATCTACTTTTGGTTATTTAAAGAATCTCTATACTGTTTTCCATAGTGCTTGTAGTAGTTTACATTCCCACAAGCAGTGTAAAAAGGTTCCCTTTTCACCACATCCATGTCAACATTTA
>NW_012101898.1:241741-244941 GCF_000951045.1 Mandrillus leucophaeus | reverse complement strand
TATTTTATCCATCTTGAGTTGATTTTTGTATAAGGTGAGAAAGGAGAATCCAGTTTTATTCTTCCACATCTGACTTGCCAATTATCCCAGCACCATTTGTTGAATAAGGTGTGCTTTCTCTACTTTATGTTTTTGTTTGTTGTCAAAGATCAGTTGGCTGTAAGTGTTTGGCTTTATTTCTGGGTTCTCTATTCTGTTCCATTGGTCTGTATGCCTATGTTTATACCAGTACCAGGCTCTTACGGTGACTACAGCCTTGCAGTATAGTTTGAAGTCAAGTACTGTGATGCCTCCAGATTTGATCTTTTTGCTTAGTCTTGCTTTGACTGTGTGGGCTCTTCTTGGGTTCCGTATGAATTTTACGATTTTTTTCCTAGTTCCTTTCACTATTCTCTGTAATAATGATGGTGTTTTGATGAGAATTGCATTGAATTTATAGAGTGTTTTCAGCAGTAGGGCCTTTCTCACAATATTGATTCTATGCATTCATGAGCAATGGTATGTGTTTCCATTCGTTTGTGTCATCATCATCTATGATTTCTTTCAGAAGTGTTTTATAGTTTTCCTTTTAGAGGTCATTCACCTCCTTGGTTAGGTGTATTCCTATGTATTTTATTTTATTTTATTTTATTTTATTTTATTTTATTTTTAAGGCCATTGTAAAAAGGGGTTGAGTTTATTTGATTCTCAGCTTGGTCACTGTTGGTTTACAGCAGTGCTACTGATTCGTTTACATTAATTTTGTATCCTGAAACCTCACGGAATTCATTTATCAGATATAGGAGTTTTTTGAATGAGTCTTTAGGGTTTTCTAGGTATATGATCATATCATCAGTGAATAGCAACACTTTGACTTCCACTTTACTCATTTAGATGCCCTTTATTCCTTTCTCTTGTCTGATTGCTCTCACTAGGACTTCCAGTACTACGTTGAATAGAAGTGGTGAAGGTGGGCATCCTTGCCTTGTTCCAGTTCTCATGGGGAATGTTTTCAACTTTTCACTGTTCAGTATAATGTTGGCTGTGTGTTTCTTGTAGAAGGCTTTTATTACCTTAAATTATGTCCCTTCTATGCCAATTTTCCTAAAGACTTTAATTATACAAGGATGCTGAATTTTGTCAAATGCTTTTTCTGCATCTTTTGAGATGATCATGTGATTTTCGTTTTTAATTCTTGTTATGTGCTGTATCACATTTATTGACTTGTGTACTTTAAACTATCCCTGGTATGAAACCCACTTGATCATGATGTAGTATCTTTCTGATATGCTGTTGGATTCAGTTAACTAGGATTTTGTTGAGGATTTTTGCATCTATGTTCATCAGGGATATTGGTCTGTAGTTCTTTTGCTGTCATTTTCTGGTTTGGGAATTAGGGTAACACTGACTTTATAGAATGATTTAGGAGGATTCCCTCTTTATCTTTTGGAATCATTTCAGTAGGACTGGTACCAATTATTAGAATGTCTAATAGCTATGAATCTATCTGGTCCTTAATTTTTTTTTTTTTTTGTTAACAATTTTCTTTCATTTTGTTTTGTTTTTCACCATTTCAGTCTCACTATCATTATTCGCCTGTTCAGAGTTTCTATTTCTTCCTGGTTTTATCCAGGAGACTTGCATATTTTTAAAAATTTATCCATCTCCTCTAGGTTTTCTAGTTTGTGCATCTAAAAGTTCTCATAGCAGCCTTGAATATTCTTTTGTATTTCTGTGGTATTGGTCCTAATATCTCCCGTTTCATTTCTAATTAAACTTATTTGAATCTTCTCTCTTCTTTTCTTGGTTAATCTCGCTAATGTTCTATCAATTTTGTTTATCTTTTCAAATAACCAGCTTTTTGTTTCATTTATCTTTTGTATTTTTTTTGTTTTAATTTTGTGTAGATCTGCTCTGATCTTTGTTATTTCTTTTCTTCTGCTAGGTTTGGATTTGGTTTGTTCTTGTTTCTCTAGTTCCTTGAGGTGTGACCTTAGATTGTCTATTTGTGCTCTTTTAGAATTTTTGATGTAGGCATTTAATATTTATGAATTAATAGATGTAAATTTTAAAGTATTCAAGTGATACAAAGAAGATGATAAAGCAGAAGTGGAGAGTCTTTCATCACATGCTCTTTTCTCTGAGAAAACAAATCATGACAGTTTAGATTTTATTCTTACACATCAGGATTTTTTCATATATACAGTAGTTACATATGATGAATTACATTTGTAACTATTTTATACACTGACATCGATAGTATTTTTACAAAAAGTAGATGACATGGTCTGCATCTTACCTTGTTGTCTCAGTGTGCTATCTGCAATCTGATTTGATTCCAAAGCTTTCATTGAGACACTAGGTCTAATGGGGATGTCACTGGGCATTAAAAGTAAATATTCAGATCTCACACACATTTTTGTCTCTAGGGAAATAGGTGGAATCAGAGACCCCTGTGAGCTCTGACAAAACTCCAACTCCCCTTCTCAATTCCTTCTGGCTATCCAGTGGTATATTCCCAAAGGTTAGATGGCAAGACAAATGAAAAAAAAAAAAAATGCCCTGGTTCATTATTGAGCTTAAGCCATGAATCCTGCCGCGTATTCACCACAGTTCTGCATAGGGTTATTTACTATCCAGATATTAAGTAAATGATACTGCTTTTTTCTATTGTCCTTTGTATGCACACTCCTCTGCAGTGCAGGTGGACAGCAGGATAAGGCAGGATTGGGCACAACAAGAGCATTGAGTGCTGGCAATCTTTGCCCTCTCGTGATTTTATCATGAAGACCAGCCCAGATGGGTAATGGACAATTGGCCATTAAGTGGTCATTCATTCTTTTACAAAATCCATTTCTAAGGAAAAATTTTGTATTTAGATACCTGAATTCCTTCAGTTAGCAACAGTAAAGTCTGGCTTACGATTCTCTTTCAGTAAGATAATTTTTTAAATAAATTCTTGTTTTCATCCATTTTACAAATCTTTCATTTTGCCCTTTCATAATTTAACTTGTAGATAATTTTATTTTTATTTTTAATCTTGCTAGTTCGGGAAAAACACTCACTGTAGTTCTCATATGTACACAGAATATTAATAGAGTTTTGTTCAGTTTTTCTGAGAGTATTTTTAGTTGTGAACAAAAATAAACTAGATTTTTAAAATAAAATTATATAATGAAAAATAAAGCAATAAGGAAGAATGTGTGCAGACATCCATCTGC
>NW_012101898.1:223319-240701 GCF_000951045.1 Mandrillus leucophaeus | reverse complement strand
TGGGTAACTAAATATAAGGGTCTTATTTAATGTAAGTAATAAATAAGTGAATCAGTTAATGATAAATGAAGGAGTCAATGAGTTAGTGGTTAAATTGCAATCTTGATTTAAAAACACTCTTTCTGAATGGTAAACCTTGAAAACTCAAATTAGTGAATGTCTCCTGGTGGAAGAGAGGGAGTTCAGCATATGTAGTGCCCTACTTCCCTGACCTATCACAAGCAAATTACTAACAGGTCTAATTATCCTTAAATTTTCTTATTTCTAGGGACACTGCCAATTTTCATCCTTCAGGTCGGATACATGAGCCTGGTTGCTGCTGCCACTGTTGTGTATCCACATTAATGCTTGCAATCATTGTTATTATGATGTGGGTGCTAAACATGCTAAAGCATGTTTACCTCTTAAAGTAACAACACTTGTTTTGACTCAGTCATTTTTTTAGAGTTTCACAATCTACCTGGATTGGTGCTTTATATATTTATGAATGTTAAGCTTTTAAAGATAATTTTGAAATAAATACTCTTTACACCCCCTCCTAAAGAACACACACAGAGACACAAACATACTTTGTGGGCTTCTCACATCTATCTGTAGCCAGAGGAAACCATGTGTGATTAGGGTGATGGTCAGTTTCATAGGCAAACATGGCTGGCCAATTACTCTTATGTAACAAAACATGAATCTAGGTGTTGCTGTCAACAACACAACAATAGATGTAGAAAGTTAACGTCTACAATCAGTTGACTGTAAATAAAGGAGATCATCCTTAATAATGTGGATGAGTTTTATCCAATCAATTGATGGCAATAGGAGCAAAAGTGAGGTTTCTCTGAAGAAGAAAAGATTATGCCTCAAGACTGAAGCACCAGCTCTTGCCCTAGAGTTTTCAGCCTGCTAGCAAACTACTCAACAGATTTTAGACTTCGCAGCCCCTGCAGTTGCACAAGTCAATTTTTTCACAGAGAGAGATAGAGATAAACATAGAGAGTGATAGAGATAGAGAGAGATAGAGATAAACATAGAGAGTGATAGAGAGAGATAGAGATAGAGATAGATAGATAGATGCCAATTTTTCATAGAGAGATAGAGAGATAGATGATAGATAGAGCCAATTTTTTCATAGAGAGATAGTCAGAGATAGAGGTAGAGATATAGATATAGATATAGATAGGCAGATAGATAGATAGATAGATAGATAGATAGATAGATAGATAGATAGATAGATACAAGTCAATTTATTCATAGAGATAGAGATAGAACAATAAATCAGATAGGTAGATGGATGGATAGATAGATAATAGACGGATGGATAGATAGATAGATAGTTATTAATAGGTAGATTAATAGGTACCTCACAACATGGTAGCTTGCTTCTTCAAAGCCTGCAAGGAAGAGCCTCTCAGTAAAACAGATGTCATAGCTTTATGTAACACAATCCCATACACGTAATCATGTATATATTAGCATCTTTTCCATATTCTACTCATTTCAAACTAGTCCTACTCAACTCCAGGAGAAAAGACTGCATAGGGAGTAACACCACGCAGTGAGAAGGAAAAGGGGCCACCTTCACAGCACGTCAACCACAATAAGTATGGCATCTCTTTGGTTCTCAAATTCATACATAGGCCCTTGTTTAACTCATATAAGAACTCAGTTTTCTAAGATTATTATTCAAAAAGTCTTTAATCTTGGAATCTTTTAAAACAATAAAGGATCTATGTAATCTGTATTTACTCAGGATTTTTGTCACAACTCACTCTTTCTTTTGTGATAGTATTAATTACATCATGTCACTACAGATTGTCTCGCAATTAACCAGATCTAGTCTACAAAACCAGCAAGATACAACTCATCACAATGTGTTTAAAAATCAGTTAGTTAGGAAATACTTGTGCATGCATATGTTCACATGTTTACTCTTTAAAGTTTTGATGGTGAATCAATACTTATTAAACTTCAAATACAGGCGTGCCTTACATTTTATAACTGTTTTGCAACAGTAGAAAAATCTCAGCAAGAGAAATGGAGTGAAATTAGGTCCACATTATTATTTTTGAAAGGCTGATTTGCTTTGACCCTTTTTAGTTCAATCAGTAGAACGACACCAGTATTCACTGAATTGACATGACAGTATTCATAGCAGCACCATCCACATTGGAAATGCCTCTTTGGGGAAATTGTCCCTAAAGAAGAAAAACCTTTGTTTGCAATGCATACGTTACTAATTTTAATTTCACTTAAAAAATAAATTATAAATTATATAATGTATATTATGATATAGTATGTTTGTAATTTTAAGTAAATCATATATAATATTGTATATTCATAAATATATTTAATATATAAGATAATATAATATCTAACTAACCAGAAGTAAATCAATCATAATCTAATGCTTCTAGACATAATTTTAATTTAAGAAGCACTAATAAATCTACAAATAATTTTATATCATCACATGATTGCAAGAGATGATAATTTTATATCATCACATGATATATCAAGAGCAGGAAATTATTTTCACATTTACATCATTCACATAATTAATTAAATCTGAATTTGATGCATGTTAGAAAGTACCTTGGAGATATGAAAAAAATGTCAAGATCTAACACCATTTCTCATGGCTTGCTATAGTAGAGCAGTTGTAACAAATAAATAGAAAAGAACTACAAGCAAAGCAATTTCTGATCTAGTGAATTAAAGGTGATGAATAGGATGCTGGTCACTCTAGGTAAGGTTTGAAACAAGTTTATTTCATTGTAACCTATCTTAAGAATACTTAGCATTTTAGGTGTCCGCTGTGCAATTCAATCCTCCTATTTCTCAATTTATTTTGTAATATATTTAGTGAACTGCTGAAAAGATCAGAAAAATTCGATTATCGCAAAGACATAAAAAAGGCTGAGAGAGCAAAGTATTTCTGATATCATGTCAGATTTTACTTTTACTTCTATTCTATGAAAAAGAATAAATCCAAAAGCTATTTAAACAAAATTAATGGAACATAGTTTCAGCCTGAAGTCTCTGGAAGATCCTAAAGAATGTTATTGGCTTTCTATCTGTTCATTGTCCCCTTTTGAATTTTACCAAGATGAAGTAGAGGCTTGAAATAGCACAGAAAAAAATAGAAGTAAATGCATAAACCTGATTTCTTAGGTACTTTGAAAATTAACAGCAGGAAGATTTAATTTGTTCAAAGTGGATTATGGACTCTATGAAGGCACAATTACTAAGAATATATCTAGGGATTTGTTTTAACCTTGTGATTATGCTGTAGGATTTCTTGCCTGCCTTAACCCTAAAAGAGTTCCTTGTGGGAGAGTACCTGAGTTGATCTTTGCTCCTATTCACCTGCTGTAGTGAGTGGATGTCCAGTGTATAGGAAGGAAAAGTGCAGGATGCTGATGGTGGTCAGGGAGATCTTCTATTCCTGAATCTGTTTGTCTTCTTTTCACGGCAACTTGGTGAAAATCCAGGGACTTGCAGACCCACAGTGGACAGGTCTGGCAAAGGGACACACGCTGTTCTGCTAAGCTAATGCCCAAGTCCCAGTGCCAGTCCCTGAAAAACTAGAACAGATCGTGTGGATAACATATGTGCTTGGGAGGGAGGCAGGCCCGAGGAAGGCTGAGCTGTTCCCGTCACACCTGTCCCTTGTAGGCTGGTCCGTGAGTCTGGGATCACTCTGAAATACAGTGTTAGTTCCTGTAGCCATATATGCAACAATTTGATAAACAAAATAGAATAGCATTGGCTTATAACCCAAACTAAAAAAAGATCCATAAGTCTCTACTGATAAAAATAATTCAATAAATAGATAAATGGGGGAGAAGGGACAAATCTCTTTTTAGTCTTTTTTGTGCAGAAGAATTTCAAATCATTTCTGTAGATACTCTGCTCTCAAAGAAGCAGTACGTCAATCCCATCCCTTAAGTGTGGGCTGCACCTAGTTACTTCCTTCATAGGAGTTCAGTATGGAAAGTGGAAATAGAGTAAACTTTACAGTAGGGAAATTAGATTAACACTACAGTAGCCAGATGATCAAGGTCACTATCAATCAGTGGTAGTAAGTCATGTTGATAGGCTATATGTTTGATATGATGTGGTGAGAATGGCACTTCAATTCTCTTTAATCATGAGCAAAATACGAGAATAATCCCCGGAGGAACATTTTACAAAATACCTAATCAGTACCCCTCAAAACTTTCAATGTTATCAAAAAACAAAAGCCTGATTAATGGTCACATCCAAGGGGACTCTAAAGAGACATGGCTGCTAAATGGAATGTGGTACCCTGGGTGGAATTCAAGAAAAGAAAAAAAAAAGAATATTAGGAAAAAAACAAGGAAGATAGAATAAAGAATGAACTTGATTTAGTAACAATGTATTGCTATTCCATTAATTGTAACAAATATACCATACTAGTGCAAAGTGTTAATAAGGGAAACTTAGAGTAGGATATATGGAAACTCTCTGTGCTAGCCTCACAATTTTTCTATAAATATAAATGACACTAAAAAAAAAAAAAAGGTTGATTACTTTCTTAAAAAGTCAATCCTGGGAAAGCAGTCCAATCATCCAGAAAAGAACAGCAAAAAAAGGCTTGATTAGCAGCAGCATTGTATTTACCTTTCTGTGACTCAGCAAAGTCATTTTCCATTGGGCATAATCTTGAAAAGCAAATAAATAAATGTAGAGTGCACTAAAAAGCAAGAGGGATAATGAAGCTCGAAATGCTGCCTTTTTTCCTTGTAAGGCCAAATTCCAATCAATATAACAGCAGACAGGTGCACCTCATTGAGGGCAATCAAATTAGATGATGTACCTTTAGTACGATAATCTTGACCTACGGACCATTTATTTATAATCGACTGAGAGCATCAATCCCTAATCAAATTTAAGATAAGGCCAAATGTGTAAAATCGTCTTTGCACTTTTGACTTTGCTAAAAGAACGATGCTTTAAGTGCCCTATTAATTTGGAGTTCCATCCCAAGACGGAGTCATCTGGGGTAAATAAACTATGCAATTTGAATAAAAGTCAGAATTGTTTCTCACTGGGGGCTCTCACTGCTGGGAATGGAGTTTTATAATACTAAATTGAGTTTATGTCTAATATTTATCTGGTATACTCAGCTCATCTTGATAATATTACTTCTCTTGAATGTGCTGAGAGGGAGGGAGTGGACCAGGATGAATTAACCCCATTTAACGCATCGCTGGCACACAGTTGCTGTCCCAGCTCCTACATCCTGCTCCTTTGTTCTGTTGCCCTGTCTTCTGAACATTCTCCAGAACCATTGTTGTGTGTGCCACTGTCTCTTACCTTGCGTGTGAAAGCAATAGGTAATATGTAGGATGGCATGAAAAATGGGCAGCACATTAAATTCTGATAGGATTTTCTTAGTTATCAGGCAGATTTTGGTCATTCCTCTTTCAATCTTCTATCCTCTGGCCTCATTAGGTTGATGTGAAGCCTCCATTTCAGCCATGCCAGGCTCCTCCAGCCATGCCCTCCCATCATCCTCATTATCACCACTCCCATAACTTTCTGCAACTTTAAAAGCTGTGAAGGGTATTGGTATGATCATGGGCTCCTTTTTCTTAAAGATGCAGGATCTGGACCAGTCACCAGCTGTGTTGCTTGGGATAAGGCAGTTAACCAAACTCAGTTGCCAACAATGCTGCTTGACAGTTGCTAAATAGAGCCAACATTAGCTTAGTTTTTTATTTTATTTGTATTCTCCAGCAGTATGTCCAAAACAGCAGTTTCTAAAAGTCAAATAATTGTGACTGTCCAAAGATCCATCAATAATTTTTCTGCCACTCCACAGGAGGCTTCACGTGTCTTGATACACATTCACAACACCCTAAGAATTAGCAATGCTTGCAACCATCCCCACAGGAGGAGGAACAAGGTGTGGCAGGGCAGTGCCTGTGCTGAGGTGAATGTCTGCACCATTGACTATCCATGGTATTTCTCAGTGGAGTGGTCCACTTCTGTGGACTCTGACAGATCGTTGGAGAACTTTTAGGAAGTTGCTAAATCATTTTCAGATCTCTGAAAGCTTATCATTTATGTCCTTTCTTGTTGTTCTATATACATTAAAATCAGCCTTTTCTATTTTCCAAAAGTAAAAATAATACAGTTCTGTAAATAACATATCATATTTTAGAAAATAGAAAATGCCAATTTTAGTATGTAAATTTATTAAGATACCATAAAAGTAATGATTAAAGGGCATAAAAAATGTACACCTCAAACTTTAACCTCTGTATATAGTGAATTTCATTTTTGCACATATCCCCATATGTATATATATGTGCATATAATTCATGTCCTTACAATAAAGTGAACTAAAAATGTTGCCTTCATTTTTTCAATAATTAGGCTATAGATTTTTTCTTCTTCTTACAAAATTTTATCAATTATTATGTTTACACTGTGTAACAGTTGCTAGGACTTAACCATTTCCTGATGTTTAGAGAAAAACTGCGGTTCAAGATTTAGAAATTTTCCCTAGAATGCTCCCAGTCAGAACTGGCACCACATTTTCCTATTTCCATACATGCTTTAGGGCCATCTTTATTGCCACTTTAATCAACATATCAAAATATGTTAGTTTATCTCCAAAATGCAGCTGGCAGTATTTCTTGTATTGCTTGGAGCTGGTGGTTTTTGCTAACTGTTTCCATCATTTCCCCTGCAGTGTCTCTGAATTTTTGTCATGAAGAGAGTAGAAGTACAGGAAAGGTTAGATCCATGTGATGTCAAAGCAATTGCTATTCAGGTGCCATCCCTGCCTCATTAGGAAGCTATGGCTTCCCTATGGCTCTGTGCAGATGGAGTGCTCTGTCCTGTAATGCTTCTCTCATGTTAATATGCAGGATATTATTAATCCAGAATATCAGCATTAAAGTATAGTAAGAGTACTTTAGTTGTTATAGTCTAGTGAAGGATGGTATACTGCTACTGTAATAGCTATGTTTCACATTATAGAGGTAAAATCCTGGTGGGGCAATACTTTAATAACCAGTAACCATTATTATGAAATTATGCTATTATCCTTTGCAATTCAGTGTCTAAAATTGCTGGGCTTCTTGCAACATCCAAATTCTTAGTCTCTGCCATTGCATTTGTTTGTTTGTGTGGATTGGTTAGACTAGAAATGTCTCTAGCTGAAAATGAAGATGTGGCTTTATTTGTGGACATGAGATCAGCTTGAGTTGTTTTGCTTCACTTTTTTCTCGGATAGCAAACTGTTGATTTTTCTTGCTCAGTCATGTTTTGGAAATACACAGTTTAATTGCATTTATGAAACTTAATCTGACTTTATCATACTTAGCAGAACAATTTAATAGTTGTGTTAGTCCATTTTCACCCCAGTATATACTACCTGAGACTGGGTAACTTATTTTAAAAAAAAAAAAAAAAAAAAAAAGAGGTTTAATTGACTCACAGTTCTGTATGGCCGAGGAGACTTCAGGAAACTTACAATCATGGTGGAAGGGGAAGCAAGCACCTCTTTTCACAAGGCAGCAGGGCAGAGAGCAAGGGAGCAAAGGTGAAGTGCCACACTTTAAAACCATCAGATCTGGTGAGAACTCACTACCGTGAAAACAGCACGGAGAACAGCACGGAGGAAACTGCCCCCATGATCCAATCACCTCCCACCAGGTCCCTCCCCCAACATATGGGGATTACAATTTGGATTACGATTCGAGATGAGATTTGGGTAGGGACATAGCCAAACCATATCAATAGTTTAAAGTGCTTCTGTCGATATTATCAAGGGCAGGCAAAAATCCTTAGGAGTGACTGGAAGAGTGAAAGAAACCTCCAGCTTTACTTGTTAGATACAAGGTTACAGATAGTAAGACCTCAAAGGGAAACCAGACAGTGAAACGAAACAGTAGCAACCGGGGAACTGGGAGGCATCATCTTGAAGCAATGTAGCCAGACTTCTCAGTGAGTGATGTTGACAAAGGTTTAGGGATGGCAGAGGGGACACTTGCACCAGGCCACGTTCTCAGAAGTGCTCTATAGCCTGGAATTA
This sequence comes from Mandrillus leucophaeus, assembly GCF_000951045.1. NCBI lineage: Eukaryota > Metazoa > Chordata > Mammalia > Primates > Cercopithecidae > Mandrillus > Mandrillus leucophaeus. The sequence continues at coordinate 232,636 of NW_012101898.1, read as the reverse complement.
AGTTCCACGCAAGGATTCATGCCCAGGACATGCTGGCCAGTGGAAAGTCTCCAGTTGTCCTTCCACTGTTTGTATAGATACACTCCAAGTTAAACAGACTCCAACTCTCCCAGGCCCTACCTTCTGGGGAGAATTCTTCACTTGTAAAAATTCTTCACTTGTAAACATTGATTATTACTGGGAATCCTCAGCCCTCTTCCGCCACAGTCAGACTTGCTTCGGGTACCTGCCACTTCATTTTAATCTTAATTGTATCGACCAAGCCTTCAATTCACATTTGTGGTCCTGTTTGATCCTGATTCTCCAAAGCTGAGATGTTAACACACACATTCTCTGCCCTGGATTCCTCATTCCTGTAAGGGCAGAATGAATACTTGGCATTATTCTCTCTTTGTCTGTCATTCAGGCATATTTCTCCAATTCCTTGTTTTTTACATTTTTTTGTTTTTGACATTTTTCTCCGTTATTACATTTTTGTTTGTTGTTTAGATTTTTTTATTTCGATGAACTCACATGTCTTCTCCTATAAAGCTTTTTATTAATAATTGGAAAAGCCTTTCCTATTTCAAGATTATTTTTAGCTATATCATGTGTTTTTCTAATATGTCTATGGTTTTAATTTTTAAATGACTTTTGATACATCTGGAATTTATTTTAGTATGAGTGGTGAGGTGTGGATTCAATTTTTGTTTTGGAATAGCTAGGGAGTTGTCTTGATCACATTTATTTACCAACCCACATTTGCCCACTGATTTAAAAGTGAAACTCTATTTTGTTTACAAAATTCCTATATTTTTTAGCTTATTTCTAGATCCTGAATTATGTTCTATTGATTGTTTAGTCTCTTTGTGCCTTGGTGTCAGTCACACTTTCTTTCTTTCTCTTTCTCTTTTTTTTTTTTCTTTTTCTTTTTTTCTAAGACAGGGTCTGGCTCTGTTGTCCAGGCTAGAATGCAGTGGCACAATCTCAGCTCACTGCAACCTCTGCCTCCTGGGCTTAAGCGATCCTCCTGCCTCAGCCTCCCAACTAGCTGGGACCAGAGGTGAACTCCACTATGCTTGGCTAATTTTTCTATTTTTTAAAAGATGGGGTTTCGCCATGTTGAACAGAGGGGTCTTAAACTCCTGAGCTCAAGAGATCTGCTCACCTCAGCTTCCCAAAGTGCTGGGATTACAGGTATGAGACACTGTGCCCAGCCCACACTATTTTAGTTAGTGTTGCTTTCTATTAGGTTTTTAATACCAAGTAGAATTAGTTCAGCTTTATTACTCTTAATTTTTGGCACTGCCCTACATATTCTTGCACACTTATTTTCCCAAAGAACTTCAGAATCGACTTATGTATGTGAGAAAATAATGTTGATTTTACATTCATTGGATGAGCACTGAATGTTCATTGACTATATGTATAGGTTAATTTATATAAACAGGCTTCTTGGCACCTTGTTGATCAGGTTTTTAATTTTCAATCCAGGTTTAGGATATTCATTGTCGTTTAACTTCTGCTGTGTCCTTCAGTATAATTTTAAAGTTGTATTTCTCTGCATTGTATACATGCTTTGTAAAGTTTATGTTATTTTGTCTATGTCTGTTATTCTTATAAATACAATATTTTGTGTCATTACATTTTCTAGCAGGTGCCTGTGTTTAGTTAAGCTACTTATTTTATAGTAATTTTGTATTTACCAAATTACAGAATTCTGTAATTGATTTTAAAAGTGTTTTTACTTGATTCTTTTATATTTACTCTCCATACGGTCTTGCCTCCCATAGCTACTTAAACCTGAAATCCATTACTTATTTGTGGGTTTTTCAATATATATGTAACATAGGTTTCTTTGTTTTCTAGCAACTATTATTTTTATAGCTGCATTAGTTTGTGAGACTACCACTTATTTTCTGCTACATAAATTAGAAAATTGAAATTTGAGGGAAACTCATTAACAAATGATTATTCTCTTCCCTAGTTATTGCCTACCACAAAGGAGTGTTGTGAGAATTAAACAGATGATTTCTTCAAATTAGTTTTGATTGATACAGAGAACGGTTCCACATAAGTACTAAGAATTAGGATAAAGATTTATCTCAGTATTCAAAAACAGAGAGAGATTATAAACTAAGAATGTTAAGTGGACCTGTGTGTTTGAAGAACTGATGTTGTATCTACGAAATGGAGATTTAGGCTCTCCATAAATGATAGAGATTAGTACAGCAAGTGCAATGACATGGCTTAGAGGAAAAGTCAAATATGTACTCGTAAAGGCTATGTTTTTCAAAAAAAGAAGACACAGCCAAAAATGCATGTTGAGTTTTGTGAGAATGAGCATTTAGCAGCAGGACACATAGAAATGTATTCATAGTTTGCAGGCTTCAGTAACACTAGCAGATGCCACTCTAAGCATTTCAGGTGTAAAGGGTTTCATAAAGGATTTAGGTCTTATATAATAGCTGAAAATTAGGAAATCTGCCACAAAAATCAGGGAATCTGCCCCTGGACCTCTCAGCCTGACACTTTGAAGCGAGTCGTTCTCAAAAATCCCATGGGGATGCTTCCTTGGTGCTTAGGATTCCCTGGGAACCTACTCCCTCCCTCAGATTAGCAAAGCAGATGGCTCCCAATCTCCCCTCTGCCCCTGCTACCTTCCCCACTGGCCCCAGGAAACTGTAGTGACCCTGGTTTCTGCCCAGCAGTCCAGTTGTATCTGAATTTCTCTCTTTGTCAAATTCTAACCTGGAGCCATTCAAGAAAAGAGATTTGGAGCATTCTATTTCCTGGCCTTGCTGGCCACATAGGGAAGTTCTTAGAAAAGGCAGTGGGGCATATAAGCTGACCAAAGAGAGGGCCATAAATGCACCTAATAACATGATGTGAGAGATTCTGGTTGGTGTGTGGCTTTACTGCACACGGTGACTCGGGGACCACGGTTAGTTCATCTTATGCCTTTGTTAGGTGTGGCGAATACCCGAGTTGCCGGAGGGGAATCTGTATGGGCCTGCAGCAACTTCAGTTCTTACCTCCTCGGAATAAAGAATTTGACTGAGAGGCATAAGGCAGAAAAAGAGACCAAGGCAAGTTTCTAAGCAGGAATGGAAGTGTATTAAAAAGCTTTAGAGGCTGGGCATGGTGGCTTATGCTTGTACTCCCAGCACTTGGGGAGGCCAAAATGGGCGGATCATGAGGTCAAGAGATTTAGACCATGGCGAAACCCTGTCTCCACTAAAAGTACAAAAATGAGCTGGGTGTGGTGGCATGCACCTGTAGTCCTAGCTGCTCAGGAGGCTGAGGCAGGAGAATTGCTTGAACCTGGGAGGTGTGAGCCAAGATCACACCACTGCACTCCAGCCTGGCATGACAGAACAAGACTCTGTCTCAAAAAAAAAAAAAAGAAAGAAAGAAAGAAATAAAAGAAAAAAAAAAGCTTCAGAGCAGGAAAGAAAGGAAAGTACACTTGGAAGGGACCCAAGCAGGGACATTGGAGGTCAAGTGTGGCATTTGACTTTTTGACTTGGGGTTTTATATGTTGACCTACTTCTGGGGTGTTGCATCCCTTTTTCCTTCTTTCTTTCCTTAGGGTGAGCCACCCTCATGCACGGTGCCCCCCTTGCACCTGGGAGGTGAGCATGTGCAGTGTGTTTAGGAAGTTGTATGCGTGCCCACCTGAGGCTTTCTTCCCTTTTCTGGTGGAATGCTCCTGGAAGGTCATAGTCATACTCTGCCATTTTGTCTCTTAATGAGCATGCTCGAGCTTACTTGCCCATTTCCTGAGATTTTACTGGAAGCTGCTGATTACCAATTTCAAGTATTTTTATCTATTGGGAAATTGCCTCTCTCTGGCGCTGACTGCAACCAACTATCATTTTAGAGAACCAATGTGACAACTGCTGGACCATCAGGAAACTGCCTCTCCCTGGTATCAGCTGTGACCAATTATTATTTTAGAGAGCCAGCGGTAACTGCCGGACCATCATCTGATGGTGGCCTGACATTCCCGGTTGGCTGGGTTGTGGGGAGCCCTTTACTGCCCCACTCACGCCTGACTAACTACCTGCTATATTACCTTCCCCATCCCCTTGGGCCTGAGTCCTCCACATCATTCAGCAGATGGTGGGTGGTTGGAGAGTTGAGTGATGTACCTGCTTTTCAGCTGCCTTGGGCTAGAAGTGACCCTATCACTTCCACTCACATCCAACAGGCACAGACAGGTTCACATCCCCATCTGGCTACAAAGGGGGCTTGAAGGTGTAGTGCCTGATGTGAAGCTACTCCCCAGTGACCATTCCATATGATAGAAAAGGGGACAGTGACACTGGTGCATAGAGCCTAAGAAATAATGAATCAAAACATAAACATTAAAGTCCACTTTGATATTACATTTTTAAAAATTAATCTTGGGATTAATCTTGGGATCAGTACGCAACATGAAATAATATTTTCTCAACATAGTTACATGCTTGATATCTTAGATTGTTCCTAATCTTTAAAACATTGTATTCTATACTTTGGAATATGCTTGAGTTTTGCACAGGACAAAAATATTGGCTAGAAGAAACCTAATTTCATTACATGTCTGAATTAAACTAAGGTATTATCTATCTTTTGTTTTCTGTTGTTGTAATTCACATTGATCATAAGCCCACAAGGAATGGCCTTAGTGTTCTAAATCTTTTAGAGAATCATACCTCATAAAAAGTGATGAAAAGGTATTGAAGTCCCAATGAAATACACTTATTATTCATTATATCACACATAGTAATATTTACTTAAATTTCTACAAATATGTGTACCTTCTGTCCCTGTCCGTGGCTATTAAAGTAAGACTTTTGGCTCACCCTATTTGGAACAGTCTGTAGTCACCGAATACATTGTGCTAGGAGTGTTTTGTCATTAACGAGAAAGTAAACAAGTGCTCTTCTGAACCAACTTCCATTTAAGTCACTTAGCCAAGAGATTTTCAGGAGTTGACTTAAGCCAGGAAAGTGCGATAACTTTTATCCCTAAAAACAGTTTGACTGCATATTAAACGAATTAATGTTTATTTATCTGCCTTTGGCCTAGGATTTCTGAAGCCAGATGTTCTCATCTCTTGCGCTTAACAATGGCTGGTGCATTTATTTCAGCGAATAGAATGTGGACCCATGCACCTGACCAAAGGGATCTTAAATAGACATTCATCACGATAATGCAGCTGCCTTCTTTGTCCTTTACAATCCGTGAAATTCAAACCAGAGTCACATCATTGTCATCATCGAGTCACCTACAAGATGAGTTTTGAGTTAAGTTTGAAAATCACATGAATTTTTACAGTGGAAAAAAATAAATTGTTACAGAGATTCATGTGTTTCCCCAAAGTGTCATTACTGCTTAAAGGTTAATTAGTTGTATTATACACCTCTGTTTCCATTGAGCTATTGCCTTATTAGACTCAACTCTGGGTACCTGCTTGAACTATCTCTGCCCTAGTGACTGTCTTCTATGTGTTTGAGGTTTGAGTATCTTTAGCCAGAATTTCAGCACCGTTTGAGGCAGTAGCTACACCTGTGACAAGGATATTTTATAGATCATATATTTTCACACAGTTTTTTTCTTTCTAAAACAAGCTTGGCACAAAAGGGCTCACAACATAGGCAGCATTACCATAAAATTTTAAACAGAGTGTGCTTAAAACTTCATAAAACCAGATGATGATAAGAATAGCACATTTTCACATAATTAGAGATTTACTGCGGTATTATAATTTCATTTCCACAAAGCAACCTTTCATACAAAGGGTTTTCAAGCATGTAATTATGAAATGCAGTTCAAAATGCCAAGTGGAAGTGGCATGTATAGAATTTCTGAGTAGTCATGTCAGGCACAGTCTGAGCTTATGGGAAACTGGGAAGGGTTATAGCACTTGGCACTTTGTGGGTCTAAAAAGGAAGCCTGGAATGACAAAAGGAGTAATAGAATGTAAGTGAATTCCTCCAAGTGGTAACCTAAAGTGAACCTGAGTTTCCTCTTTGAATGTACAGACCTGTCATAAGAGTGTTGCTGGGGCATTGGCCCCTCTGCAAGAGTGTGCTGCCATGTGGAGCCAATTCCTCAGTTACTACCAATTGTGCTTGACGGTCACAAAGTCTGTCTCTCAGCGTGTACTATCATTAACAGCTGTGATGGGTTGCATTGTGCTGAATCCCCTCAACATTTATCTTGAAGTCATAATACCTGTTACCTCTTTTTTTCTTTTATTTATTTTTATTTTTATTTTTATTTTGTTGAGACAGAGTTTCTCTCTTGTTGCCCTGGCTGGAGTGTAATGGTGCAATCTCAGCTCACACGACCTCTGCCTCCCGGCCTCAAGGGATTCTCCTGCCTCAGCCCCCTGAGTAGCTGGGATTACAGGCATGTGCCACCATGCCTGGTTAATTTCATAACTTTTTGGTAGAGACAGGGTTTCTCCATGCTGGTCAGGCTGGTCTCGAACTCCCGACCTCAAGTGATCCGCCTGCCTCGGCCTCCCAAAGTGCTGGGATTAGAGGCATGAGTCACTGCGCCCGGCCACCTGGTACCTCTTAATGCGACCTTATTTGCAAATAGAGTCATTGCAGATGTAATTAGTTAAGATGAGGTCATACTGGAGTAGGGTGGCCCCTAACCTGATATGACTTACGTCTGTACAAAAACAAGTTTGGACACAGACAACACACTGGGAGACATCATGTGAACTTGGAGACAAGATTGGAGTGATGTTTCTAAAAGGCAGTGAGCATAAAAGATCGCCAGAAACTACCAGGAATTCAGAGAGTGCATGAAACAGAGTCTCTCTCTCAGCTCTCAGAAGCAACCAACTCTGCTGACAGCTCCATCTCACACTTGTAGCCTCCAGCACTGTGAGGTAATAATTTTCTGTTGTTTAAGGCACTCAACTTGTGGTATTTTGTTATAGCAGCCTAGAAAACTAATACAATAGCATGACTGCACCTGAAGCTATTCATGTTTAAATAAAAAACTACACTTTTAAATGGCATGATGTAATAGTTCAACAAAAATGTACTTGAGTAGCATTAGGTTTTGTGCGTTTGCGATCTAAAATCTATCGGACAAGCCATTCTGTCATTGCTCAGCATGTTTAACTTGGTCCATTAAGTCTTCGTGGATATTGGGTAGGTGAAATTCCATGAATATTTAAGGTATCTCTGCATTTTCTTGCTGAACTATGGACAAATATACAATTACTGAAGATGAGCAATAATGTCTAAGTTGTGCCCTCTTAGTTCCAAGATAGCAAAGCTCTTAGAAGACTAAACTATGTGATACGAAAACCAAGACAAATATGATTTTAAAGAAAATTATATAAGATTATTTTATCTGTGAATTAACAATAAATATTCATATTTTATTCACTAAAGAATGTCTCTTACCCATTGATTATCCTATTGGAAATGAAATAAATATAAACAAATTGTGAAGGAACAATGTACATAATATGTGTGGTTTCCTTGAACCTGTCTGAAAAATTGTTTTATTTTTTGTTGATTTATGATCAGAATTTGGAAGCCTTTGCTTGCATAAAGACACTAAGCTGTTGTTGTGATTAAAATCTCTTTAATATTACTATTGATTGACATTTTAACTGAAAAATATTTTTAAAATGCAGAATCGCATATAATAATGATTTAGAAGACACGGGTATTGTCCTAAAATTGTAATTAAAAGTTATAACTTTATATTTTACAGAGTAGTTTCACAATCTGGTAATGTTGCCTCTCTCAAACCAATTAATTTAAATGGACCAAAGTCCACAAACAGATATACACACAGTGCAACTCAACATATAAGAATTCAGTATAATGCCCACTCTGCATTGAGATAATTTGTATAGTGACAGAAAGTGGTTTTGTGGTTGCCTAGGGCTGAGGATGAGAATAGTGTGGGTGGTAACTGTCATTGGGTACAAGGCCCATTTGTAGGGTGACGAGGTGGGCTGATAAATGACCCGTTTCTTAATGTACACCCACTTCTAAATCTCCAGGGTCTGTTACTTTTATCTTAAATGGCAAAAGATGTAATTAAATTAAGACTGTTGAAATGAGATTACCCTGGGGTTTTCTGGTGGATTCTAGATGCAATCATGTGTCTCTTTATAAGAGGTAGATTGAGGGAGAATTGACACACACACGATGGAGATGGTCATGTGAAGACAGAGCAGAAAGACGTTAGTAGATTCTAGCCTTGAAGATTTGAAGGTTGAAACGATGCCACCATAAGCCAAGGAATGCCCATAGCCACCAAAAGCCAGAGAGGTAAGCAGCAGATGATCCACCAGAACCTCCAGACAGAGCATGGCCTTGTCACACCTTGACTTGGGCTCCATGAGGCTGATTTGGACTTCTGGCCTCCAGAACTGTGAGGAAGCAAACTTCTGTTGTTTTAAGCCGTCAAGTTTATGGTGATTGTTACAGCAGACCCAGGAAACTAATAGAACTAATGAAAATGTTCTAAATTTTATGTTGGGATGATGGTTGTACAACTCTGTAAATACACTAAAATTTATTTAGCTGTTCACTCGAGATGGGTAAATTTTGTGCTGTGTAAATTACATCTCAGTGAACCTGATTTTTGAAAGGATTTAACAAGCATATCAAAAGATTAAAATTTTAAAATGTTAGGTAAACTTCTTAGCTATTGGATGTTACTGCAACATAGCTGCAAATTTTTCTCATAATTTAGTTTTTCTTCCACTCCATTTACATTTATTTAGGAACACTTTCATTCCAGAATTAAATCTAAGGTGAGAGGACTCAATTTTATTTTAAAGCAATGTTGAACAGCATAAATGTCATTCAGCATAGAAGTTCAACAATCAGAAAATGGAAGTCATATTAAACTTTTAATACACCTGTATGAAGAACAGGTGAAAAACTCTCAAAAATTAATATTAAGACAATAACAAATACTTTTAATAAACAAGATTGGGAGGCTGAGATGGGCAGATCCTGAGGTCAGGAGTTTGAGACCAGCCTGACCAACATGATGAAACCCCGTCTCTACTAAAAAATACAAAAATTAGCCAGGCCACCTGGTGGTGGTGCACACCTGTAACCCCAGCTACTCAGGAGGCTGAGGTGGGAGAATCGCTGGAACCCGGGAGGCGGAGGTTGCAGTGAGTGGAGATAGTGCCACTGCACTCCAGCCTGGGAAACAATAAGACTCCGTCTCAAAAAAATAAATACATAAATAAAAGAAAAGAAAAATATGTGGGTGATAATTAAACACAGGAAAAAATGCCCAACACCATTATATAGAAATGTTCTGTTTCTATTTTGGTGGTATTTCCA
>NW_012101898.1:218930-222109 GCF_000951045.1 Mandrillus leucophaeus | reverse complement strand
GAGTCTCACTCTTTTGAAAGGCTGGAGTACAGTGGCACAATCTCGGCTCACTGCAGCCACCGCCTCCCGGGTTCAAGTGATTCTCCTGCCTCAGCCTTCCCAGTAGCTGGGATTACAGGTGCGTGCCAACATACCCAGCTTATTTTTGTATTTTTAGTAGAGACTGGGTTTCATCATGTTGGCCAGGATGGTCTCAATCTCTTGACCTCGTGATTCACCCGCTTCAGCCTCCCAAAGTGCTGGGATTGCAGATGTGAGCCACCGCTCCCGGCCAAATAAGATTCTTATTTTCACTTTGAACAGCCTGTTATTCCCCATTTTAAGCCCCTCCAGTTTTTTCTTTGACCTGGTGATATCTTCTAAAATTGCTGGTTTATGTGGATTCACCATAAATCAGATTCACCGAAAGCAATTTTCAAAGTTTGTGAGGACATTAAGATTTCCAAATGAAGCTCTTAAAAGTTTTTGTTTTGTTTTGTTTGTTTTTAGTTTTAGGTGATGTTAATTGAACATCCACTGAATGCTTGGCATGTGACATCACATTTGATCTTCACCTGTGGGGATTCAGCAGGCTAACGATGCAGCTGGTGGGATTTTCAGTTTCATGCACAGGAAAATAAACTCAATAGGAATCATTTTTGCATTGATAACTGCATTTGAAACCATACCGTTTAGAGAGAAAATGGCCTAATGGAGCACATTTCTGGAGCATATTTTTTGGCGGCACTATCTACATTTAGTAAATGTAAATATTTATTTATTTATTTATTTATTTATTTATTTATTGCAGCACTCTTCACAACATTCATCTATTTATTGCAGCACTATTCACAAGAGCCAAGACATGGAAACAACACAAGTGTCCCTCAAGGGATAAATGAGTAAAGGAAATGGGGTCCATACACACAGAGGAATACTATTCAGCCACAAAAAGAACGAAATTCTGTCACTTGCATCAACACGGATGAACTGGAGGACGTTTTGTTAAGTGAAATAAGCTAGGCACAGAAAGACAGACACTGTGCGGATTCTCTCATTAGTGGCATCTAGAGAAGGGATCTCTCCTGGAGGTAGAGACTGGAATAGTGATTACAAGGCTGGGGAGGATAGGGGGTAGGGCAATTAGGAAGAGATCAGCCAACTGGGACAAAGTTACTGTTAGATAGGAGGAATAAGTTCTAGTATTTGATTGTACAATAATGTGCCTATGGTTAACAATATCGTATATCAAAATTGCTAGAAGAGAGGATTTGGGATGCCCTCACCACAAAGAAATGATAAATGTATGAGGTGATGCCTATGTGAGTCACCCTGATTTGACTATTCCACAATGTATACTCGTATTCAAACATCACATTGTATCCCATAAATAGGTTCAATTATCATGTGTCAACTAAAAACAAAATTAAAAGAAGAGGCGCTTGATGAAAAGGTGCCTCATTCTGTTCTAAATCTGCTCCAGTGAACCTCCATCACTGGCTCCATAAAAACCTGAGACTGTCCTCATTCTCCCTCTGGTCTCACCTGCCATCACAGCTTTGTCACTCTGGCATGTGACAGCACAGCTTGCAAATAACTGAAGGCCATTCACCCCATTTTCCCTTTGGCTAAGCTCCCCCTCCGCCAAGCTCATTCAACACTTCTTATGGGAAGTAGTCTGTTGAAAGGAGTGACCTCTAAAATTCCGTCTCATTTTAATGTTTTGTATTCAAAGGAAGATCTTTACATCCTATGAATTATCTCTAACTCTGTTACAGAAAAGACCATGGTGGGACCGGGGGAAGGAGGGGGCTTGCTATAGTAGGACTCTAACCTCCTCAGGTCTGTGTCATATTTATCTTGGGCTGAAAATAATTTCAAATTTTCGTTAGCCAGAGTTTGGCTTTTGAAAAAATGGAAGAATCTTATTATAGCTAAAATATCTTAGCTGATATTCATTCCAGGAAATGTATAGAACTGCAGTGGTGTTTAATTTTATTATACTACCAGCTATTGTTCCTTTCTCCCAACACTGCTACTGAAATAGGAAACGTTTTCCCCATCCCCCTCAGGGGGTGCGACGAGGTGTGGCTCACTTCTTTGGTGCCCACAGGTCAAACCCCTAAGGGGAGCATGCACACGGCAGGTCACGGGGAGAATTTCTGGGCTGCGACCCAATGGAATTGTCTAAGGCTGAGTGTTTACAGCTCCCGAAGCCCCAGTGGATGTGGGCTACAGTGTGCTCTTTCAGCTTAGCCCTCTGCGGGCAGATTGTGTTAATGGACTCATCTAGACCCTCTGCCTTATCGTAAGGACAGAAGGGTTCCTCTATCCCAGGGTTCTTGCCTTAGTGTACCAGAAAAATGGGATCACACATGGGCTTGGAGAATGAGTACAACGTTTTATTGAATGGCGGAAGTAGCTCTCAGCAGATGGATGGGGAGCCAGAAGGGGGATGGAGTGGGAAGGTGGTCTTCGCCTGGAGTCGGGCTGCTCAGTGGCCGGGCTCTCCTCTGACCACCCTCCACCATATTTCCCTCAGTGTCCACGTTGTTCCACTGTCCATGGCCTGTCGGCATCTGTATGTTCTTCTGCCACTGTGCTCCTCTCAATATCCAGCCACTTGTGTGTGTGCCCGCCACGGTCTCAAGGCTTTTATAGGCACAGAAGAGGGGGCGTTGTGGGCGAGAGTGGTCTTGGAACATGCAACATTTGGGTGCGAAAACAACAGTGCATGTCCTCATCTAGGTCCATGAGCACAGGACCAAGAGTGTAGCCCTTGACAGGGACACAGCCCCCACCCCAGCACTTCCCTGCCCCCATCCAGTATCGTGACTGAAAATGTAACTAAGAAGTTAATAGCATCTACTGAATTTGGTTTTTACCAGGTAATACCTGGCAATAACAGGTATTTAGCATGTGTGAACCGGTTTATATGCATTTTCACATTTAATTCTCAGACAACCTTGATTTCAACCTATTTCATCTTTGACAGAGAAATAAGCTTAGTAATCAGTGCAAAATCATTTAAATAACTAACAAGCAGGAGAGGAATTCAAGCCCAGGTCTAGGCATCTCTGGAGTCTACCTACTTGACATTGTGCAGTTTGTCTCAGGTGTCTCAGACATTCAAAGCTCTGTTTAGATCGATTCTGAATCTGCTTCAGTGTAGGATAATCTTCATGGAAGTCATTAAAGCT
>NW_012101898.1:216218-217240 GCF_000951045.1 Mandrillus leucophaeus | reverse complement strand
GAGGTTGCAGTGAGTGGAGATAGTGCCACTGCACTCCAGCCTGGGAAACAATAAGACTCCGTCTCAAAAAAATAAATACATAAATAAAAGAAAAGAAAAATATGTGGGTGATAATTAAACACAGGAAAAAATGCCCAACACCATTATATAGAAATGTTCTGTTTCTATTTTGGTGGTATTTCCATGACTACATGTTTGACGGAACTCATTAAACCATATTCCTTAAAAGCACGACTTTTACTGTGTATAAATTATGCTTTCAGAAACCTGATGTTCAGGGAAACTACAAAGCATGAACTATCTTTAGAGGATGACAGAAACTAATTTACTATCTTTAACACTAAGTAAAATAAAGAGAAATAAGCATTTATCTTGCCTTTCCTATATGAATGACACCACCGAGCAACTAAATTGGAGATAAGGAGAGGTATTTAAAGAGTATTCCAACTAACAAACACAATATAAATAATAGAACTGGTGTGTCATCCTTTTGTAAGCCCAATGGATTAATGATGGAGACATTAAGCAGCAATGGTGCTGGCATCAGTACAACACAGACAATCAGATATAAACTTCTTTCTAATGAAAGAACATAACTCCAACAGCAGTCTCACCAAAGGAATGGTACGAGAGGTGGCCCAGATGCCAATTTTTTAGAAATAAGGAAGACAGAGGAGCAGGTTGACCGACAACCACAGTGTGCAGGCAGCAGTCCTGAGCTGAGGGGAAACTCTGAAGTAAACGACCAGGATGTTCAACAGGAAGGTTGTAAAGAAGAGGGAAGGATGAAATGGACAAGAGTAAGCTGCAGTGACTTCAGTGATAAAACAATAAAACAAGGTACCTAAAAAAATGACTGCTACAAAAGTCACCATAAGAGTTACTTCTGCGGCCGGGCGCGGTGGCTCAAGCCTGTAATCCCAGCACTTTGGGAGGACGAGACGGGCGGATCACAAGGTCAGGAGATCGAGACCATCCTGGCTAACATGGTGAAACCCCGTCTCTACTAAAAAATACAAAAA
>NW_012101898.1:147434-212648 GCF_000951045.1 Mandrillus leucophaeus | reverse complement strand
GGAATTCAAGCCCAGGTCTAGGCATCTCTGGAGTCCACCTACTTGACATTGTGCAGTTTGTCTCAGGTGTCTCAGACATTCAAAGCTCTGTTTAGATCGATTCTGAATCTGCTTCAGTGTAGGATAATCTTCATGGAAGTCATTAAAGCTCACCATAATGTCAGGTAGAGTATCCTACAAATGGGGGTATGGAATTACACTTTATATTATTTAAATTTTAAAGCTACCAGTGTAGCTGTCCATTTGAAGTAAAGAAAGCAAAGCACCCTTTGAGATTGTGAATGTTCTCACCTGTGGGTCTGTTGCATGAGATCCAATCTTTCTGTGATTCTCCCAGAAGGAGATGGACCATGATGCTGTTGGCATGCTCTAGGGCTGGGGATCAGGAGGATTTTGAGGAGGAGGAAGGTCATGAAGAGTCTGAGTTCTCCTCGCCCCAAGTTCAAGTGGACCTGATGCGTCATGCAGACAGGGGCTGCCCTTTATTTCTCTTGGGGGGCAATATGGGGATTGGGGGCAGCAGGAGGTGACATATTAGCTTGCCATGGAGGTCAGCCAGAGTACTGCTTCTGCACATTAAACGTAATTGGATGTCACTCCCCTGCTGTATATATCAGAAGTTATCTTAGACAGATGTGAGCAAACCATTACTAGAGAGGTTGTTGTGAATGGGTGGGGAATTTCATTTTTCTCTCATTTATAGGCAAAAAAAAAAAGTTTTATTAGTGACTGGTTGGGAGTTTTTAATTTTTCTATGAATCCTCTAGGTGGTAGTTCTGTACAATAATGGGAAATAAAAGTATTGACCTTGGGGATTTAGTCTATGTTCCTATTAAATTACTTTCACGCTTTTGCTTTAGGGAAGTTCCACAAGCCCTTTTTCTGAGTTTTTGATACATGCTGTATTTTCCTTTAAAATTATTGTCTATGTTGCTGGTGCTTAGGACACATTAAATAGGAGTAAAAGCTTCCCTATTTCCCATTGCCAGCTTCTTGCTGTGTTCTGATCGCGTGGTTTGGGAAGCAACAGAAAGGAGATGTGCTCACTTGAGAACAGAGAACAGTAAACTCGCCCCAATCTTCACAGCAGGTTAGTGTCAGGCTGTGGGTGGAAGGGAAGGAACGTCTGTGCCAGTGGCTCTAAGATGCTTTCCTTCCTCCGCAGAGCTACGTTCTCAGGTCTGTAGACCTTGTTCAAAGCTGTCTGGAGAACAGATGCCGCTCCGGAGAGAGTGCTGCCTTTGCTTGCCTGTGGGAATTTCTCCTTTCGTTTAATTTAGAAATGGGGCACGCTGCAGTGGTTCCGTATGGAACATTAAAATCCGCGAGCTGTGAAGCATGAGATCCTCTGCCTCATTCATCACTGGTCTTCACCACCATCACTCTGACAAAGAACATCTGTTCAGGAGCTGGGGGGTCCCACATCGCCACCTCCCCAGGCCAGTGGGAGAGCCACAGGCCTGGCTCTGGACAGGCCCAAATGAGACCTGAGCAGTTTCCTTTTGTAGCAGGTGTTTCTGAGCTGCCGTTAGTGTGATAACTTAGAGAGTAAAAAAGGCAAAGAGAAAAAGTGACAAACCCTAACTGCTTGCTGAGTCTCCTAACGTTCAAAACTTAATTAGTCATTGTTGTGACTGATATTAAAATCTATGATTTCTGTGGGACTGATGTGCTATTTAAGCTAAGATTGCAGAGGGTTTCATATCAGAGGTGTCACACCCTCGTGAAAAATAATTCACACATGATGATAAACATTAAAACATCCATATAATCACTCTGCAAACTGCCACTTCTCATCACTGGAAGTTGTCAAAAGACAACAACCAAAAATGGAGGTGGGGGTGGTGGGAAAGAACACCTGAAGAGCTCCAGCTAAGATTCTAATTTATCCTTATTTTAAAATTATACTATATTTTTATTTAATGGGGCCAGGGGAAGGGGGCAACTATCACATCCTAATTGGAATTCAGATTCTTAGAACTCAGCCAGGATACAGAAAACATGAAGGACAAATTGCAACTAATGGAATGGGGCTGCTGGAGCCATGAGGCCCGCCCTGTTCACCGAGGAAGCGAGGATGCACCTGGTGCACTCACCCATGCTGGGACTTGTTCCAGAGGAACAGACCAGGCACGGGCCAAATCCTCTCACAGAGGCCGTGATAGGAAGGCAATACCCACATCTCTTTCAAATGCAGAGAATCACACGACTGCAGAGGCCCTAGTAACCCAGCATAGAGTTCCTCACCCAGAATATAACAGAAGCATCCATGTACTCTTTGTAGATGAATCTGAACAATGACTTTTTTAAAAGGCAATGGCGTAACAGCCAGCTGTAACTCTCGAGGCTCACATGACAAAAGATAAGCCTCCAACACAGCATCTTCCAAGGATCACAGAAGGGCCAGGATGCAACGTCGGAGCTGACCGTGCCATATTTGCGCCCACCTCAAAGATCCTGATGAAAGTCAGGGGCCTGCCTTCCACAGAGAGGAACCCTGGCCTTTTGTGTTGCAGTTACGATGACTGTACAGGAGAGGTGAGGAGATGTGGCAAGCCTCGGTCAAGTCATGACCTGGAGTAACCAGGAGATGGCTTTGCCCTACAAAAAGACCATTAAATTAGTTCCATCGTGTTCAGAAGCAAAAGACACTCTGCGTGTGATTCCTTATTAGACCCTCACTGCAGTCTTAAAAGTGAGCTTTATTATCTGCCCATGACCATAGAGGGAACTGGGATTTTGAGAGACTAAAAAGCTTGCCCCATATCACTCAGCTAAGAGCCAACGGAGGGAAGGATCCAACTCAAGATGTGTCTGGCCCCAGGGTTTAATTTCTGCCAGCAACTTGTATCTCCCTCTGTAAAAACTTGGTAAAGGTTGTGTCTCCGTGGTGCCTTTTCCCCAGCGGTCCAGAAGGCAACTTTCTTCACCCATAGAACAGCAATCGCTCCACTCATGTTGAACACATAAAGTAGTCAAGTTTTCAGAAAACAGGAGAGAAAGAACAGCAATGTGTACAGAGGGCCAAAGGCTCCCACATTAAAGCACTGGGGTAATCAGTCCCAGGTTGAGGAACAACAGGAAGCCATGTTTTGCAAGCTATAGGTGCCGGGCCTTTACTTCAGCTGCTGTGAGCTACTGGCATTCTCAACTATCTTTTCTTGGATGCGATGGTTAATTTTATATGTCAACCGGGCAAGGCTACAGTGCCCAGTTGTTTAGTCCAATAACAGTCTAGATATTGCTGTGGAGGTATTTTTCAGGTGTGATGAACAGTTTATATCAGTAGACTTTGAGTAAAGTAGATTGCCTTCCATAATATTGGTTGGCTTCATCCAATTAGTAGAGAGAGAAGGCCTTATGAGCAGAGACTGAGGCTTCCCAGGAAAGGAGATATCGCCTCAAGACGGTAACATAGAAATCCCGCCTGAGCTTCCAGCCCATCCTTCTGGGCAGTCATAGAGCATGTCCCCTTGAATCTCCCTCGAATTCCATTGATATGATTTGACTGTGTCCTCACCTAAATATCACCTTGAATTGTAGTTTCTATAATCCCCATGTGTCATGGGAGGGACCCAGTAGGAGGTTATTGAATCCTGGTGGCCATTACCTCTATGCTGTCTCGTGATAGTGGGTTCTCACAAGATCTGAGGGTTTTATAAAGGGATTTCGCTTATGAGGATGTCTCTACAATGCACTTCTTTCCACCCTTTTTTCTTGGAACTGGAACCGGACAACACAAAAAGTGAACTCTAATGTAAACTTTGAATTTAGTAATAATTTATCAATATTCATTCATCAATTGTAACCAAAGTACCATGGTGATGTAAAATGTTGATAACGGAAGAAAATGAGGGGAAGAGGGTTGAGAAGGAAATAGATGGGAGCTCTCTGTACTCTCTGTATGCCTAACACTGCTCTAAAAACCAAGAGAGGCCGGGCGCGGTGTCTCACCCCTGTAATCCCAGCACTTTGGGAGGCCGAGGCGAGTGGATCACGAGGGCAGGAGATCAAAACCATCCTGGCTAACACAGTGAAACCCCGTCTCTACTAAAAATACAAAAAACTAGCCGGGCGTGGTGGCGGCGCCTGTAGTCCCAGCTACTCGGGAGGCTGAGGCAGGAGAATGACGTGAACCCAGGAGGCGGAGCCGAAATCGCACCACTGCACTTCAGCCTGGGTGACAGAGCGAGACTCCGTCTAAAAAAAAAAAAAAAAAAAAAAGGAAATAGTTCTCTATCACATAGTCACAAAGTTTAGTAAGTATAAAATATGAAAAATAACTGGTGAAATCAATCCTACCAGAACAGCATTTGTAGGGAACCATTTATTCAAAATTTATTGTGGGTGAAACAACTCCTGCGCTGGATTTTTTTAAGGATCCAGGAATATATTTCTATCAAGAGAGACACCTGCCTTGGGCTCTGCATTTACAGCTGGGGGTGGCAAACTGAGGCCCACGGGCCCAATATGGCCTACTAGCTGTTTTTATACAATCTTCAAGCTAAGATTTTTTAAAATTTTAATGGCTTTAAAAATCTAAAGAATAAAAATATTTTGTGACACATAAAATTTTATGAATTTCCAAGTTCAGTGTCCATAAATTACTTTTATTGAAACACAATAAAGTACCCTCATAAAATGTTCAATTTCACCTCTCAGCCCACAAAATCTAAAATACTTCCGATTTGTCCTTTTCAGGAAAAGTTTGCTGGCCCTAATTTAGAGGGTCCACTGTATTATAAAAACAAAAATTTATGAAAGAACACATGTGCATCTTTCTCTCAAGGTCCCACATTTAGGGCAGGTCCAGTGAAAGCAAAACTCTAAGCATCTGCTTATATTACTAACATCAGTGACGCCCAGGGAAACATTTCTCCGCAACTGTTTATATCGTCGAAACAAAAGCACTTATGTCTGAATTCCATGGAGTTTTGAAGTTTGTGCTCCCAGAAGGGCTTAAAACAGACAGTGCTTTGGAGTATGGTATGGATTTGGAGAGTAACGACATCTAGGTAAAAGAAAAGGCAAATGAATAATCTCGCTAAATCTTTCCTCTTACATACATAGCATAAACACAACAGACATTTACACACAAGGTATCATCCCAAGCAATGTGGATAATATACTTTCTTTTAGTTGGACTCAAGTGTGTAGTTGATTTTGGAAGTACCCCTAAATTGGCAAAGAGTTGTAATTTTCATATGGCACCTGAAGAATATTTTGCAATAATAAAAAATTCAAATACTCTTAAAATTACATAACCTAAAATATTCTTAAATTTGTGTAGTCTACAATTTTGTTAAATGTGTTTAGTCTAAGTAACTAACATGTTTGAAGTATGACATTGATTTTTTACCTTGGCAACCATTATTGGAAAAATCTTTATCAAGACAGCAGGTAGGAATACATATTGAATCAATATTAAAAATATTTAATATTAATTAAATATTAAAATCCATTTACCTTAAGAGGAATTGCCCAAAGATGCATATGCAATTATTTAATTGCAATACATCACAGCAAAACTTGGAAATATCTCAAATGGCCTTATATAAGGGAGTGATTTTAAAAAGTTTTGTACATCTGTACAATGAAACCTAGTTCCAGCAGCTGGTAGGTCTGTAGTGATAGGGTTAAGCGCAAAGGCACATCATTCTAGAGCATGGAAATGGGGCAGGGAGGTGAATATTGCTGGAATGATGCTTGCTAGAGAATGTACCTTAACCTGAGTCATTTAGAATGTTTTTTAATCAGGGACATATTTTTAAGTATATTTGAGTTCTGGAAAAATACGCTTATGTGAGCTTAGGTTGATCAGTCAATAAATCTGAAATACTGGGTTAGAATTAGAAAGTCATCTTGTACTAAAAACGGCCCATTTCTCCCCTAGCTGTTCTCTAGTCTAATCTTCTGCCTGCTTTTTACTTCTGAATTGCATGAGAGATTTGTGGAATACCATTAGCTATGGCTGAGGAATTACTTTCACACTAAACTCTTGTTCTTAGTGCCTTCTAACTTCTTGAAAATATTAGCCAAAAACTTCTCTAGCTGTTTTTGAGCCAAAGACAACTTTTACTGGAAAAGCTTAGGAAGAAATAAGATCCCCTTTGCTCCTGTTAGCTATTTATGCATAAATCAAAGATTTTTAATGCATTGAAAGAAAAAGAATGGCATTCACATATATTTTTATTTATGGCTAACCTGAAAGGGGTTTTGCTAATTACCCCCTTAACTCGACATGGTTTCAGGTAAGCAGAATAGAACAGGAGTAACTAAAACCTTCCTGTGTTTCTGGCTTCTCTGTATATGTGGAACCACAGTGTGAGTCTTTTCATATGCAAGTATCATTCTCTAGTACGTGTTTGTTTATTTTTAATGAAAGCAGCAGGCCATGTGATTCTTCTCATATTTTTGTATTATTTCTCTCTCTTTCTCTCACTTTGGAATTTATTTAGTTCTAAATAGGTAATGCACACAAGGTACAAGACTTCAATGAACAGAAGGGCAATAGTGAAAATTAACCTCTTCCACCACCCATTCCTCAGGCCCACCTCCTGAGTCAGGTGACAGACTGGACAAGCTGCGGTGCATCCTTCCAGGTGCCTTCTCCACAGGTGCAAGCACGTGCGCACATACAGCAGACTTCTGCTGCTCACATGGATTTGTGTCTATTCTGCATTGCAATCCCCAAGGCTCAGAGGGCTTTTGCCAAGATGTGAGTTCAAAGAGAAGAACCATGCATGTGTGACCATCTGTGTGCTCGAGATCAGTTTCTTTATTATCTTATCAATCAGCTTCAACCAGACACCATCACCAGGAGCCTTCTCAATAAAAGGAATGACTCCGTTGGCTTTTACTGTGCCTGCCTGTTCACCTTGGAGGGAAAAGCAGCACTGGATACCAAGACCCGCGTGAACCTTGCCCTCATATTTCCATACTTGGTAAAATCTGGAGGTGTGGTCTTCTGCCCTTGTGCCCAGCAGTCATTCTGAGGTCTCCAATTACCCTATCCCAGGCCTCCACCTTTTGGACTCCAAAATAACTTACTCATGAATCTTACAAGGGAGCCAGAATGTGTACCCCAAGACACAGAGGAACTGAATGGCCAGTAGGGGTTATCGTTGATGGCAGCAGAGACTGGCAGAATTGCACCATGTCAACAAATAAGGGTCTAGTTGACATTTGCCATCCATTAATCCCCTGAACCTTCAACCAGAGAAGTTAGGCTCTGCAAAGGGAAGGGGAAGGGAAGTCCCAGAACAACTCTATAGTCCCTTCATTTCTCCACTCACCAGTGCTGGAGTGGGAAGCAGACGAGGGAAAGAGCAGACCCCTCCCAAGTGCAGGTCCCTGGAGCCACCAGCCTGGCCATGCATAGGGGAGAGAGAAACTTTGGGATGAACATAAGATTGGGATTTGAAACTGAATGGATTTCTAAAAGCTAGTGGATATGGTCAAGATGGAATTAAAGAAACTGCTACAAAATGGTGAAGGAAGGTTTGACACAGAACAGTTACCGGCAGTGGCTTCAGAAAACAAAGCCACACCACAGTCACCCCTTAGCAGATTCAGACTGTTCACTATGTGCATCCATAATCCACGACTTACGAGGTAGGGACAGGTGGATAGGTAGACAATTGATCTATTGTTTTTGTCAATTGATTTAACCCATTTCTCAATTTATTTATTAAAATGCTTTGATTAGAGAGTGTAGACCCAGGTGCATGATCAGATATGTTATTAGAGTCTTTGAAAATTTATTGTCCAGAAATACAGGTCTTCTTCCTTCATTTTCCCTTCTTATGTGCTACACTCACACGCACACACATGCATAAGAAATACAGCTGCACCCATCAGTATGAACCACCCTGTTAAGAAGCAGGTTAAGAAGTCTGGACATAGCCAAGGAAGAGGCGCAGATGGGATTAATGTATGGGAGACACATGATGTGATGGGAAGACAGATGGTGCCTGTCTTATGGGTCTCTGGCAGACAGATGGTGCCCACCCCATGGGTCTCTGGCAGATGGATGGTGCCCACCCCATGGGTCTCTGGCAGATGGACGGTGCCCATCCTATGGGTCTCTGGCAGATGGATGGTACCCGTCCTATGGGTCTCTGGCAGACAGACGGTGTCCACTCTAGGGGTCTCTAGCAGCAATATGGGGTGGAATGGAGACCAGGTAGTCAAGTGTGCCAACAAGAGCAAACGCAGTGCCCATGGTGACAGGGAAGGGCAAACGACCTAGAAAATGACTTAGGAGGCAGCCTAAGCACAGTTTGAGACTAATTGGATGTGGGGATAGAGGAGGAGGGTACTAGGCGGGAGGTTGCCAGTGTCTGATCTTGGCAGATTATGCATCTGGATAGAGGGATGGTGACTTAGTCAGGAGAAACAGACTCGTGGAGTTTCTAGAAAGGGGGAGTTTCTGGCACCCACCACATATCTTGAAGGACCAAGGGTGTTGGATGTGTAAATTAATAATTAAATTCTAAGACCTCCACTGACTGAATGGAACGCTTGTGGCCAAGAGGACCCCAGAAAAACCTCGAAGCTGAGTTCCAGGCCATGATGGGATAGGATGTCAGACAGGCCTCATTATGCCCCTTCCCTTTTGGAGTTTAGACACAAAAACCGAACAGCATTAATGTTACAGGAAAGATCCTAAAACTGACAGAACAGACTCTTCGTGACAATAAGACACCAAATTATAAACAGAACCTAAGGCCATACCAGGCAAGGGTGAAGTCATGCACCCTGCCTTTAAAGAATGAACTATGTTCTAATCGCCAAGAGGTTTCCCTTTTTCTCCAGAAGTTAAACAAGCACTGGCCTCAAGGTGGGCAATATGAAAAAACTCTGAGGCCCCACCAGATGCTGACTAACTCACCCGCTGCTCCAGCAGCCATAACTACAGCTTTGATTGGGCAAGAGAATGATTTCAGTAACTTTCTCCTAAATAGAAGACCACAGAGCATGGACTGGTGCTGGCTGCTTTACAGAGATTGTGCACTTTTGTGCCTTTGTGTTCTGAAAAAGATCTTTTGACAAATAGGCCTAATTGCAATAGGTTTAGATGTTAAGTCTCCATCCCAGAGTGAACATGGATCATTTGTTCCATGCATGTTGGTTTAATACACATCCTTCATGACCACCTTCACAAATATTCATAGCTCCTCCTGTAACCTGTCCTAGATGTAGGTTTAGCCAACTCATTCGGCACAACAAATCTCGTATCCCAATTCCTCCTCCTTCAAAGTGCCTATCTCTGTGCTTCAACCAGAGGCCGTGCTTCCCAGCCTACAGGACAGCCACCTTGTAGGCTGCAACTCTAAAACAAGTTTATAGATTGTCTCTTTTTTGAGATGGAGTCTTGCTCTGTTGCCCAGGCTGGAGTGCAGTGGCAAGATCTCGGCTCACTGCAAGCTCCGTCTCTGGGGTTCACGCCATTCTCCTGCCTCAGCCTCCCGAGTAGCTGGGACTACAGGTGCCCACCACCACACCCGGCTAATTTTTCATATTTTTAGTAGAAATGGGGTTTCACCGTGTTAGTCAGGATGGTCTTGATCTCCTGACCTCGTGATCCGCCCGCCATGGCCTCCCAAAGTGCTGGGATTACAGGCGTGAGGCACCGCGCCCGGCCAATTGTCTTGTGTTTTTTTTTAGTTAACAGATGTAATAGGCAAAGCCCAGGGGAGAGGCCTAGGTGAAACTCAGGGTGAGGGTGCCCTGAACTGAAGGTGGGAGATGACATGGACCAGGAAAACAGCCAGGTTTCAGAGTGGTAAACTGTGAGCACCGGCAGAGGCCTGTGAGAGCTACTTCTCTCTCCATATTGTACAGCAGAGTTATTTTATATTCAAAGAGTACAGCCGGAGTGTTTCTGAATCATGGTGATAAAGGATTCCAGCTAGCCAGGCTTTCCTGAGAAGTTTTAGTCATTATCATCGTTGTTTCTAGATGAGCTGAAGATAAGAGTAGGTTTGTGCTTGGGGTTGAAGAAGAGAAAAATTCTTAACAAAAAGAATTTCTGAAAAATGAAGAAAGTGATGCCATTTTTATTTTGATTCATTAAAAACAATATTTGGATAAATGACTTTTCAAATCATTGTCTTTAAACATTTGAGGAGGTGCAGAAAAGAATAAAACATCGCAATTTATGAAGGGCAAAACTTAAAAAATAAAGCCAAAGCCACGCATACATCCAAAAGCAGTGTTTGTTCCTGGGCTTCCCTAGTCATAGGCCAGTAGGAACGGCTGCCATACTCAGGAGGGCTTCAACGCAGCCCACCCCCTTGCATTTTCCATCAAAGGAGCAACTGTCCTTGCAAACACACCTCGTAAGTCACAGTCCTCTGAATCATCTGCCTCTCTGCCAGCTCAATCACAGAAGAAAGCAGAGAGACTAGGGCACCACATTCCTCCAGGGGGCCACTAGAGACAGGCACAGTGCTTTCGGTGGAACCACAAGCTCAGGCACCACTTAGTCGGTTGCCCTGGGTCCCAGCCCCTCCACCAGTCTCTCTGTATGGAGGCCCCACCGTGCTGCCTGAAGCCAGGCCGCCTGCCATGGATTGAACTCCCAGCTGCCCCAGCAGACCTCCTGCGCCCCACTCTCCTGCCCTCACTACCTGTAACCCCTCTGCCTTCCTTGCCCCAACTCATTATCCTCTCTTTAAGTGACACAGAATAATCAATCTTAGCTGCAGCTATTATCTCAGCGTTGTATCTGACCATCCACTGTTTTTTGTGTTGGAAGTTAGAGAGTCACTTTGCATAAACCTGCAGCGTGATGGCTGTTTAGAGGAACACCAGTACCCTGGTCATCTGACCCTGCCTAACTCCTCTGGCCCCACCTGCCACCCCCATGCCCTCCCCTGCACACTGTGTGCACTCTGCTCCCTTGGCCTGGAATTCCTTCCTCCCACTTCTCCACTTTCTACCTCGGGGCAACCCTCTCTAGCAAGGTGGGGCCATGGACCCAGCCTGGGATGGATGCTCTCTCCTGTGCTCCTGCATAATATCTCTGCCTAATAATAAGTCACATAATAAACAAATTGAGAGAACAGAATGGAAAGAGATGCCTCTGTGGGACTAATTATGGAAAACACAATGACTCTCTGCCAGTGCTGGAATAACGGTAGATAAACAAGACAGGCACCCTCCGTGAAGCAAATTAGGTCCCCCACTAGACCCCTGTGGAGCTGAAGGAGAAAGTTTTCTGCAGGAGCCTGCAAGGCGCAGAGCCCATGACGCCTGGAAGCCTGACAGACCCAGGGCACAAGGAGGAACCGACTGACCCAGCAGAGTGCACAGTTTGGAGACAAAAAGCAAAGTTGGAGACTTAGGTTTTCGGTTCTGTGGCAGTGGGGACAATGCAGGCTGAATCCCCAGAACCCTGGGGTCTGATGTGTCTCTGGTCTCTGCACTCAGGATGGGATGAGGGGCTGCAGACACCTTTCTCCCTCCGAGGCTCTTGATCCTAAGCCTAAGGTCCCCAGAGTGTTGAGATGCACGAGATGCAGGTGTAAACCCACTCTTGCGTCTGACTCCTGGGGACGGGAGCTTCCAGTGGGGCCTGGGACTGCGTGCCAATTCCCCGAACTCAGGGCCACGTCAGGTACGTGGTGGGTATCACCAGAGGAATGGTGAATAAACAAATACATGAGCAAAAGGAAGAATAATGAATGATGCTCATCACACCCTCGGGAGAGGTGGTGCCTGCAATGCTGGACAGAGGTGCCTGGACAGGAATGCTGGCAGAGTCAGTGTTTGAAGCTGATGATGTTGAACCTCCCTGCCCAGATGCCGGCTTGGTAACCTCAGGCAAACTGAAAGAGAGTCTGGAAGAGTTTAACTAACAGATGAATATCTCCACTATGAGGTGTGGCAAGCACCACTCAGAGGGTGTCTTTCAAGGCAGGGGAGGATGTGACCAGCCATTCTCTACAGCCTCTTTGGGCGAATATGTGCCAGGGCAAGGGCTGCTGTATGTGCTAAGGTAAACTCTGCACTCAATATCTACAACAATACAGCAATACAGAATATCCACACCAAGATAACAATACAGAATATCCACAGCAATACAGAAAATCCACAGCAATACAATACAGAGTATCCACAGCAATACAGAATATCCACAGCAATACAATACAGAATATCCACAGCAATACAGAATCCACAGCAATACAATAGAGAATATCCACAGCAATACAATAGAGAATATCCACAGCAATACAATAGAGAATATCCACAGCAATACAGACTATCCACAGCAATACAGAATCCACAGCAACACAATACAGAATATCCACAGCAATACAGAATCCACAGCAATACAATACAGAATATCCACAGCAATACAGAATCCACAGCAATACAATACAGCCTATCCACAGCAATACAGAATCCACAGCAATATAATACAGACTATCCACAGCAATACAGAATATCCACAGCAATACAGGAACAAACCTAACTCCACTCATCCCCATCTGAGTCTTCATCTTATTACCATGACAACTTACTCCATAATTTTGTTGCCAAACACATGATTAAAAAAGAACAGGACAGGGACTTTACCTAGTAAAATTGAAAATAAATCCTCAAAAGTACAAAGTAAATAGTAATCTAGTATCCAAAAGAATTAAAATTGTAACTTAAAAAGTTAATTTAGTGGTGAATAGATTTTTAAATTCCTAATATTGTTAAAGCCTTTACAAATTAATATTGAAGATACAAGTTCTCAAAAAATACAAAATCAAAGGTTAACAGAAAACAATATTAGCTTGCTCAAATGATATTTTCTGGGCTTTGGAATATATCCATGCTTTATTTTACTTACAAAGGATTTTTTGAAGTCTTGCTCTTTGTAAAACAATAGAACCATCCAGAACTGAAGAACAGAAATTGCTCCTTCACTCTCTCCACATCACACAGCTAGTGATTTGCTTTCTCTTCCCCCAGAGCAACCACTCTTAACAGCAAGCATATTTCCATATGAATAGATAGTCTATATATATAGAAAAAAGATGTCATATATATCTTATTTTATGAAAATAAAATCACTTTACAGTCATAGTAATGCATAAGAGTGCATTCAGCTATATCTCATTCCTTTTAATGTCTGTGTGGTACAACATAGTGTAGATATACTTAAATTTTTAACCATTCTCTTATTGACCAATATGCATGTTGTTTTCAATGTACCATTAATACAAAGAAGGTTGCAAAAGATGTTTTGCACATATGCCTTTAGGGCACATGGCGTGATGGATAACAAAAGTAAAAGTGCTGTTCACATGATATACACACTCGATATTTGAAAGGCATTACTGCATTGTTCTTTAAATAGTCTATGAAATGCTATTCACAAATGAAAGTCCCCATTTCTTCACTGCTTTGTCTTCATATTTATCAGTTTATTTTTTACCAAGGTGATTGATATCTATATATGCGTGTATATATAATATATACATACTACATATATCATTGATTTTTATAATTTGCATCCCTGATTACTGTGAGATAAGGCATTGTTTTATAAATGTATTAACATTTTGTTGATGTGCTTGTTTTTACTCTGCACACTTTTCTATATGGTCATTTATCTACTTTGTTGAATGTAAGGGGTTACTCATTCATTATGGACCTTCAACTTTCCCCATGATATGTGCTGTGGGTATCCATTATATCAAACCCATCCTTGTAGTTATATCTTTGTGGGTTTTTTCAAATTATATCTTTGAATTCTAAAAGTTGAGTGTTATACATTCAAATTGGATTATCAATTTCTCCTAGTATGCCATGCCACGTACTTTTTGTTTCGAGTATTTAGAAACTCTATTGGTAGCGGTAGAATGAATTATCCGTGTTCTTCGTGGACTGTAATTTTCACCTCCATTTGTCCCATTTAATATTTTTCAACTGGAGTTTTGATTTTATAACTGCCAGGTTATCTTTTTATTAACCTATTCCTGATAGATTTTTTTTTTTTACCATGCATTTACTTTTTATAAAGGAGAGTTATTGAAAGTATAGTCTCTGGAGTCAAACTCATGGGTCAGTAATTGTGCTTAGCTCATAATGTCATTTTGAGGATTAAATGAGGTGATCCATATAAAAAGATTAGTCAAGTGCTTCTAACATACTCAGCATATATTGTGTCATTGTATTTTTGGTATGTGTCCTTGTAAATGGCTTTTAGCTGTGTTTTTATTTTGTCCAAAACTGGCAATAAACCTATCCCATTCAAATTCATTGTAAAAAAAATAACATTTAGCCTTTTCTAGTCTTCCATTTGACTCACATTTAGGGAAAAACCATTTAAACACACTTTTTAGTTAACATCAGTAATTAAACTGTGTGTGAAGCCTCTCTAACTTGAACAAGACAAATCCATCACATGTTCATATTCATTAATTTCTTATTTCTCATATATTTTTAAAAATCACTTAGAGCATTTCCCTGTGATTTCTTCTAGTAATAAATGTCTATCAATGGATGAATGGATAAAGAAAAGGTGGTATATATACACAGTAAAATGTTACTTATCCCTGAAATAAGAATGAGACCCTGTCATTCACAGCAACATGGATGAAACTGGGGGAGAGTATGTTAAGTGAAATAAGCCAGGCACAGAAAGACAAATACTGCATGATCTCTCTATTTATGGAAACTAAAACATATCATCTCATACAAGTAGACAGTAGAAAAATAGTTTCCAGAGGCTGGGGAGTAGGGGGTGGGGAAGGTAGGGAGAGATTGGTCAATGGGTACAAAGTTACAGTTACATAGGAAGAATTAAGCTCTGGTATTCTATTACACAGTAGTAGGGTGACTGGTTAATAATAATTTATCACATATATCAAAATATCTAGAAGAGAGGATTTTGAATGCTCCCAATGCAAAGAAATGATAAATGTATGAGGTAATGGATATCTCAATTACCCTGATTTGATCACTGTACATTGTATGCATATAATGCTTTGAAATATCACATGGACACCAAAAATACGTAAAATTATGTGTCAAATTTAAAATCACCTAGAATTTTAATTATAAATTATTTTCACAGTATACTTCTGCATTCTTGGGAATTGTTTCTTATCAACTGGGGTTTACATTGTTTACATTGTGGCTACATTATCCACAGTTTTGTAAATTGTGAAGGTGTAAATACTTTTTGAAATTTACCACCCATTTTGAATACTGTGTTCGATCCTAAATTCTGTTATTTTCCTCTCTGTGCTATTATTGGCCTTAGTTTGCTCTTCTTTTTCTAACTTTTTAAGGTTAAAACCTGAATTATTATTCTGAAACCTTTCCTTTCTAATCCTTTCTAATATAAGCATTTAAAGTGATAGTACTCTTCTAAGACTTGTTTAACTGCATTTCACAAATTTGTATGTTTGTCTATACTGGGGGTGGCAATTTTTTCTGTCAAGAACCAAATATTAAATATTCTAGGTTTTTTAGGCCAGGAGTCAACATTTTTAAAATTCTATAAGTACTAACAAGAGAAAAAAATTTCACGAACATTTATTGATATGATATAAAATAATATAAGAATCATTCAGCTAATTATTTTGTAGGTTCACTGATGAAAAGAATGAAATTCTGATTTGGGGAATAATCTTTCTCTTTGGGGGATTCTAAGTGACATGTCATTATAAATGAAAATAAGAGCTTGACATTAGTTTGCTGTGTTGTGAGAAGGTGAGAGAAGTTGATTTGAAATTGTAAGGATTGTGGCTAGGATTCAGGATGGGAAATGGAGAGAAGGAAGTAAGTGCACAGACACCATACAGTCCAGATGCTTCTCCCATGCAGTCACTCATTCATTCAACAAACGTCTGTTGAGAGCCAACCATGTTCCCAGCACTCTTCTAGGAACCTAGGATATGCCAGTGAAAAACAGCAAAGATACCTGCCCTCATGGGACTCACATTTTGCAAGATGATGGAAGGAAATGTATGGGTCAAGGTACAATAGTCACTCGGTTTCATGCTTTTGCATACGGCTAGGAAGCTATCCCAGCACCATTCGTTGAATACGGAGCCCTTTCCTCATTGCTTATTTCTGTTGACTTTGTCAAATATCAGATGGCTCATTTCCGGGTTTTCTATCCTGTTCCATTGGTCTATGTGTTTATTTTTGTACCGGTATCATACGGTTTTGGTTACTTATAATATAGTTTGAAGTAAAGTAACATGAGGCCTCCAGCTTTGTTATTGGTGCTTTCAATTGCTTTCTCTATTCAGGCTCTTTTTCAGTTCCGTATGAATTTTATAATTTTTTTTCTAATTCTGTAAAAAATGATGTTGGTAGTTTGGTCGGAATAGTGTTGAATCTGTAGATTGCTTTGGGCAGTATGGCCATTTTAACGATATTGATTCTTCCTGTTCATGAGTATCAAGGTTTTTCCATTTGTTTGTGTCATCTCTGATTTATTTGAGCAGTGGTTTGTAGTTCTTGTAGAGTTCTTTTACCTCCTTGGTTAGCTATATTCCTAGGTATTTTATTTTCTTTGTGGCTGTTGTAAATGGGGTTGTGTTCTTGTTTTGGCTCTCAACTTGAATATTATTGGTGTATAGAAATGCTACTGATTTTTGTACATCGATTTTATATTCTGAGACTTTACTAAAGTTGTTTACCAGTTCCAGAAGAAGCCTTTTGGCAGAGTCTTTAGGGTTTTCTAGGTACAGAATCATATTGTTAGTGAAGGGAAATGGTGTATATTATATTGAATTGAACTAGCTCACTTGTAATAGTCTCAGATTTAGAAATACAGAAAAATTTCTGTAAATAAGTGAAAGTTAGAAATATGCATATAAATTGTAGCTACAATTACTGTAGGAGATAACTAAAATAATTCACAGCAATTCATCCTTAAGCATATTTTACATGAACTTAGACAGACATTTTGGGAAAACTTACCATGGGATCTTTGAGGTATTTTTATAAAATTAAAAAGTAATTTATGCATTATCTTAATTTTTTGTTAGAGTATAAATGGCTATAGAAGATAAACATAATGGTTTCAACTGAGTCTTTGAGTTGCCTCTTTATTTAGAATACAAAATTCAAACTTTCAAAATTTGTTTGTTTTCATTAACCAACAATCAAAATAACTTATTACCACGTTAAAATAATAAGAAATAGGAAATTAAATTAATATGATACTTTACCTGATACTGAGATTGAGATTAAAGGACAATAATTTATTCACCCTATGAAGAAAGTGAATATAGAAAGATCAATGTGAAAATCCCTGCAATTCTTAAATTAATATCACAAATATTATAAAATAAGATATAAGGTGGGATTATCATTCTACTACATACAGTATTCTTTGGGAAATACTCCACAAAAATTAATTCACAATTCTAAACTGAACAAACATACTGGCTTTCATAAATTTGTAAGTATTTTTTATCATAAGGCTTTTTCCACATTCAGCCATATTTTTATTTTGTTGAATGCAATGTTCTTCATAACAATTATGTAAAAGAAGTATATCATAAAATAGAAACAGTTATAATAACAGCATAACTACTTTCGTTCTGGCTGGGTATGGTGGCTCACGCCTATAATCCCAGCATTTTGGGAGGCCAAGGCGGGCGGATCACAAAGTCAGAAAATCGAGACCATTCTGGCCAACATGGTGAAACCCCATTTCTACCAAAAAACACACAAATTAGCTGGGCATGGTGGTGCACACCCTGTCATCCCAGCTACTCGGGAGGCTGAGGCAGGAGAAGTGCTTGAACCTGGGAGGTGGAGGTTGCAGTGAGCCGAGATCGCACCACTGCACTCCAGCCTGGCGACAGAGCAAGACTCCATCTCAAAAAAAAACCAAAACAACAACAGTAACAAAAACTAGCCTTCTACAGGAAACCATATATTATTACACAAAATGATCTGTTTAGGCTCATGATAGGAATGTCTTCAGAGATTATCTTTTGAAACAGAGCAAGTAATCTGCAATATTCTGCACCAAGTAAGATACATGCACACCCCAAAAATAAATCACCTGGGGCTTACTGGAAAGATCATTTTGGCTTTAAACAATTTCCTTTCTATTTAGCAACATTTAAAATTAAACCCAATGTAATTATAGTTAAAATGCACTTTTACTTAAAAGTTAATATTATTTTTGAAATTTTTCATTCTTTTTAATTGCATAGTAGTATGCGTTCTTTAAAACACTGATATGGTTTGACTCTGTGTCCCCATCCGAATCTCATATTGAATTGTAATCCTGAATTGTGGCTGTTGTAAATGGGATTGTGTTCTTGTTTTGGCTCTCAACTTGAATGTTATTGGTGTATAGAAATGCTACTAATTTTTGTAATCCCCATGTGTTGACGGCAGGACCTGGTGGGAGGTGATTGGATCATGGGAGCAGTTTCCCCCATGCTGTTCTTGTAATAGTGAGTGAGTTTTCATAAGATCTGATGGTTTTATAAGGGGATCCTCCCTCTTCCCTCGTAAGCGGTCTCTCACCTGCCGCCATATAAGAAGTTTTTGCTTCTCTCTCACTTTCCCCCATGATAGTAAGTTTCCTGGGACCTTCCCAGCCATGTGGAATGGTGAGTCCATTAAACCTCTTTCCTTTATCAACTACCCAGTCTTGGGAAGTTCTTTATAGCAGTGTAAAAATGGACTAATACAAACATAAAACAAAATAAAATTTTTTGAAAGATAAAAACATATGTTGTCAATTCAGTTTCTTACACAGAATTGATAGGATGGCTGAAGCCTGGAAACCTTTCTCAGACTTCTGAAACTTCCTCAGGTAACAGCCCTTCTTGTAACTGTTCATCTGGTCCATAATCAGCAAATTTCTTTTTTGGGTTCCTAAGATGAGCCTGTGCCAGATACTGGGTCAACAAGACATAGCAAGACCTGTAGTGTTCATAGATGTTCACAAAACTCTAGGTGAATTACAGGATATCATCCAAATTAAGAAAATAAATACGGCCCCATGTGATGTAAAGCCTGCATGCTGGGCTGGGTGGAAGAATGAGGGGAAAGATGTTTGGAGGAGCCATAACCTCTTTCCAGTGTCTATTCTGGGCGGGGCCTTCAGCAGAAATGAAAGCAGGAGGTAGAAAGTTTACAAATCGAAGATTTGGAATTAAAAGGAATTTTAGACTTTGTGATCTTTTGAGCCTTTGTAGGCTCATTTTCTCAACATTTTATACATATTAATCTTTGAATATTTGTAAATGTTAATAAATATTTGTGCCATATTTATTACAGCTTTAATAAATATTGTTTTTCTGCTTGGTTCTTCCTTTCTTTTTTTTTTTTCTTTTTCCTTTTGAACTCACCTCCTCTCACCTCCATTCACAGCCTGTCATCTCCAGTTTTGGATAAATTAATGAGGTGTGGCCAGTCAATCTTCTACTTTCTGTGTCCATTTACAGAGAGCTGAATCATAGCCAGACCTCCCAGGAAACCCATACCAAGCGCTGGCCTAATTCCCTGTGGAACCTAAGGGAACCAAAGCCTTGAACCCAATCTTACCCCGAAGTCAACCCCTACGTGACACCAGAACAACTTCATGACGTAGGAGTAGTACATACTCAATTAAAAGAAAAGGCAGCCCAAAAGAATACTGTGTCACTTCCAGCGCCAACACAGTCAACTATCACGGTAGCCTGTGGCCATTCAGGGAATATCACCGTTCTAATGAAAAGACTTTCTGGTTAACTGAAAATCAGGCTTCATGGGGGAATGCAGGTCCAGCAAGACTGAAGCTATTAACCCTCAAATTATAAGGTTAAAATTAATAAATGTTTTCACTGGTCAGTGCTGTTTAATTTTTGCCAAAGGACAATGAGTAGGGGAGGCATCAGGAGCTACAACTTCAATTTCAATGGCGAGAATAACATTGAAATTAGGAGAGGGTGGTTTTCAAGGAGTTCTGTTCTCATAACTTACCTCTTCATGAAGAGACTCAGGGGCTGAACAAGGAAAAAGCACTCACATGTGATCCACGTGGCCCCCTGGGACTCTGGCAGGTGTGGAGCAAGTCATTTTACTAATAGCTGGGAACAAGTCCAGAGCCTCAGGAAGAAGTGACAAAAGTGACAAAACCCTGATACCCTGAGATGTAAATCTGGCTATTTTCCTTTTTTTTGAGTCAGAGTCTCACTCTGTCGCCCAGGCTGGAGTGCAGAGACTGGATCTCTGCTCACTGCAAGCTCCGCCTCCCAGTTCACGCCATTCTTCTGCCTCTGCCTCCCGAGTAGCTGGGACTACAGGCGCCCGCCACTGAGCCCGGCTAATTTTTTGTATTTTCAGTAGAGACGGGGTTTCACCGTGTTAGCCAGGAAATACTTACTCTTATATTGGTTACATGTTGAAATGATAATGTCTTGGATATATTGAGCTAAATAAAATATATTATTAAAATTAATAGAGCCTATTTCCTTTTAATTCTTTTAATGTGACAACCAAATACTTAAAGTGTGGCTCACATTATATTTTATTGATTCACATATATCTAAACTAACATCCTCATTTCACAGAATAGGAAACAAGGAAAGAAACAATGTTTTGTGTCCGAACTTAGCAGTGTTCCAACTGAAATCGACAATGTCCAGTGCCCAGTTGCTGCACTTCCTCCTACAATCATGACCCATGACATCACTGTACAAATAACTTTCTCCAGAATCCAAGTGGAGAAATTATGTGAAAACTGACCAGAAAAGGTCAGCAGAATAGACCAGACTTATTGTGTGTTTTCTTACTGGATATTCTTAGTACCTTTTCTCTCCTAAAACTCTTTTTTTTTTTTTTAAATTTCTAGTTTTCTATATACATTGTAAAGCAAAAAGAAATAGTCATTATCCACTATGCCACATTTTCAAAAGACACTGAATTTTCTATAAATGTCTTCTGAATCTCAGCTTTAATAAAAAGAGACTCTTTCACCCTTTTATTGTCAGAGTTGCTACTCTCTGCTGCACATCAACTTGCAACAAGTCTATAAATGAATAGCACAAAAATGAGGTTCCTGGTATTGTCTGTTAGGTTCAACAGTCCCTGAACTCTTCAGAAAATAAAGAAATTTAAAAATCCCCCTCTAACACCAGAACACACACAAAGACAATATCCCTTCAGGAAAATATTTTTGATTGAATGGCCTTGTTCTTAGCCTAGTTACACACCAAAAATAGTCTAAATAGCATGTGCAAATGGTCTAAACAGCATGTGGGATGAGAGAAGTACCACAAATGACCCTCAATGATCCAGAAAGACCTGAGCTCTTTACGTCAGAGGCTTCTCTGCTTCTAAGGAGATAACACGGACACCTAGAGATAGAGGGTGGGAATCACTTGGACTTCTGAAAATATGCCTGTGATGAATCAAAGGCCAAGGACCTTTGGAGAAACTGACCTTGCTTCAATTCTTGTATGAACAACTAATTGTTCACGTTCTTGTCTTGCCTGGATTCTCTTTCTAGTGTCCTTAATGGAGTGTTATTTCATGTCAGTTGGAAAACAAAAACAAAAACTCCTGGTCACATAAGATAGTTCATTCTGTTTTCACAAAAGCTCTAAAAATTAGAAAGTTTTTTTTTAATTAGAGAGTTCTGCAAATTTATTACTCCATTCCAGATGTAAAATCCTGTTAATTCTCAAAATCATATTTAACTTCAATTGTTTCATGATACTATATAGCATTAAGTTTTCCACTCGATTTTAAGTTCTGCTTATATCAACCAACTGGCAGATTAATTGAGCATTTACTGTAGAGATTTCACAGTAAATACAGAAGAAGCCTACACAATGGGATTAAATACAAATTCTGTGTACAAATAAAAAAACTCTTAACTAGAAAAAAGTGAATTTATACTATTCATTCTCATGTGTGTGCATATACACATATCCACACGTTTGAATGAGTAGCTTACTTTATAGGCTATATATTCTAAAGAGTGATATATTGAATGCTAAAACCCTCTTCTCAAACATCATCAATTGATTTCAAAGGAGGGACAGCCCTAGATAAGATCTCTCTAGACACCTCTGTATCAACACATGAGTGTCTTCCTGTTCTATGTTGCTCTTTACTGCTTCCAAATCAAGCCCCTCCCTCCATCCTGGACCTCCTTAACTTTGAATATCAGATATCAGAATACACTGCATGATACCCATTCTGTTATTGCCTTCTACCAACCCCCGGGTGCTAGCCCTTTACTATTTGACAATTAACTCTTGGCTCAAAACAACTCATAATTTCTCTCCCCAACACCACCCCTGCCATCACTCTTCAATATCTAGAAAGATGAACTTTTCCATATAAACTGATACTTCAGTCAATTCTTTGTTCTCTTCTCCAACCATCTTCTGCTCCAAACTAACTCAACACTCACTTGGATGGTCAAAATCTTGATCTTCTTACCAACTGCTGCAATACCTTCCTAATCACAACTTTGGGAAGGCTATCTCTAACATCTACCCTCCCAGATTTCTACCATATTCCCTCTCTAGCCCCACTCCAGAAATCCTTTTCCTTACAAGGACCTCAAGTCTAGTTCTCCTCCCATCTCTTCACTGTCTAACAACCACTGTCTCATGCCCTCTGATCCTCTGTTATTCATCTTAAAATCTGGGATTTTTCACTTTAATCAAGGTTTTCATCCACCTTCCAGGTCTCTCTATACATGCTTCCTCAAAAGAAAAACAGCAACCACAACAGGACCGGAAAAACACAACTCTGCACCAGTGTGGCTGAATGTGGCTGGGCAAAAACAAACAAAACAAGCTGACTGTTCTCATTTTGAAGTCATAACTTCTAATATCCAGTGACTTGTCATGCTGCCTGGTAATTCTTGTACATTTCTTTCTTCCATTTGCCTATTTACACCCTTCTCTCTTTTCTTGAATCGCTCTTCCTCCCTGTATCCTGGCTCTCAGTGGAAGACCTGCTTTCCTTTCACTGAGAAAAGAAAAGCAATCTGAAGAGGTCTTCCACAAAGCTTCATCTTCCCACCCATGTGCAACTGTGCCCCATATGCTGGCTTCTCTGCCTTCTCTCCTGGAACCACAGATGGACTGTCCCAAGGCAAATCCTCTTGCAAGTAAGCTGCAGCCCATTTCCTCTTTCCTAACCATGGACATTGTTCCAGCACTTCCCTCCTTTCTCTCCTGCTTCATCAATGTTCCTCTATATATGGATCACCTCCATTAGAATATCAACAATCTCTGATTTCATGCATATTTAAAAATATATAACTGTCTCCTGGCTCCACATTGCTCCCTAGGTACCAGATCATTCCTCTGCCTCCAACCTTCCTTTCCCACTCTTCTGATCCCACCAAAGTCAAGTTTTTGATGCCACCTGTTCTTCATCAAACCTGCTCTTTCCAAGATCACCATTGGGCTCCCTGTTGCTAAATTCAGTAGTATAACATGAAACTTACTTTTATTTAATTATACTTTAATTATTATTCATTCTTTCCCCAAAATGCATTTTCCCTTGTCTTCCAGTATACCCATCAACCTGCATTTCTTTTGTTATATCTTAATGGAAAAACTCTTCATTTCCAGTTCCTTCTCATCTCAGCCTCTAATTCTTCAAATCCCTGAGGGCTGCCCTGGAGCCTCTTACTTTTCTTTCTACACTCACACATTGGGGATCTCATTTGCACCCAAGCCTTTAACTACTATCTACAATCTGATGACCAAGAAATGTATCTCAAGCCTGGGTCTCTCCATGGAACACCCAACTGTAAATCTCACTGTCTTCTGAGTATCTGTACTGATAGGTATAACAGGCATCTGAAAAACATAACATGCTCAAAGCAGAAACCCTGATCCCCTCAACACACACAGACACACACACACACAATAATTACTCCAGAATTCTCTCCTATTTCAGTAAAAGACAAGCCTATTTTTAATCAGTTGAACCAAATACCCTGGAGTAATCCTTGTCTGCTCTCTCTCACACTTACTTGCAACCCTTCAGCAAATGCTTTTGGTCCTAGATGGTGAATACATCCAACAACTCCACCCCCAGCACCTTCTCCAAGCCCCTACTCTTGCTTTCTTGTGGATCATGGCAGTTGTATAGGAACTGGTCTTCTGCTACATTTGTTCCTTGAGTGCTGCTCTTGACACAGCAGCTGACGTCATCCTCTTTACGAGTAAGTCAGATCACCACACACTTCTTCCCAATACCTTCCAAGTCTTCACATCTTGCTTAAAGTCAAAAACAAAGTCACTGTAATGGCCTTCATGGCTTTCTGTTCCTTACAGCTGTTAGGTACCATCCTCCTGCCCTGGGCTTGCGTTTCCCCAGGCGCACTAACCTCCTTGCTCTTGTTGGAAACAGCAAGCACTCTCCTCCCTTACAGGTTTCATACTCGCCCTGTCCACTGCCAGGACACAACTATGTCTTTATGATTTGATGCATGAAGGTGCTCAGCGGCCACTCTTTGAGTGAGGTCTTCTCCACACAATATGAAAGAGTGACTCCTGCTTTTATCATACTCTGTCACACTTATGTCACGTTCTTTCCATTACATTTACCAGGAAATATGTAATATATATGATTATGTATTTTATATATTATATATGCATTATATATGTATAATATATACATATAATGTATCATATATGGTACATATGTCAAATATATAGGTTACATATATAACATGATACATACAGATAATTTTTTTTATGTTTAGTATCTTCTAATTAGAATTTTTTTTTTCTCCACTAAAATTTATTCCCCACAATAGATTTCAGTCAGTTTGGTTTACTGCTAAATCCCCAGCACTCAATAGTTTCTGGCATGTGTAAAGCACTTAGTAAATATTTGCTTAATTAATCAGTCAATCCAAACCAAATTCTTATCCAGTTTATGCTTAAACCTAGTGAACAGATAATAACTACCTTTTTAGATAATGTATTCCATCCCTAGAGAATTCTGCTGGGAACTTGCCGCATGAAATCCAGCATGTTGACTTCTGATCAGTGTTCATATGTCTGTCTAATACAGTCACTCTGAACAAGTCTAACGTCTCTTCCTCCAGATTTTTCATAACAACTATCTTCATTAAGGTTGTGCAAGGAATTCTGAAGAGAAGACATGCAAAAACAAGCAAATTTTTAAGCAACGCATATGATATGACATAGCTCCTGCGGTTATATTGAGAACCCTCTTCTTGCTCTATAGCCATTGTCTGGGGTTGATCAGGAGGTGACATTAATGTTCTCAAAATTCTTTTTAAGCTAGCTTATAGTCAATTCTCTTGGCTCACTGGAAGTTTCTGCTGAATATTGTCTGAAACAGTCTTTCTGGCCAATTAAAATGCAACAGTGGTAAATGTGAAGCCTGTGTCTGAAAATGGAGCTTCCATAAAATATGTCAGTGACAGTGGTACTAAAAGAAAAGGCAATAGTAACAAATAATTGCAAAGAATTTTCAAAGTTTGGGACTCCAATAAAAATTTACAAAGCCATGTAAAGCCATGGGGTAGTAATTAAAAGTCTAGTTTCAGGAGCTAGTTCTCAGTATTTAAATTCTGACTGTGTCCCTCAATGAGCTTGTTAGATTTCAGAATTATTATTTAACAGTGAGTTATGTGTGCTTACCATTTTATCCATTTTTGAATGAGGGTCCATAGCAGTTACTCTATACTTTCTCTACCATCGTATGTCAGGTGAGTGGTGGGGGAGGGAAGAGAGGATAAAGTCTCAAGGTCTGCAGACGGAGAAGTGCTATACTCAAGGACTTTACCCAGGGGACACCTGGAGAGCCTCATCCACACCTGAACTGGAGGCAGATGATGAGATTTAGGATTTTAAGCTGATATTATAAAGGGTTGAGACTTTGGGGAACTTCGAGGGTGATGAGTGTATTTTGCAGATAGAGGAACAATATTCCTGGGGGACGGGGCGGGGAGGCAAAGGGTGTGATGTGACAACCAGCTCCCAGATGGCCTCCAATAATTGCTACTTCCTAGGATTTATGTCCTGTGTATTTCCCTCACACATAGAATCAGGGCTACCCTGTGTGGAGAATTCTGTGAACAGGAAAGTACATAACTTTTGAGGCTACATCATAAAAGGCACTATAGCTTCTGCCTTGGGCTTTTTAATTGCTTAGTCTAGAAGCAATTAACATCCATGATATGAGGCCACTCAAATAGTTCTGTGGCAGGTCCTCAGTGGAGAGGAACTAAGGCTGCCTGTTAGCCATGTGAGGGGCTTCCAAGAAAGCAAATTCTCCAGCTTGGCAAAGCCTCCCATGACTATGACCTGGTTAAATGTTATACTACAATGATACAATAGCATTGCCCTATAGCAAGTAGGTACAGAATAACTGTCTGATGGTGGAGAGTTATTGAAATTTTAAAAAACCAGCTCAACACACATCTATTCAGCACCTATTTGTGGCAGGTGATATTATAGAATAGGACGTGTTCCTTGCCTTCAAGAGTCCATTGGCAGTGTCTGGGAGACAGACCTAGTCACAGGAGGTCATTAAATGTGCTTAAACAGAGGTTTTTAGAGAATATTATGGAGTAGACGTCTACGTCTAGTAGTTAGAAGGGCTCCCTGGGTAGGTTATGTTCACTTTAGGCCTTGAGGAACTAACATGATGGTCTTCTGCATACAGACTAACCTAGGTTTTTGTCTACACAGCCTGGGAATAGGAGACTGACTTTACCCAAAAAAGCTGGCGCTTTAAGGCTTTGCAAGAAGATAGTGTTTGTGCTTAAGCAGGACATTTGACTTACAGAAAAGGGGATAAAGAGTTTCTAGAAAGGAGGAACAGCAGAGAGCAAGCTCAGAGGCTGGAACATGCTCAGCATTTTGAGGAAAAGACCCTCCTGTGGATGGAGCATGAGGAATTAAGAGTTGGAGAAGAGAATGGAGGGAGTCAATTGAGGTCAGGGTGAGTCCTGCAGCAACGGGGCCTGAACCCACGTTTACAAAATGTGCGCATTTTCTGTATTTCTGAGGCATCACCTGAATATTTTTAAGTGGATATTTCAAGGTCAGATATGAGTTTAGAAAACATCAGTTTGACCTTGAGTGGAAGATATAATCAAGGAAAATGAGATTAAGGGGGTGATATGGTTTGGCTGTGTCCCCACCCAAATTTCATCTTGAATTGCAGCTCCCATAATTCCTATGTGTGGTGGGAAGAACCCAGTGGGAGGTAATTGAATCATGGTAGCAGGTCTTTCCCATGCTGTTCTCGTGATAGTGAATAAGTCTCATGAAATCTGATAGTTTTATAAAGGGCAGTTCCCCTGCAGACACTCTCTTGCCTGCTGCCATGTAAGATGTGCTTTTTGCTTCTCCTTCACCTTTTGCCATGATTGTGAGGCCTCCCCAGCCATGTGGAACTGTGAGTCCATTCAACCTCTTTTTCTTTATAAATTACCCAGTCTCAGACATTTCTTCATAGTGGCATGAAAATGGACTAATACAGAGGGAATGAGAGTCAGTTCTACCCTAATACCTCTGACACTCCTTTAAGTGAGAAAGGATGGACGTCAGATACCAAAGCAATGAGGACAGAAACAAGAGGACAAGTCAGAGACGTACACAAGGAAGCAATAAACCAAAGAGTACGCCATGAGAGATGTAATGGGCCCTATTCTTCTAGAATAGTGAAGGGTTCACTATTTTTACTGTGTAATTACATAATAGCATATTTCCCTCCATTTTTCAGTAGACAGTAGACCAGTTACCTAGAAATCATAAAGCTACTGGTTTTTAGGCTGCCCAGGTTTAAAAAGAAACTTTCAAATGGACTAAAGGATTTAACCCATATTTAGGGCTGCTTAATGCCCAATGAGTGGCCTCACTATCTTGAAAAAGGATAACATATACCTATGTTTTTCTTCACTTATTTGTCCTGAATTTACATTTAAAAAAATAATCTGGGCTGGAGTGGATTTTATGTTTCAGTGTTTCTCATTCCTCTCACTCTTCAATGTGAATATTCTGAGTAATTTCTTTCTAGGGTCTGTGTTCATCACTGGAGTCCACTGTGGGAGGCAGAGGTGGGCTTGAAGCCAAAGGCTGGTGTCACCCTGGTCCAATGCCCTAAGACGTGCACTCTGTCCAGCACCCGCCAGTTCCTCTGTCCATCCTGCTTCCCTCCAGGACTGTCTCTTCCTGGATAAACCCATCTAGGAGAAACAACTGCAGCTGCTTGATGATCCTGAGTGAAAGCCAATGAAAAGTAAAACAAAGCACAAATACTTATTTTTTTAACTTTGAGGATGATATCATATTCTAAGTGTTCATAGCAGAAACCACAGCACTGATCTCTCCAATATTATTAGCAAATAAGTGTCCAGAACAACAATGGGATAATATGGAACAGCTAAATGTCAAGGTCTTCCTCAGCATTCTCAAGGCAGGCTTTAAAAAAATAATCTGAGAGCACAGAGGGCCAAGATATACCTCTCATTTGCCCTCTTGGGAGGTGCTCCTATAAACAGATTTTTTTTAATGCATTTAACTTTGATTCAGAAAACCTGATATTAAGCTCTAACTATGTTAGTGGATTTCTGCAGAATCAAAAATAGTCACGTAGGCTGAAAAATTCAAAATTTTGTTAAGTAAATAGTATTTATTGTAGTGGCCACAACCCCAGGCATACAAGAAAGAAAATGTGCAACATTATATTTCTATACCTAAATGGTCTCAAGCCCAGCTCCTTCATCATGTCAGAAAGTGTAATATAGCATGCACCAGGGAAAACAAGTCTTTCCTTTTAAAAGGCCCTTTTTCAGAATCTGTGCCCTCCTTCTCCTCAGGGTAGAACTTACACCTCAAGCTTCACAAGGAACCTGTGTGTGGGGTTAGAGGTACAAGCTACATCCAAGAAGTTGCCCTGTGTCATTTCCAGCGCATTCTCTTGACCACTCAGGCAATGCCACCCAGTGTGGGAGGGGCCTGCCCAAGGGCAGGAGGCTCAGTTCACCAGGCCGTCTGGACAACCAGCTAACAGGAGGCTAGCATTCACAGAGTAAAGGGTGGTGGACAAGAAGAAAGCTACCACAGTGAGGGTGTGTAAGGGGCGTGGGGATTTGAGTCCTAGTCCTTTTAACGAGAGGGAGCTTTGTGACACAGCAGACAGGAGCAGTGATGAGGGAGAACCTGGCTGACCCCCACCGAGGGGATGCCACACAGTAACTGAATGTCAGTGTAATTTGAAGAGGGAATTCATCTAGTTTCTGTAATACATGTTAATATTGGATTGAGGAGAAAGGGGGAAACACAGGCACTGAGATTGCTATTTCTTTTAAAGAAAACACAATTATCGACTGTACCCCCGCAAACGGCTAAATGATGCAAGTATTTCTCTGGTACCATAGATTAAAATTAACAGTAGGTGGAAATAACAGGAATGATTGTGTTATCACAAGGAAAAGTGTGGCCAAACTTATGCTCAGTCAATGAGAGCCTTAAAGAATCACAGCGATAAAAGAAGCTGTCAGCTTATTTATTTGGAAACCAGAAGTGTGACTTTGCCTTCATTACAGATAAGGAAGGCATCCACTGGGGACATGGTAACGGATGCTGCCCATTGCAAAATGTCACAATGAGTGGTCTGTTCTCCCTGTGACCTCGTTCTGTGGTCATAACTGGATACAGGGATCACTTTGGAATCCTCAAAAGCCCCTAGACCTTGTGTTAAACCCCACGAGTATTTAGAGTCTCACAACTATGAAGCTGAATGTCGAGAGAAAAAGACAGATTCCAAAAGTGGTCTCAAAGTACCTCCTTGTTTAACTCGGCTGCCAGACGAATCAGTTCATCTCCAGCAGAACGGAAGCCGCCTTTTCAGGGAAGCGTGGCAGCTGCCGGCGAATACAAAGCAGCTCTGTGATGGTCGAAGCCAGGAAAGAAAAGCGCCCCCTCCGAGTGTCATCACAGGAAGGAAACCTCTGCGGGCAGCAGGAACAAGTGCAATCCCTGGAGAAGAGCCGAAGGTGCCCGAGGCCCCGAGAAGGGCAGCGTGCGAGGCTGGCTGTGTGACCTCAGCCATGGAAGGGCCACCTGCCACCAGGGGGCTCGGCTGTCGGGCCTGTGGCTGTGGAGGGAAAAGCGTTGGCCACTTGCTGGAGCTGGGAATGTGCAGTGATGAGCACTAGGACAAGAGGACTGTGACAAAGAGACACAGAAGGTAAAACCGCCCTAGTACAGGCTGATCCACAGACCTGTGTTCTGGGAGAGGCCTCAGGGTGGATCTGGAAATGCAGGACGGGTTCATGAAATCCTCACACACTTGCCACATATTCAAGGAGGGTGCTGTTTACTTGACTGTTTGTTTGTGCTGGTCCTGAAAATCTGACATGATTTGTGCGTATAAATGGGTGTTTGCCGTTGACTATAACTATCTTGGAGTAATTTAACAAACAACACTAGGTATCGGGGCAGGTCAGCGCATCTCCACCTGAAAGACAAAGGAAAGCTGTGAAGGCAGGGCGGGTAGTTGTGGCTCATGGTGCTCATTTCTCTTTTTACAGAAGTCCTCTTTGTGCTGAGTGAGGAGGACACTTTGCGTCACCTCAGGGAATGATGTACTGGGGTCCCAACTTCCCTTCAGGGTCCAAACACCCTCATTCCTTAGCCAGAGCATCAAGCATCAAGCACCTGACTGGGATGGCACATTAGCACGAAACCCCACCTCCCGCTCAGGCCCAGCAGCCTCAGGAGGAGAGCTCAGGCTAGCAGGGCA
This sequence comes from Mandrillus leucophaeus, assembly GCF_000951045.1. Taxonomy (NCBI): domain Eukaryota; kingdom Metazoa; phylum Chordata; class Mammalia; order Primates; family Cercopithecidae; genus Mandrillus; species Mandrillus leucophaeus. The sequence continues at coordinate 181,910 of NW_012101898.1, read as the reverse complement.
CTCGTGCTGTAAGAACAGGAACTGTTCACAGAGCCAGGGAGAGGTGATCAGAACACACAAACTCACTGCTTCTGATTGCTTTAGAACCAAGGCCCTTTGTCTCATAATAATGAGGTATATTTTTGAAGGTTGCCAGGACTCACAGAACGATGTAGTGGGTGGTAGGGGGACACAGCACTTGCCTAGGGCCCTCCAGATGCAGTTTCTAGACACTCGGTAAAGTGATGGCCTTGGCTAGTAACTCCATCCACTGGGATTTCATCCTCCTCAAAACAAAACAGGGTTGAGACCAGCAGATCTCTGACCTTTGTGACTTTCAGATGAGAAAGCAGTTGATCATGATTGGGCTGAATGTTGCTGATTTCACCTGTTCATCCTTCACTTATTCCATATGTCTGTAAGCCTGGAATGTGCGGGAAGCTGGGGTAGCAGAGATCTCAGGATGTTGCTGCGGCTCTAGGGCAGCCTCCACCACAATAAAGAAACAGACACACAATCGCTTTTCATCATGTTGATATAATGAAGGTAACTAAGTTCAAAATTTATCAGAAAAATGTGACCTCTGCCTGCCACCTCACAATTTGAAACATTTAGGACCATGGCCATAAAAGAGTCCACACCCCAAACCACTTACAACAGCTGGGTACTTGGAGCCAAAGTATCTCTTCACATAGCTCCTTCTGCTCACGGAGCCAAGGGAAATCAAGAAATAGTTCCTCATATGAGCAGGCAAAATTATACTCTTTTTCCCTTCTCTGCTACACTTTTGATGGGTTATTAAACCCTGAGATAATTATAGGATCCAATTCAGAAATTAAGACTTCTAAATAGTACCCTCCAAACCTGAAACGAGACTTTAATAAATGTCTGACAAACGCTCTGAATGACAGCCAACATTTTTCCCACCATCGATATGCGCAGTATCACATTTCCTCATCGCATTGAGGCGTGAGATGCACAAGTGAGAGCAGTTGAGGTTCCAGAAGTTTAGTTAATCTTCTCAAGTTCTTCCCTCTGATACACGGTGTCTACAAATTTCACACTTGGGTTTTTGAGTTGGAAATGCGGTTCTGTTTGTTGAAACAAAGGACGCCAGCTCCCACACGGTTCGTGCAGAGGGCACGTTACTTCCCGGTGAGCATCGGACCTCCCACCAATGGTCAGCCCCAGCAGCACAGCATCCTGAGATGAACCCAGCCAGCTCCCTCATGGCAGTTGCTCCAGCAGCTGATGCTCAGTTTCCTCACCGCCCAGCTCTGCCCTGTACTGCCTCTGCTGCCCCTATGGCTTGTAAGCTGCTGGCCTATTTCCTGCTTGTTCTGCTGTAGGAGGCACCAGCTCTCCGCACAGTCAATGAGAGGTGACCATCACTCAATCCATGGGCAAAAGTGGAGGGAGAGACCTCACTTCACCAAGAAATCCACACTCAACTGTTATCAGATCATCATGGAGAGATTCAAAAGTCAAGGTTAATTGTAAGTGTCCCAGAAGGTCAGGTTTGAGAACCACCATCTTGCAATAAACAGGGAGGAGCCCCGAACAGAGCAGCATTTGCTGTGCTTAATTCACCTGAGGTAGCTGGCATGATGGAGAGTCCTGGAGGCTGAGGCTTGAGCAGAGCTCTCACCCCATTTACTCCAGCTGGGAAGGGCAGGTGAGGTGGGGGAAAGGCTTGGACCGCACCTCCTTTGCCTGTTGTGGAGGCACAGCAGAGTCCTGAGGGATGGCTCCTCATTCCCAGTTGGGAACCCCTTTGGCCTGCCTGGGACCCTGTTCCTGGCTTTTCCCTCCATCAGCTGGGATGAGAATGTTTATCAAAGAATGCTGCTCACATGGCTTTCAGAGGTCCTTGAAGAAAAGCTGTTTTCTACATTGTACTCAATATTTACTGCAAGAGCAGGATCGCTTGAAACTTAAAGCAGAAGACTGACACAAGACTAAATTGCACAAGCCATTTCATTCCCAAGTGTCCCAGCAAATACACATCTCAAGTGCCCGATGTGAGAAGCTGTGCGTGTAGTGCTGATGCACGTCCTCTCCAACCTTTAGTGCTCCTGTGCTAATGAAGGATATGTGCTCCTGTGCTCCTGTGCTGAATGCAATCATTATGGTAATGAGGAGGTAGACAGTGCAACCTCAGCTTCCCTCTGTGTTCAACAGCGTCCAACAGGGCAGGCCCCACATGGGCTGAGGCTGAGACTCAAGGCTGATGACTCAGCAGAGTAGACGAGAGAGTGTGTGTGTGTGTGTGTGTTAGTATGTGCGTGTGTCACAGAGAGAGATTGGATGTGTGTATGTTTGTGTCAGATTTCTAGTGCATGTTTGTGATCCTGTGAGATTGTCAATGTACCTTTGTGAGTGTTTTGTGGGAGTGAGGCCGTGTTTGGTGAAACCATGTGTGACTGTGACTGTGTATGTGTGTTCTGGGGGATGCAGAAGTAAGAAGAGGGATAGAGAGCCTCTTACACACTTTTCCCGGGAAATAATGGACCCTGGAATTTTGCCCAGTCCATGGATGTGTGTCTTGCTGTGAAGCCTCACTCTGACCCCAGAAACTTGGGAAATTGACATGGCAACCCTTCAAAATGAAAAATGAAATCCCTGTAAACACAGTGCTCCCAGTGATCCTGCTCATCCGTGCCCTGCAGGGCCTTGATCTTGGTGGCAGCTCTCAGCTTGACTGCATGGCTTCCCTTATCAATGGAAAAAAAGCCAGCTAGAAATATTGTACAATCTTCTTCTTACTTTATTTTTCAGCCTGTCTTTTCAGTCCTTTATACTTTCAGAACATACAATGTAGCACTTCAGGTAAAAACAAAAGAGAGAGAAAGAGAGAGAGAGAAAGAAAGAAAGAGAAAGAAAGAAAGAAAGAGAAAGAAAGAAAAGAACAATTTTAAGTTACGTTTGAAAGAAAATGAAATGATTTAGAAAAGCCAATTTGCTAATTTTAGATTCTGCTTTCACACACCTATTAAAGCAACTTAAGTAACAAAATCAGCATAAAGGCACGGAGATTTCTGAATTCGCTGTTTCTGTTTTGCCCTGAAGAAATCCCCCAGAGCTGGGCACTGAGAGCTTGTTGGAAGCTCTAACCAGGGGTCTCGGCTGCCATTTGCCGCCCTCGTGGGAAGAACATTCCTCCTCCTTCCCTGGGGAAAGTGTCTCCCAGAAGGTTTTGCTGAGGAGCAGGGGGAGGACAGGGCTAGACAGCCACCCCTTCTGCCAAATATCTCTGAAGAAACAAGTGGTGACAGCTCGAGTCCCCCAAAACAGCTTCTTTCAATCCAGGACTTTCTGTAGAAGAGGTAAACGTGTTCACTTAGGGAGCAAGCAACCATACAGAAGAGGAAGACGGACGCAACTGTTAGAACATTCCACAGACAAGAACTTCAGGCAAGGAGTCAGGACTCAAAGCTCCGTCTTCAGGCTTTTGTCTTGAAGTGTGATTCAAGTCTTTATAAAAATATTTTCATCCCTTATGGAAATACTCATTAAGTTTTTGGGAAAACTTGCTTTAACCCTGAGCACTGAGGAGATAAATTCATTTTAGGAAGCTTGTTTGCCACAGATTCTTCAGACCCAAGGAAGAGCTGCCAGTGGTATCACCTTAAAGTTGGTTGAGTTCTTCTAACAATGATGCTCAGTTAAGGCCCCAGGCAAGCAGGGGTGGAGACGATTTTATCTCCTACCTACAAGTGCCTTGTTCCATTCTGTGGCACTCTACAGTGGCTGCTGCTGCTCCTGTTCTGTAGGGAGAAAACCTACAAGGAGAAGAGACAAAGCTGAGACAGGGAAATTTGTCACTCCTAAACTGTGACCTCACTGTGACCTTTTCCTTTCTAAAAAATGAAAATAATACCTGTTCACTTCTCAAAAAAGACGTTGGAATGACTGCAAAAATTGGAAAAACTGTCTATGATTTGTTTCTTCATGGATTTTCACTCTTGTGAACTCTCCAGTTTTAAGATTAAAGACAGAACCAAAGAGAAAATATCTGGTAGCACTGTGAAAAGCATCTTACCGTCATTTCTAACATATACAGCGGCCAAGATACTTTCATTTCTAAAATGAGCGGCATCTGCAGAGAGACTCTAGCCTTGAGCTTTTCCTAGTGACTTAAATAGAGACCCAAGATGTCTAAAACCTCTTAATTAAAGAATGTGTGTGTCAGGGGACAAGGGGAGTGACATTCCAGATATTTGTGACACCTCTGGAAAATTATCTTAGTCATCTGTAGAAGGCCTTTCTTAATGTTTCTACACAAACACCCACGAGCATGTCCTAGTTTCCCTTCAGCCTCAGAAAAGCACCCAAACAGTCTGTAGCATTAGGCACATGCTACAAAGCATTAAGAGGGAAAGAAGATAAAACAGAAATTCCACATTGATAATCCGTGTGTTTTTCATTATTAGGTCACGTATATTCAGATTATCAAATTTCTGTATAGATTTGTAATGATTATGCCTTGAATCCAGGGAGAAACACATCTTTTTCAATGGAGCTGAGAATAAGCATCTCAGTTTAAGCTGGTTTTGATTTGTTATTCATTGAAAAGAAAGTAAGTTGTTGGTTTTTAATAAATGTTAAAACCAATCAATAAAAAGTAAGTTGAACTTACAAAATGGTCCATTCAAGACTCATAGAATATAGATGAACTAAAGTGTTTTTAGCAAAGCGCCTGAAAGATCGAAAAGATTTTGTTTCTGGAATGTCTGGAGATTTAAAGCACAAGGGCTAGAAAAGAAAACAAAGAAAAATTCAATTCAGATTTATCAACAACATGAAGCCAGGAGACAGGAAGTTGGAAAACAAGCAAGCTAATTACCCATCAATGAATAATAAATTAGACCTCCACTAAACAGAACAACATTTATTTAAGTCGAAATAAAAATAAAAGTACTTCTTACATTGCCTGTAATGTTGCACAGCCATTTTAGTTTCTTTATGTATTCACTGGCTTTATATTATTTTGGAAAACAGAATATTGTCTCTCTATATGCTGAAACAGGAAGGTGCATTTGAGGATTTTAGGAGGATATCACGTCTTGCCTGCACTCAGAAAAGAACATTGCCTCTGAGGAAAAAATTGCTGCTCTGAAATCTGCTGTTGCATTGTTTAGCTAAGAAGAGACGATTGCTTAGTGGAAAGGGAACACGACAAGGCTGAGATCCTCCGACTGCTCTAAAAGAAATTTCAGAATAGAGTAATTGTAGGTAGTAATTCCAAATAACACAAAATATTTAAGCTCTTGTTCCAGTAAAAGTGTCTTCCGTTTGTAAAGATAGGATAGAATTTTGAGTTTAAATTGCTGAAAATTAGTTAATGTTGAATTATTTTTTAAATACATTGAGAAAGATACATGTCCCATTTTGTGTCCATTTATTTAGATGTGCTCTGTTTCTTAACCCATACACATTTATTTTTTATATATGTATGTATTCTATACAACATTAAATATTTGATTTGCATTTATAAATAGTATATTTAGATATACACACGTCCATACATGTATACGTAAATATCTGAAAGGAAGATCGTTAAATTTTTCTGTGTACTGAATACTGATATTTCAAGTGATTTGTTTCTTTTTTGTGCTTCTCTGTGACGTAAATGTCTTTGTAAAATCATCATGTATTTATCTATGTCACAAGGAAAAATGTCAGACATTTTTATTAGGGGAAAAGTGTAACTGCTTAACGTGTGAGAAACAGATCTGACTCTTTCTCCTGTATATCCTCCTCTATAATATAATAGACTACCTTAGGGCTTTTAAGAAATGAAATACCTTTCTCACCCCTAGACGCCACCTCCATTTTAAACTAATATGGGAAAACTAAAATTATTATTGTTTCAATTTTAATTCTTTATAGTGAGCCACTGTATTTTTTAAGAGCATAAACCATATTGGGCTAGAACTAAATCATTCACTGTAGATGATTCTTGCAAACTGGATTGTTGCCTAAGAAGCAAATTCTGATCCACACAAGATAGATGGTTCAATATCATATCAGGGCCAGATGCTAAGCTCAACAATTCAAAAATCTTCATTTAAATCAATCACTGAAGAGCAAAAAAGCCCCCGACACACACATCCAACTCCATAGGATGGCTTTGGCTTTTCTTAGCACATGGTGAAAATATTTTTTTAAAACACAAAATCCTTAAAAGCCTGAGAGGTTTTAGTTTGTTTAATTATCTGCCAAAGCTGACACCAGAAATAGGAAAGTTCTCCTCATCACAGTCCGAGCTGGAGGCCAAGCACTGGAATTAAGGTCAATATTACCAGCACTGGTTAAGCTGCTTTTATCTTTTTCTTTTTGCCTTAGTGCATTCTTTTTTCACAACTGTTTGCAATTTTTGTTCAAAATAAAATGCTGCTTTTTCTCATTTGCTACAAAATCTTTCTAATTTAAGATAAATTCAGGGCTTAAAATGAATTTAATTTCTTCTCATGCACAGATTAGTGAAGGCAAAAACTGACAAAAGTGCAGCACTAAAGGTTGTACGAAAAGGAATCACAAAAAGAAAATGACAGGAGGAAATATTAAATATGAGAAAACCTGCTCTGAACAAACACGGTACGTTGATATCTTGGTTTCATAGCATTTCCAATACCAACAATAAAACTGTTGTACAAGGTGCCTATAATATTTTTAAAGGAAGTCAAAGGATTCAGGCACAATGGAGAGAAATCTCCATTGTGATGGAGGCTGATGCCCTTGGTGTTGGCGCCGGAACTGGCATCAGGGCCTGGGTCACAGCGTCCCCGCCTCTCAGAGGATGCTCGTGGTTGTTCACCCAAGGGCCTGACATCAGCGGGCTGCGGTCATGGTGAGTGACGTCATCCAGGGCAGGAGGAGGGCGGACCTTTGGTACCAGAGTCACTTACAGGAACGGGAACACACAAACCAGTACGTGTGTAACACAGACTATCCCACCCAGGGGTTGGGTCTCCGAAGGGTTCCCCTACAATCCACCCATTCCCCCTCCAGGGACTCTGCATCAATAGAGAAGTAAATGGGCAGATGCCCCCTTGGAGCATCACCCTCGTTCCTGATGACGACCTGTAGGGCAGACACGCTGGGCAGCAGATGCCCCCAAAGAGGACAGGGACAAGGCTGAGCAAGCCCACCAGCTCCTTCTTCCAGAGATCCAGCTCAGGCTCTGGTGAGGAGGCTGAAGAAAGCAGCACTCACACAGGAGCTCCCTTCCCAGTGGGAGAATCGAGGTGGGCCCAAGGCTTTCTTTTCCCCCCTAACATACAGGCATTAGGGTTAGACGCCCCTGATGTTGACTCTCACCCACGACTTACAACCAGTTGGCTGAGAACCTTGCCTGATTCCCACAAGATTCCCTTTTCTCATACACAGAGGGGGAGCACAATTAAATATGTAAAATATCTAGCAGATGCTTAAGAAATTGAAGCCAATATAGAAATTTTCACACAGTGCCTATGCAAGTTTTAATCTTGCACCAAATGTAGTCATCTTGTTTCACTGATAGCTACTCATGCCTAAACATCTGTCAGCCTATGGTTGCCCCCACACGGCCCCTCCACTCTGCCTGTCTGTGCGGATGCTAACAGAAATCAAAATTCCTGGGCAAGGAATTTCAAATACAAGCAAGTAAAACTAATCTATAGCCAGATTTCACAACCCCTCCCGCCGGAAAAAAAGACCCTCTTGTCAAGTCTACTTTCTTACTATGAACAAATGTGCTGCCTTTATCCGCCTTACGGGATGCAACCATGGGGCAGCCCCTCTTACCTGTCCCCCTGGATAGTCTCTGGTCACTGGTCCACTTCTTCCAATCTCTACCCCAGCTAATCCCAAGGGATTCTTCCAAAAATGCAAATCAATTTAAAGATTTCTGTCTGCTGCCAGTCAAAATCTAAGCCTTGCATAACTCTTCAATTTCATCAAATGCAGTCGCCGCCTGGAATCCTGGGCTCCAGCCATGCTTGTCTTCAGGAGGGGTCAGTTTCTGGCCTTCCTCTGGGCCTTGGTGTCCTCTCCTCTGCACCCTGTCCTCCTCCTCTGACCTGGTACACTTTTACCACTTTGTTTTTGTTTTTGCTTTACCTAACTGGGTATCATCAATTCCCAGATTAGATGACTTTTTCAGGAAAGCATTTCTTCACCTCCTGGTGCTGGAATAAGTACTTTTATTCAACCCATCATTTTGCATGTGACACTATGCTATAACTTACTTTTCAGCCATCCCTCTCACTAGACTGGACACTCCTCAAGGGCCCAGAAGGAATCATTACATGAGCATTTTCACTGCCACACACAGGGGAGAGAGGCACAGGGTATGTCTTGAGTAAACATTTATCCAAATCCACTCAGCATTGAATGAATGAATGAATGAATGAATGAATGGGATGTAAGTATGCGACTGTACTTTAGTGACTCTCTGCTGTTCCCAATCAATATTTCCATGTTCCAGTCACTGCTTTTCCCATCCGCAGGTAATCTATTTATAATATTTGTCATTACCCTACCCCTGGTTTATTCAGAGGTTCACTCACTCCTCTATATGGAATGGCCAGAATAAGACTCACACAGTCTTACTCTGTCAGGGTCACTGTTGGTCCATCATGGTGCAATTGGTAGACATCTCAGTGTGAAGATTAAAACTTGCACATAGAGTGAGACTCTGTCAAAAACAAAACAAAACAAAAAAAAACTTGCAGAATCCACTTGGTGAATTCCTTTGAGAACTGTTTCTTTTAGAATTTCTTCCTCATAGATTTCTCTCCTTTGATACACTATTTTTAAATCCTTCTCTCTGTATATCATAATTTCTCTCTTTTTTGGTTTGATTAATGTCTACTAAGCCTTTCACTTAGAGAGTTTCAGTTCTCAGCTATTTAGGACATAGCCAATACCTGGGAAGATTTCTTCCTTTTGGAAGGACTGTCAGCACCACTCGCAGAAGGCGAGAGGAAAGAAATGCATGACTTAGACAAGTTGTGCAAGGAGAAGGATGCAGTGTCTCCCAAGGTGCTTTTCCTTTGGTGTTTCCACATCCTATCTCTCCACAAACTATGGAGGTAAAGGGAAGCAATGGAGTGCCTCAAGGAGAGAAGCACCTAGGTGAAAGGAAGCAGGAGACAGAGGCTTTCATTCTGGGTGCTTTGGCCTTCCTGTCCTATTTGGTACCAAAATGTTGCATCTTACACTTGCACCAGACCAGTTCATCAGGTCGTGTTCCAACATTGACCGTTTGGGCCTACATTGAAAATAATAAGTGAAACATGTATTTGCTGGACTTGCCAGTTCTGTCTCCCTGAGGCCTCTGCACCGATGTCCACAGGCAGCTAGTGGAGTTTGCAGAAATCCTGAACCTCAGTAATTCATCAACGTCTTCCCATCATAGAGAATATTAACATCTCTTCTCATGATAAGTGATCTTCCCTCACCTAGCACCTTTGACCCCATTTATCTTACCTTGTAACCTCAAGTTTTGAAAGCTGTGTGAGCTGTTTCTCCCTTTCCATGGCCCCTTCCATGAGCATAAAACTGTACTCGATTTCTCACCGTCTTAAAAATAATGATTTCCTCAGCTGTATCCTTCCTTCTCCTTCTTATACAGTTGACCTATTTCTCCCCTTCATTCCTGTCAACTTTCCAGATTTCTACAGTCACCATATGGAGTATCTAGTATCTCTTCCCTTCCATTCATTGACCAAACTGCAAATCACCTTTCTTTTTCTTTCTTTCCTTTCCTTCTTTCCCTTCTCCGTCCTCCCTCCCTCCCTTCCTTCCTTTTTTCCTTCCTTCCTTCTTTCCTTTCCTTCCTTCTCTTCCTTCCTTCCTTTCCTTCCTTCCCTTCCTTCCTTCTTTCCCTTCCCTTCCCTTCTCCTTCCTTCCTTCCTTCCCTTCCCTTCTCCTTTCCCTTCCTTTCCTTCCTTCCTTCCCTTCCTTACTTCCCTTCCCTTCTCCTTCTTTCTCTTCCCTTCCCTTCTCCTTCCTTCCCTTCCTTCCTTTACTTCCTTCTTTCCTTCTCTCCTTTCCCTTCTCTTCTCCTTCCTTCCTTCCTACCTTCGTTCCTTCCCTTCCCTTCTCCTTCTTTCCTTCTTTCCTTTCCGTCCTTCCTTTCCCTCCTTCTTTCCTTACTTCTCATCCCTTCTTCCTTCATCTCTTCCTTCCTTCCTTTTCTTCCTTCATCTCTTCCTTCCTTCCTTTTCTTCCTTCCCTTCTCCTTCCTTCCTTCCCTTCCTTTCCCTTCCCTTCTCTTCTCCTTCCTTCTTTCCTTTCCTTCCTTCCTTTCCTTCCTTCTTTCCTTACTTCCTTTCCCTTATTCCTTCCTTCTTCTTTCTTCCTTCCTTTCCTTTCCTTCCTTTCCCTTCCCTTTTCTTCCTTCCTTCTTTCCTTCCTTCCTTCTTTCCTTCCTTCCTTCTTTCCTTCCCTTCCCTTTCCCTTCCCTTTCCTTCCTTCCTTCCGTCTTGCTTCCTCTTTCCTTTCTTCCTTCCTTCCCTTCCTTTCTCCTTCCTTCCTTCCTTTTTCCTTTCTTCCTTTCCTTTCCCTTCTTTCCCTCCCTCCCTCCCTCCTTCCCTCCCTCCATCCATCCTTCCTTTCTTTCTTTCTTTCTTTCTTTCTTTCTTTCTTTCTTTCTTTCTTTCTCTCTCTCTCTTTCTTTCTTCTTTCTTTCTTTCTTTCTTTCTTTCTTTCTTTCTTTCTTTCTTTCTTTCTCCTTCTTTGTCTTTCTGGTTTTTCTTTTTATATAGAATCTCCCCCTGTTTCCCAGGCTGGAGTGCAGTGGCACAATCATGGTGCACTGCAGCCTTGAACTCCTGGACTCAAAGTGATCCTCTCATCTCAGCATCCCAAGTAACTGGGATTACAGGTATGAGCCACTGCACCCAGCCTCAAACTGCAAGTTCGGTAATTCCCATCCGTCTTTTGAAATCATCTCTGCTAAGGTCATCAGTTACCTAAGGTCATCAGTTACCTAACTATCATCCTTTGTTTTTTTTTTTTTTTTTCTTTTACATTCAGGAGACATTTACTAATCTATTTGTTAGGTTGTTATTACTAGATTACTAGATCATTTCTCCAGAAGAGTGTTGGGGAGATAGGATACATGAAAAATCATAGTACCGGATTACATGGTTTCTGCCTCTGAGGGGCAAACAATCATCTTGCACAGCCAAAGGGTAAACAAATAATGACTTCAACTCTATATAGGCTCCCGACCACTGAGTAACCACAGCTAGGGAAGGGAGGCAGTCAGTGAGACCAGCTTAATGCCCTCACAAGTTCTCTTCACTAAGGCATAGTGATTTTTAAAAATATTTACTATCTCCTTATGGGTTTACTCTTACTGCAATTCATTTTTATGAATCTTCTCTTTGGCTTTCATTTTGAAAAACAGTTTGATGTTTAAGCAGCCAATCCTGCAAGGCTTGTGTCCTCACAGCTGTCAAGGGACTGAGTCCAAGTGTTAATATGAATTTGCAATTATCATACAGGGGAGAAATGTGTATGTTGCCAGAAGTATCAGAATACCCTCATAGCAAGACCTGTTTTAAAATTTATTGCATAATGGTTTTTTCCAATTCACTGAATATTTCCCAGAGCAGAAATAAATTTAAATGTGATTATTTCTTAGAATTATCTGTTCACCACCAAAACACCCTACTTCATTTAATCTAAAATTGACTGCAATTTAAGCTGTAATACACATCTTTTATGAAATGCTGTAGTGTGAAGCAAAGCTTAAAGTATCACAGGTCATAAGTGATAATGTGTGGATCACCCCAGCATCTGCGTGCCTCTGGAGAGCCAGACAAACCCCCAAGATCTGCAGCTCTGAAGGTAGAAATCAGTTAGTGAAAGAGAGAGAGAAAGACAGAGATAAAAACATTTTTGAATCAATTTTATTCTCTCTACTTTCTCTTTTTGAGAGATAGCTGATGTGTATAGCATTCATAGGTCACAACTTCATTACAGCAATAAAAATATTATGGAAAAAGATGCACTCAGATTTAGAAAACCAGGTTACTTATTAGAGTTCAATAAGCTACCTTGATAGAGCTTGTCTTAACTTTAAACTTGGTGTTTCTAATAAACCCAAAGTAAAGTACAAAATGAGAAACCCACTGAGGTCTGTGCCAATGAGCCAAAGTTAGAAAGCTGAAATTAGAAGGTACCCGGGGAACACCTCTACCATGCAACTGAGAACCCTTGATGAGAGAGAGAGGAAGTCAGGGTACCAGGAGGGGCCCAGAAGGCTCCTTTCAAAAGATTGCTTTATACCAGCAGACGGTCCACCCACAGAGGAAACTAAAGGAAAGCCTCATAGCAACCACAGATTTGAAGGCCTCCCTTGGAAGGAAGAGGTGACTTATTTCGGCCTGCTCCAAACTACAAAATAAGTTTAACTTTGACAGAGTAATAATTCATTTAAATAAATGCACATTTAAAAAAGATTTCAAAGCCTTGTGTTTTTCGTTTTGTTTTGTTTTGTTTTGTTTTTTGAGACAGAGTCTTGCTCTGTCGCCCAGGCTGGAGTGCAATGGCAAGATCTCAGCTCACTGAAACTTCCTGGGTTCAAGCAATTCTCTTTCCTCAGTCTCCCCAGTAGCTAGGACTATGGGTATGTGCCACCACGCCCAGCTAATTTTTTTGTATTTTTAGTAGAGACAGGGTTTCACCATGTTGGTCAGGCTGGTCTTGAACTCAAATGATCTGCCCAACTCAGACTCCCAAAGTGCTGGGATTACCATAGCTCTCTCAGGTCTCTCCGATTTTATGATTCTATCCAACTACAATTTTGGAGGGAGATAATAAAATCACCAAATATTTTGGGGACAAAAAGCATAGACATGACATGCTATAACAAGGAGTTGGCAGTTGTTTTGGTAAAGGGTCTGATAACATTTAGTATTTGCAGGTCATGCCATCCCTGCTGCAATTGTTCAACTCTGCTGCTGCAGCAGAAAAGCAGCTACAGACTATATGTAACATAGGTGTGGCTGCATTGCAATAAAACTATCTACAAAAACAGATTTGGCCTGCAGACCATAGTTTGCCAATGTTGTTTTATAATATTAAATTGTATTCTGAACTATATGTAGTTATCAGCAGAATCCAAAGCCTGTAGTTATTTATGGTACACTCTGGCCCACCTCCCAGGTGGGCCATGGGTAGATGCGGCCTCAGTGGAAGCTCAAAGTCCACCTCAGGTAGGTGACAATCACCTTCCACTCCAGTCCACTCAGCACCACACAGAACCATAGTCAGAATCCCACATTCTGCTCTTGGGTTCAGAGACAAGGCCACACTGGAGAATGTTCCAATGAGACCAACTGCAGCTGAGACAGCTGAGCCACCTTTGCCAACTGAAGAAAAGTGGAATGTAAGACAAGAAGTTGAAGGCAGCCAGCACGTTAGCCCCAGGAGCAGGCACCTAAGACATATTTTACCTGAATCCAAGTTTCTAGCAAATCCTAACATGAAATGATTCTCATTTATATGCAGGACAGTTACTTGAAACTTTGGGGAGGTAAATTTTTTCTCAATATAAGGGAGATGTTGACAAAAATTAGAGTTGCCTCGCAATGCAATTGGCTGCCTGCGGATGTTTCTCTTTCACTCATGGTGCTGCATGAAGAACAAACTAGTACTCTTAAATTAAACTAACTGAATGGTTTTGACGGTTTTCTCTACTTTTAAATCAAAACTTAATACATTTTGTCATTTTGGATTTTCTTTCTGTTTTACTTCTTTTTCTTTCTTTCTTTTTTTTTTTTCTTTTTTCTTTTTTAAATTTAGGCAAAGGTCTCTGATATGTCCTAGAGACATTTTCCCCATCGTCTTGGGATTAATGTTCAGCTCCTCCTTACTTACGCAAAATTCTGTGGCCAGCTTAAATTTCTCCTCAAAAGAAGGGATTTTCTTCTCTATTGCATTGTCAGGCTGCAAATTTTCCAAACTCTTATGCTCTGTTTTCCTTTTAAAACTGAACATCTTTAACAGCACCCAAGTAACCTCTTGAATGCTTTGCTGCTTAGAAATTTATTCTGCTAGAAACCCTAAATTATCTCTCTCAAGTTTGAAGTTCCACAAATCTCTAGGACAGGGGCAAAATGCCACCAGTCTCTTTGCTAAAATATAACAAGAGTCACCTTTGCTCCAGTTCCCAATGAGCTCATCGTCTCCATCTAAGACCACCTCAGCCTGGATTTTATTGTCCATATAATCAGCATTTTGGTCAATGTCATTCAGCAAGTCTCTAGGGAGTTCCAAACTTTCCCACATTTTCCTGTCTTCTTTTGAGTCCTCCAAACTATTCCAACCTCTGCCTGTTACCCATTTTCAACGTTGCTTCCACATTTTTGGTACCTTTTCAGCAGCACCCCACTCTACTGGTACCAATTTACCGTATTAGTTTGTTTTCACGCTGCTGATAAAGACATCCCTGAGACTGGGCAATTTACAAAAGAAAGAAGTTTATTGGACTTACAGTTACACATTGCTGGGGAGACCTCACAATCAATGTAGAAGGAAGGCAAGGAGAAACAAGTCACATATTACATGAATGGCAGCATGCAAAGAGAGAGAGAGCTTGAGCAGGAGAACTCTTCGTTTTAAAACCATCAGATCTCATGATACTTATTCACTACCATGAGAACAGCTCAGGAAATACCTGCTCCCATGATTCAATTACCTCCCACTGGCTGCCCCAGCAACAGGTAGAAATTCAAGATGAGATTTGGGTGGGGACACAGCCAAACCATATCACAGAGTAAATCAAATGAAATCCAGTATGACTGGTGTGGTTATAGAAAAAAGGAAATTTGGACAGAGAGACCAATATGAGGACACAGGGAAAAGGTGGCAATTTATAAGCCCAGGAGAGAGGCCTGGAACAGATCCTTCCCCCATACCTCAGAGGGAAACAACACTGCTGATACCTTCATCTTGGACTTCTAGCTTCCAGAACTGGTGTTTAAGACCCTAGTTTGTGGTCTTTGTTACAGCAGTATCAGTAGATTGATACAGATGCTGAACAATTTACCCAGAACTTGGAAGATCAGAGCCTCATAGATGCCCAGCTTATCTAACAGGTGGGATGTTGGCATTATTTTCCCCAAAGGTAAGATACTATTTTTTCAACATAAAACTGTCCTTTTTGTTGTTCCCCAAGGCTTCACATAACTACTTTGCCCATTGCTTTAACTTTTTTTTCCCACTACACTCAATGATTCTTTTTCTTTTTTCTTTTTTTTTTACTTTAAATTTCTGGGATACATGTGCAGAACTTGTAGGTTTGTTACATAGGTATACATTTGCCATGGTCATTTGCTGCACCTATCAACTCATCATCTAGGTTTTAAGCCCTGCATGCATTAGGTATTTGTCCTAACGCTCTCCCTCCCCTTGCCCTCCATCCTCTGACAGGCTCCAGTGTGTGATGTTCCCCTCCCTGTGTCCATGTGTTCTCATTGTTCAACTCTTACTTATGAGTGAGAACATGCAGTGTTTGGTTTTCTGTTCTTGTGTTAGTTTGCTGAGAATGATGGCTTCCAGCTTCATCCATGTCCCTATAAACTATATGAACTCATTCTTTTTTATGGCTTCATAGTATTCCACAGTGTATATGTGCCACGTTTTCTTTATCCAGTCTATCATTGATGGGCATTTGGGTTGGTTCCAAGTCTTTGCTATTGTAAACAGTGCTACAATAAACATACGTGTCCATGGTCTTTATAATAGAATGATTTATAACCCTTTGGGTATATACCCAGTAATGAGATTACTGTGTCAAATGGTATTTCTGGTTCTAGATCCTTGAGGAATTGTCACACTGTCTTCCACAATGGTTGAACTAATTTACACTCCCACCAACAGTGTAAAAGCATTTTATTTCTCCACAGCCTCATCAGCATCTGTTGTTTCCCGACTTTTTAATAGTCTCCATTCTAACAGATGTGATATGGTATCTCACTGTGGTTTTGACTTGCATTTCTTTAGTGACCAGTGATGATGAGCTTTTTTACGTACGTTTGTTGGCCTCATAAATGTCTTCTTTTGAGAAGTGTCTGTTCATATCCTTTGCCCGCTTTTTGATGGGTTTTTTGTTGTTGTTGTTGTTGTTGTTGTAAATTTGTTTAAGTTCCTTGTAGATTCTAGATATTAGACTTTTGTCTGATGGATAGATTGCAAAAATTTTCTCCCTTTCTATAGGTTGCCTATTCACTCTGATGATAGTTTCTTTTGCTGCACAGAAGCTCTTTAGTTTGATTAGATCCCATTTGTCAATTTTAGCTTTTGTTGCCATTGCTTTTGGTGATTTAGTCATAAAGTCTTTGCCCAGCCTTTGTCTTGAATGGTATTGCCTAGGTTTTCTTTTAAGGTTTTTTATGGTTTTGGGTTTCACGTTTAAGTCTTTAATCCATCTTGAGCTAATTTTTGTATAAGGTGTAAGGAAGGGGTCCAGTTTCTGTTTTCTATATATGGTTAGACCCATGGCTTTAACTTTTTAAGAAGTTGACTAGGATTTAGAATATATAGATATCCCCCAAACGGAAAAGTAGGATGATCATATTCAGAAATACCTTTTTCTAAGTTAACTTTTCTGTATCCAAATATCTCTGATTACAGGTATCTTATGAAACTATAGTCTGGAGAATCAATGATCACTTAAGTAGTCTTCATTATCGGTTTTTGTTAGTTTTTTCTTTACCTTTCACATTATCCTTTAATGAGGCTTTGTTATTGATGGATAACTAATTGACCAATAGAGCGTCCTGTTGAAAACTTGCCGCTTTTAATCTGGTGAAATCTCCAGATGTTATACTTCACTTTGTCACTCCAAGATAATTGAATCATATTAGTGGTTATTCTTATAAGCCATTACAAGCCATCAATGGCTTATATATTTATAAACCACTATTTAAAAGCTTTTGGTTATAATGGCTCACCTGGTACAGTGCCATGGAGTTTAAATTCTCTATATTATTTAGAAAGGAAATCCATCATTGCAGCACTATTTACAATAGCAAAGACATAAAATCAACTTAGGTGCCCATCAGTGGTAGACTGGATAAAGAAACTGTGGTGCATACACATGACGGAATTCTACACAGACATAAAAAAGAAGGAAATCGTGTCCTTTTCAGAAACATGGATGCAGCTGGAGGCCATTATCCTCAGCGAATTTATCCAGGGAGAGAAAATCAAATGCTGCATGTTCTCACTCACAAGTGGGAGTTAGGCTTTAGACACAAATGCGGAAAGAGCAGACACTGGAGACTCTTAAGTGGGGGAGATGGGAAGCGGGGAAAGGGCTGAAAAACTACCTATTGGATACGATACTCACTACCTGAGTGATGTGATCATTCATATCCCAAACCTCAGTGTCACACAATGTACCCATGTAACAAACCTGCACATGTACTGGCTGGATATAAAATAACCAAATAATCAAATAATGAAATAACCATTTGACCAAAATGCTGATAACATGGACAATAAAATCCAGGCTAAGGTGATCTCAGATGGAGATGAGCTCAATGGGAGCTGGAGCAAAAGTGACCCTTGTTATATTTTAGCAAAGAGACTGGTGGCATTTTGCCCCTGTCCTAGAGATTTGTGAAACTTTGAACTTGAGAGAGATAATTTAGGGTTTCTAGCAGAAGAAATTCCTAAACAGCAAAGCATTCAATAGGTTAGTTGGGTGCTGTTAAAGGTGTTCAGTTTTAAAAGGAAAACAGAGCATAAGAGTTTGGAAAATTTGCAGCCTGACAATGCAATAGAAAAGGAAATTTCGTGTTTGCTGGGAAATTTAAGCTGACTACAGAATTTTGTGTAAGTAAGGAGAAGCTGAATGTTAATCCCAAGACAATGGGGAAAACGTCTCCAGGGCAAGTCAGAGAACTCTGTGGCAGCCCCTCTCCTCACAGACCCAGAAGTTTAGGAGGAAAAAATTGTTTTGTGGGCCAGGTCCAGGGTCCCTCTGCTGTGTGCAGCCTAGGGACTTGGTGCTCTATATGCCAGCCACTCCAGCTGTGACTAAAATGGGCCAATGTAGAGCTTGGGCTGTGGCTTCAGAGGCTGCAGGCCTCAAGCTTTGGCAGGTTCCACATGGTGTTGAGCCTGCCAGTGCACAGAAGTCAAGAACTGGGGTTTGGGAACCTCTGCCTGGATTTCACAGGATGTATGGAAATGACTGGATGCCAAGGCAGAAGTTTGCTGCAAGGTTGGGGCCTTCATGGAGAACCTCTGCTAGGGCAGTGTGGAAGGGAAATGTGTGGACGGAGACTTCACACAGAGTTCATACTGGGGCACTGCCTAGTAGAGCTGTGAGAAGAGAGCCACCATGCTCCAGACCCCACAATGGTAGATCCACTGATATCTTTCACCATGCACCTGGAAAAACCAGAGACACTTAATGCCAACCCGTGAAAGCAGCCAGGAGGCAGGGTGTACCCTGCAAAGTCACAGGGCAGAGCTGCCCAAGACCATGGGAACCCACCTCTTGCATCTGCGCTACCTGGATGTGAGACAGGAATTCAAAGGAGATCATTTTGGAGCTTAAAGATTTGACTGCCCCATTGGACTTCTGACTTGCGTGGGGCCTGTAATCCCTTTGTTTTGACCAAGTTCTCCTATTTGAAATAGCTGTATTTACCCAATGCCTGTACTCCTACTGTATCTAGGAAGTAACTAACTTGGTTTTGATTTTACAGGCTCATAAGTGGAAGGGACTTGCCTTTTCTCAGATGAGACTTTGGACCACGGACTTTTGAGTTAATGCTGAAATGAGTTAAGACTTTGGGGGACTGTTAGGAAGGCACAATTGGTTTTGAAATGTGAGGACATGAGATTTGGGATGGGCCAGAGGTGAAATGATATGGTTTGGCTGTGTCCCCACCCAAATCTCATCTTGAATTCCCATGAGTCATGGGAGGGACCGGTGGGAGGTAATCAAATCATGGGCCGTGTTTTTCCAATGCTGTTCTCGTGATAGTGAATGAGTCTCACAACATCTGATCATTTTAAAAAGAGGAGCTCCCCTGTACAAGCTCTCTCTCTTTGCCCGCTACCATCCACATAAGATACGACTTGATTCTCCTTGCCTTCCACCATAATTGTGAGGCCTCCCCAGCCATGTGGAACTGTAAATCCAATTAAACCTCTTTCTTTTGTAAATTGCCCAGACTTGAGTATGTCTTTATCAGCAACATGAAAACATACTAATACACTGTAAAAATTATCTCTCCAAATAAGCTCACCTTCTGAACTGGCAGGGATTAAGGCTCCAAATAGCACTTTTTTATAGGAGATACAGTTGAAATCATCACACCTTTCCTGGAACATGAGAGTCTTACTTTATATCTAAGGATCTTTATCAGCAAAATAGGATCTTTATTTTTGTTCAGGACAGCTCATTTCCATAATCTCTCTGTCACATAATTAGACTTGATAATGCAGGGTGGCTTCCTGAGCTGTGGAGAACCATTTCATCACATGCGTTCTCAGGCATTTGTGATGAGTCTATCAGAAAAATAATGTATAAATCTTCAGATAATTCCAAAGACCTCATGAAATAAAGTCTGCCTTTGACCCATCAGGAAAGACACATGTTCTCATTGCACTGCGGTTACAGAGTTGGGGCTAATATGCCTTCAACATCTGCATTCCTGTCACACATGGTGACTGCTTTCAGCCCTTGTAAAATCTTAACTAGATGCCACCTGTACAGCACCACAGAAAATAGCTCAGTAATAACGTGGCTCGACATTTCTCAGCTCTGCATGAACAGCAGCCACCCATCAGCAGGCAGAAATTGGGAGCTGAAGAAAACGTGCAACTGAGAATCAATATGGGTCTCCTAAAGTGCCCAGACTCATTAGGAATTGTCTATGCTGACTGCAGTTCATCCCACTTGGCCACGTCTACGTGAGCAGAAACATACCCATACACTCAGAAGGAGCCCCTGGCTAACACATCGATTCACAGCCCAGGAGACAGGAGGCTGCACTTCTGTTTGGTGCCCTATTACCACTCATTCAACACAATCTTTTTTTAGCACTTCCATTTTTAGTTATTGAAACAGAGCAATCAGACTTTTAAAATATTGATGAGAGAGTGATGTCATGTTTTCACCACCACCTCAGATAGTCAAAGAACATTTTAATGAAAATACAAGTATTTAAGAATTGTATCAAAGCTTATTTTCTTTTCTGGAGTTTAGGACTAGAGAGTGAGGCACTATTGAGGGTTAAATTGTATCCTCCAAAAGTTATGCTGCAGTCTTAACCACTGGGACCTCTTAACGTTACCTTATTTGAAAATAGGGTCTTTGCAAATGTCATCAAGTTAAAATGAGGTCACATCGCATTAACCCTTCCTGTGTAGAAAAAAAAAAGTGCAGCTCACTGCCAGCACTTATATAATTTTACACAAACACTGTCTTTGAGGTTGAAGCAAATCTGACTGATTTTCAATGTGAAAATAATCCAGTCAGAAGTCCAATATGACTGGTGCACTTATACTCAAAACATTTCTAAAGATAACTAATGTCAAATGAATCTTCAGTCAACAATGGTTTAAGAACGGTGTTAACATCACAAGTAGGAATGCTATGTTTTCTAGCATTTGACATTTTCAGCGATCAAGAATTACTACACCTTGTAAATGGAAACAGCACTACTAAAAACAGAATGCTATAAATAGAATGATGTCTTTTGTTTCCAAAGCCAATATTCTAGAGTGATGCAAAAATAATAATAAAAGCGAGATATTTCGTGGTGAAGTTATCTCATGGGGAGTAAACACTGCAGTCACAAGTGTGTAGGCAAGCATTCTCTAGACACGTGGGAAAATGGTTACAGTGAGCACTAACCCAATGACTGGTGTCCTTCTATAGCAAGAAAATTTGGACACAGAAACACAGAGAGAATAATGCCCTGTGAAGACATAAAAAGGGACAGACACAGGGGGGAGAATGCCATATGGTGACAGAGATAGTCCTCGCAGTAGTGCAAGCCAAGAAAAGCCAAGGACTGTCGGCAACCATGAGAAGCCCGGCAGATGTAAGAAAGGAGCCTCCCCCAGACCCCTCAGGGACAGCACGTCCTTGCGAACATCTTGATCTTGGACTTCAAGCATCTATACCTGTGAGAGAATAAGTTTTTGATGTTTTAAGCTGCCCCAGTTTGTGGTCATTTGTTTCAGCAATCCTGGGAACCTAATACAGGCACTAAGATGTTATTCATTAAAAAAAAGGAATCATGAGTCCTTCCTGAGCTAAGTACATGAAAAACACCATGATGAATCAGTCATGACTCTTTCCTTGAGGAGTTTACCATTTGGTTGGAGAAATAACGCACAAATTGTTATAATGCAGATAGAAAGTCGCGTTGCTTTTAAAAGATACTTATCAATGCAGTTCCATTCTGTCACCTCTGAGCCTTCATTATGGAGAGTGAAAAAATAAACTGGATTCAAGGCTTCACATTGCCATCCCCCCATGAATCTGAGATTTAGGATTTGGGGCATATATATGTGGGGCAATAAGTGTGGGTGAGAGGAAAAGTTTGTAAGTTAAAACAGTAGGTCAGATATCATCTCTAACTATTACTGCTTCTAGACTTTTCGGGGAGAGCCAAATTGTCTCATAGTAGATGCTTGCTTCTTCATGGAAGCACATAGCCTCAAGAAAACCAAAGCATAGTAGTTACGCTGATATCAGCCTGCCTGCTCCTCATGACGTCTGCTTTCTCTCATCCTGTTAGTGACCACTCCCCAACAGCACATGGGCCTGAGGTGGGACTGGCAATCACTGTGTTTTTTCCCAACAAGAGGAGGAGGATGGCTACAATGGAAGACACGGCATTGAGAAATGATCCAAAAACATGTGTCTGGGTCTTGCCTGAGATTACTATATGGAATTTGAAGGCAGAGAAGTTGTCTCTTCCCTGAAAGGATAAGAGATCTAGGGTACCAGCTGCTGTTTGCTCTCAATATGGAGAAGGTCTATCTGAAAAAAGAAGCCATGCACAACCAACCAAAACCATGATAAAGGAAGAGGTAGATTCCTGTGTACCCAGACCCAGCAACACCAAAGTCTGATCCACCCCTGCACTTCTTGGCCGTGTAAGACAACATACTCCATCTTTTCAGCATGGCTCCTCCATCAGAATGAGCCCCAACCTTCACAAATGTGTGCCTCTGTTAATGAACACAGCCTCACTGGCCATTGCGTATCACACCACCTTGTTTATACTCTTGCACAGAATCTTATTCTTTCATAAGTATAACATTCCAAATTTGGGGGAAAAAACCCAATGCACACATTAATTTATTTTAACCACTAATTGCAATATATCTATCATCTATCTACCTATAAGTAGATTCATTTAAATATAGACATATCCCAGTAATGCAAGGTTAGCTTAACACTGAAATGCCAATCAGCATAGTTTTCTATATAGATGAAATAATTCATTAATAGAAAGAAAGAAAATCATTATAGTCTCAACAGTTTAAGAATAGGCATTTGACAAAGTCTAACACCTATTAATATTTTTTAAAACATCAATAAAATAAGAATATAAGTGAACTTTCTCAACCTGATACAATGCTTCTACAACAAACCTATATGTAAAATTAGAATTAATGGTGAAACACTGCTTTCCTCTTAAGAGCAGAAATAAAAACAAGGATATTTGCTCTCAGTACATTTATTAAATAGCCTATTGGAGATCCTAGACAATAAGTCAAGAAGTCATGATAAAGGAAGACAATAAATCATGCCATAAAAATTAGAACTGCCATAAAAATTAGAAAATTTGGGAGGAAGTCTCTAAGATGGGCCTTCCCCAGGACCCCTGATCCTGGCACTCATGCCTTCATCTAATCCCCTCTCCTTGAGTGTGGGCTGGGCTTACCCAACTGATTCTAGCAAACAGAATGTGGCAGAAATGAAAGAATGTCACTCTTGATATGAAGTTCTAAAAAGATGGCGGCATTTGCTAGGCAGTCTCTGGCTCTCTCTCTCTGTCAGATCACCAGCTGCTATAGCACGAAGTCACCCAGGAGGTCTGCTGAGAGCTCCACATTGCAAGAAATCAGGGCCTGACAGCCATCATATGAATGAGTTTTGAAGTAGATCTTCTGGGGCCTGGAAACAGCCAAGTGAGTATGCTTGGAAGCAGACACCACCCTATCCGAGTTTAACCTTCATATGAGACCACAGCCCCGGCTAGCAGCCTACATGCAACCTCATGAGAGACTTTAAGCCAGAGTGACCCAGCTAAGCCACATCCACATCCCTAACCCACAGAAACTCTGAGATAATAAATATGTCATTTTACACCAAATTATGACATTTTATTTGAGGTAATTTGTTATGCAGCAATGAATAAATCAAACAGGTAAGTATACAAGTGTCTTTATTTGCAGAAGATATGACTTCTATTGAAAGAAACAAAGGAATCTGTGAAAGAGATCCTAGAATTAATACATGAGTTATGCAAGGTCACAGGATGCAAAATCAATTCTATTTCTATATACTGGCAACGAAAAAAGAAATTAAAAAATAAACATTTAAAGTAGAATTAAAAACATAAAATACTTAAGGATAAATTGACTAACCTATGTGCAGAATATGTAACTAGAAACTACAAAACATTGCAAGAAAAGTTACAGAAAATCTAAATAAATTGGGAAATACATCATGTTAAAAGAGGAAAAGAATAAATAGTGTTATGATGTCAGTTCTCTACAAATTACCTATAAATTCAATAAACTTTGTCAAACTATGATCAGGTTTTTAAAAAAAACTTGACAAGCTGATTCTAAAATTTATATGAGAATTAAATGACCTAAAATTGGCCAAGGGTTTAAGAACTGGATGGAACATTTATGGCAATATTTCAATGTTATGATTTCTTTTTCACCCAAATGCTGTATAAAAGTTTTGTTTTGTTCTATTTTGTTTAGATTGATTTTTGTTGTTGTTCTGTTTTCATTGTTTTGACCAAACATTATTTCATAGTGGAAACTGTAGGCAGGGAATATGGCTAGAATTATTTATGCTTTGAAAATCTACTGTAATTTTATAGTTTTAATTTTTCCATGAAAATAACTTTAAAAATGTATATATTGGATTTTTGTTATTTAATATAGTGCTATTATTCAAGCCATGACTAGTGCATTTCTGTAACAAATTTTCAAAGGAAGACAATACTTCAAAATCAGAAATGTTCCTAAAAAGGGAAGTTACTGATTTTTCAAATACTAACTCTGGGCAAGTCTAACTGTGGGCATCTTGTAGTGGTTCTCCCTTACATGATCTCTTATGGGCTGAAAATGTGCTCCCCCAGACCCCCACGTTCCTAGGGAATCTCGTTTTTTCCAAGGCATCTCTTTTTAAGGGTCCCTCTCCTAATGCTCTGCAGACAGTCTACTTATGCTTTTGATCTTCTATGTGGCATTTTATCACTTCTATCAAAGCAAGGGGATATGTTTCCCATTTTTATTTAAACGATATACAAGCACTGTCTGAATAATAATACAATATTTTAAAAATCTTTTGGCCAGGTGCAGTGGCTCATGCCTGTTATCCCAGCACTTGGGGAGGCCAAGGCGGATGGATCACGAGGTCAAGAGATCGAGACAATCCTGGCCAACATGGTGAAACCCCATTTTTACTAAATATACAAAAATTAGACAGGCGTGGTGGCACATGCCTGTAGTCCCAGCTTCCTGGGGAAGCTGAGGCAGGAGAATCGCTTGAATTCAGGAAGCGGAGGTTACAGTAAGCTGGGATTGTGCCACTGCACTCCAGCCTGGTGACAGAACAACAACAAAAAAATTAAGTATTATGTTTTTCTATTATAAGGAAAGTGTTCACAGTCAAGTTTTCTTTACATCTTAGGCCATAAGAAACGGAATTCTGTGTCCTCTACACAACCATCTACCCTCCAAATTTTTCTGGCATTTCTTTCTAGCTTCTTTAACCCTGAATTGGCCTGTTTTGTGGCACCTTCCCGCGCCTCTCTGGAATATGAAATTTCCTAAGCCTCTGTGATGGTATTGTTCTGTTTTTAAGCTACTAACTGGGCAGTCATGCAATCATGTTACTAAATTCACTCTGAGTTTTCATGCTTTCTTTCTTCCCACTTCACTTCCTTCTGTATGGG
This sequence comes from Mandrillus leucophaeus, assembly GCF_000951045.1. NCBI lineage: Eukaryota > Metazoa > Chordata > Mammalia > Primates > Cercopithecidae > Mandrillus > Mandrillus leucophaeus. The sequence continues at coordinate 156,747 of NW_012101898.1, read as the reverse complement.
TAAAGCTCTCTGCACGGTTGTACCCAGTGTCTCAGTTATGCCACATTCTCAGCAGTTGGAGGTCCCTGTCTGCCAAGCACTCCTGCCTCCGTTGTGCAGTGATCCTCCATGAGCAGGTATCTTGAGAGGTGAAGGAGGCTTCAGGGCTTTCTGATTCCCACTCATTTTCTTACAGATCAAATGCCCCAAGTTGCCTTTAATCTTTACTTATTTTGTTCTCATTTTTCCCCAACTGGAACTATCTAAAAGGGTTGCTATGGGGTCAAAAAATAATGACTACATACAGCAATGAAATTTGGCCAAATAAAGGGGTTTTTTAAATTTTATATTCCAGTTCTTCCTGCAGTTTCCTTTTCCCATCAGGACTGAGGCCACAATAAGTGTACACTCCTGCCTGATGCCCTCCCCCGCAACCTTCTGCTGGTGCCCACTGACTCCTGTGGACTATTGGCTCTCACACTTCCCTGTGAGCTTCTGAATCTGCACCAGCAAGTGGCCAGGTAGCCACTTGAGACTGTTGGATTTTTATCAAACTGTAATATTCAAGGGTATCTCTATATTCACCTTCATCAAAGAGTACTATAAAACCATCCAGCCTCTGCCAGGTTCTGAGCAGAGAGAAATCTATGCCTTCCTCTCTCCTCTCTTCTCCCCAGACAACTGCATTCTTGTACAGTCAGCTTCGTGATCCCTGCACCAGAGCATGGGGCATACGCTTAAGTATATCAAAAAAAGGAAATCAGAGGCTGAATGCATTTAACGATTGTCGTGTTGAACCATTCCTTTCAGGAACTTGTTGCCCAAATCTTATCTAAAGAGAGTGACGTCATTTCAGCATCTGAGAGTGCAGCACAGATGTTTAAGGATCCAAGGAGCAGGAGTGAGGGATAAACAAACCAACATACTCCTATCTGCAAGGCTTCAAAAGGCAGCTGCAGACACCTTGAAATGCCCATCTGTTCAGACCTCTGTTCTTCTACCAACACTTTTCTCACCAGCAGAATCTGCCTCACAGTTTTCAGGGTTCAGTGCAAAGTGGAAGGTAAGGCCCTTGTTTAAAGAAGTATTTAAAAAATTCAACATAGAGAGAGAAAAGCATTAAACCAAGCATGGAGCCACCTGGAATGCACATATCACATTCCCATGAAGCTGGTCCCATGAAGCTAGTCAGTATAAAAGAACACATAAGAACAGAGCAAAACTTTCTGCTGTCCCATTTATTGTTCACTTGCCAATCTGTTGCAGGCACTTGTTGGTGTTAAATAAATTGCTCCCCTTATTTTTTTCTGAATTTTTATCTATTGTACATTGTCAAATACATTCATCTCCATTTGGGTAAAGAGACAATTGATGCAAATCTTACAATACCACAGGTTTTCCAAGGTACTCACTATGGTCTGAAAATTTGTGTCCCCCTAATATTCACATTTTGCTATTCTAAGCCCCCAGTTGATAACATTAAGAGGGACTTTAGGAAGTGATTAAGTCATAAAAGCAGAGCCCTCATGAATAGGATTAGTGCTTTCATAAGAGAAGCCTAAAGGAGGCCGGGGGCGGTGGCTCAAGCCTGAAATCCCAGCACTTTGGGAGGCAGAGACGGGCGGATCACGAAGTCAGGAGATCGAGACCATCCTGGCTAACCCGGTGAAATCCTGTCTCTACTAAAAATACAAAAAAATTAGCCGGACGTGGTGGCAGTGCCTTGTAGTCCCAGCTACTCGGGAGGCTGAGGCAGGAGAATGGCATAAACCCGGGAGGCAGAGCTTGCAGTGAGCCGAGATCGCGCCACTGCCCTCCAGCCTGGGCGACAGAGCGAGACTCCGTCTCAAAAAAAAAAGAGAAGCCTAAAGGAGTTCCTTCACCCCTTCTGCCATGTGAGGATACAGTGAAAAAGTATTCTTTTTTTTTTTTTTTTTTTTGAGACGGAGTCTCGCTGTGTCCCCCAAGCTGGAGTGCAGTGGCGCGATCTCGGCTCACTGCAAGCTCTGCTTCTCGGGTTCACGCCATTCTCCTGCCTCAGCCTCCTGAGTAGCTGGGACTACAGGCGCCCGCTACCGTGCCCGGCTAATTTTTTGTATTTTTAGTAGAGACGGGGTTTCACTGTGGTCTCGATCTCCTGACCTTGTGATCCACCCGCCTCGGCCTCCCAAAGTGCTAGGATTACAGGCGTGAGCCACCGTGCCCGGCGAAAAAGTATTCTTTATGAACCAATAGGTGGCCTCACTGAACCTGCTCTTGCCTTGATTTTGATCTTCACAGCCTCCAGAACTGTGAGAAATAAATTTATGATGTTGATAAGTTACCCAGTCTAAGTTATTTTGTTATAGCAGCCTGAATGGACTAAGACAGTATCTTCATTCATCAAAGATTCTCCCTTAATTGCCTGTTTACCTGCAGCAAGATTATCATCATTGTTTATCAGCCACAATGAGACCTCTTAAACTCTAAACATAGTACTCTGGAAAGCAGCCCTGCCTGTCTTTGAGGGTTTGGTTGCAACAAAACCTCTCCCTGCTTTGTACTTTCTTAGCACAGTCATTCCAAAACAGGGTAATTGCTGCATGTTTCCAGGTCCTCCCTGAGAACACAGTCAACTGTGGAGGATGCGGAGAGATGTCAGCATCACCTAGAACATTAGCCTCCAACACACTTGAGTTAAAGTAGGCACTTCCCCTGCTTTTGGTGAGTCTTAGCAAGAAAGCAATTTTCTGTCCAACAGCAATGTTTCTCAAAATCTTCCCCTTAAACTATCCCTTGGGGAAAAAGGAAAGAAATGGACCACTGATGTATGGAAGTGTCGGTGCAGCTTCAGAAAAAGTAAAATTCATATTTAAATTTTCATGTTTCACCTGTAAATGTCATGTAGATGTTTATGTTACTACCTACCATATTGTTTATAATAATAATATTTTTAAGTAATGCACAAACTCTTATCACATAACCTGCAAGAAAAATTGCTGACATTTTACCTTCCTGTATTTTCTGACACGTGTGCCTATCTTTTAGAAATTACAAAACTAAAATGTGAACAAGTTTGAGAGTTAAAAATTCTAGGGAGGACCCTGATATTTGGGAGTCCCCACACTTTTTTGAACTTTACATAAAAAAGGATCTTACAATAAATACTGGAGCAGAAACGCCTTATACTTCTGGCAGGGAGAGAGGAAAATGGACCATTTTAAATATGGCAGAGTATTCTGTTTTTCTTAACAAGGCCTTCCCTCAGAAGAAACTAGCTAACCAGATATAACCTGCTGGAGTTTATCAGAGCCTACCTGACCTCAGGGAAAAGAAATGCCCAACTTCAGCCCTCTTCTAGGTATTCTGTTCCACCTAAGAGGAAGAAGGGTGGAACATAATAATCACATATGAAGATCTCTGTTCAGAGGTATAGGTGCACTGAAAGATTGAAACCTAATTACAGGACTAGAGAATGCATCACCTCCCACCACAACTTACCACCACATTACTAAAGGCAGATTTACAGCAGTTAATTATACCCAGAATATCATGTCCAACTATCAAGAAAAAATTACAATACACATTAAAAGACAAAAAAATAGAGTTTAAAGAAATAGAATGAGCATCAAAACCAGACTCAGCTATGGCAGGGATGTTGAAATTATCAGACCAGGAATTTGACATTGTAATAGTTAACATTTTATGAACTCTAAGGGATAAAATAGATAGCATGCAAGAACAAATTCACAATCTAAGCAGAGAGATGGAAATAATAAGAAAGAACAAAAAAAAGGAATGCAACAGAGCAAAAACAATATAACAGAAATAAAGAACATTTTTATTGGCTTATTAATACAGCAGACATGACTAAGGAAAAAAAAACTCTGAGCCTAAGAATGTTTCAGTAGAAACTTCCAACACTGGAAAAAAGCAAAAACAAAAAAGTCTGAAAAAAATAAAGAACTTCTTTATGGAAGAGGGAGGCAAGATGGCCTACTAGACAAAGCCAGGAGGAACACCTGCCACTGAGAGACCAGGATATCAGGATAACTGGCACACTCTGAGAAGATCTTCAGAGGAAAGGCATTGCAAGTAGATGAAGGGTGGATGCAGATGCTAGACTGAAGTAAGGATGAAGCTGGGAACCCCACTTGGGGCTACCAAGCACCAGGACTCATTCCTGAACACAAATGACTCCTGTGAAAGAGGTGAGTTGAACAGATGAAGAGTGGCTTGCTTTCACCAGAGACCTCTAGAATCCTAACAGCAGAAGACCCTGCAACACCCACAGAAACTTGAGCTGGCAGGCAGAACTGCTTAGAGAGGCGTAAAGGCAAAACTCCAGCCAGTGTGGGGCCCAGAGTGTTTTGGTGCAGGAGCAACTGCAGTGTAGCATGGCCTGGGATGCCCATCCCACAAGGCTCACCTTCTCTCTTAGGAGACTTTAAGCAAACTACTTTTATAAGTAAAGGAAAAATAAGATCCTTTTCAGACAAGCAAATGTTAAGGGAATTTGTTACCACTGGGCCTGCCTTACAGTAAGTCCTGAAGAGAGCGCTAAATATTGAAAAAAACAAAACAAAACAAAACAAAAACAAAAAGACTGTTGCTAGGTACTACAAAAACACACCTAAGTACATAAACCAGTAGCAGTATAAAGAAATCACACAAACAGGTCTGCATGGTAACCAGCCAACAGCATGATGACAGGATCAAATCCACACAGATCATTACTAACTTTGAGTGTAAATGGGCTAAATGCCCCAATTAAAGGGCATAGAGTGCTAAGTTGGATACAGAAGCAAGACTCAATAGTATGCTGTCTTCAAGAGACTCATCTAACATGCAGTGACACCCAGGCTCAAAATAAAGGGATGGAGAAAAATCTACCAAGCAAAAAAACATGAGAAAAAAGTGCAGCTGCTGTTCTAATTTCAAACAAAACAGGCTTTAAGCCAACAAAGATAAAAGAAGACAAACAAGGGTATTACATAGTAAAGAGCTCAATTCAACAAGACCTAACTACTCTAAATATACAAGCACCCAACACAGGAGCACCCAGATTCATAAAGCAAATTCCTAGAGATATATGAGGAGACTTAGATAACCACACATAATAGTAGAAGACTTCAACACCCTACTGAGAGTATTAAACACATTATTGAAGCAGAAAACTAACAAAGATATTTAGGACCAGAACTCAACACTTGATTAAATAGACCTAATAGACATCTTATAGAACTCTCTACTCCAAAACAACAGAAGACAGGTGGATCTTGGAGAATAACAGTGGATTATCACAACCTTAACCAAGTGGTGACTCCAATTGCAGCTGTTGTACCAGATGTGGTTTCATTGCTTGAGCAAATTAACACATCTCCTGGTACCCGGTGTGCAGCCATTGATTTGGCAAATGCCTTTTTTTCCATTCCTGTCCATAAGGCCCACCAGAAACAATTTGCTTTCAGTTGGCAAGGCCAGAAATATACCTTTACTGTTCTGCTTTGGGGTATATCAACTCCAGCTTTGTGTCATAGAGAGCTTGATCGCCTTTCACTTCCACAAGATATTACACTGGTCCATTACATTGATGACATTATGCTGATTGGATCCAGTGAGCAAGAAATAGCAAACACAGTAGACTTACTGGTGAGACATTTGTGTGCCAGAAGGTGTAAAATAAATCTGACTAAAATTCAGGGACCTTCTACCTCAGTAAAATTTCTAGGGGTGAAGTGGTCTGAGGCCTGTTGAGACATTCCTTCTAAGGTGAAGGATAAGTTGCAGCATTTGGCCCCTCCTACAATCAAGAAAGAGGTACAATGCCTAGTGGGCCAATTTGGATTTTGGAGACAACACATTCCTCATTTGGATGTGTTACTCTGGCCCATTTATCAGGTGACCCAAACGGCTTCCAGTTTTGAGTGGGATCCAAAACAGGAGAGGGCTCTACAACAGGTCCAGGCTGCTGTACAAGCTACTCTGCCACTTGGGCCATATGAACCCTGCAGATCCAATGGTGCTTGAGGTGTCAGTGGTAGATAGGGATGCTGTTTGGAGCCTTTAGCAGGCCCCCATAGGTGAATCACAGCAGAGGCCTCTAAGATTTTGGAGCAAGGCCATGCCATCTTCTGCAGATAACTACTCTCCTTTTGAGAGATAGCTCTTGGTCTGTTACTGGACTTCGGTGGAAATTGAATGTTTGACTGTGGGTCACCAAGTCACCATGTGACCTGAACCGCCCATCATAAACTGGGTGCTTTCTTACCTATCTAGCCATAAAATGGGTCATGCACAGCACTTTCATCATCAAATGAAAGTGGTATATACATGACTGGGCTCGAGCAGGTCCTGAAGGCACAAGTAAGTTACATGAGGAAGTGGCTCAAGTGCCCATGATCTCCACTCCGGCTACCCTGCCTTCTCTCTCCCAGCCTGCATGGATGACCTCATGGGGAGTTCTCTATGACCAGTTGGCAGAGGAAGTAAAGACTAGGGCCTGATTCACAGATGGTTCTGCATGAAGTGCAGGCACCACTTGAAAGTAGACAGCTGTAGCACTGCAGCCCCTTTTTAGGATACCCTTGAAGGAGAGCAGTGAACGGAAACCTTCCCAGTGGACAGAACTTCGAGCAGTGCACCTGGTTGTGCACTTTGCATGGAAGGAGAAATGGCCAGATGCGCGATTATATATTGTTGGGCTGTAGCCAATGGTTTGGCTGGATAACCAGGGACTTGAAAGAAGCATGATTGAAAAGTTGGTGACAAAGAAATTTGGGGAAGTATGTGGATCGACCTCTCTGAGTGGTCAAAAACTATGAAGATATTTGTATCCCATGTGAGTGCTCACCAATGGGTGACCTCATTAGAGGAGGATTTTAATAATCAAGTGGATAGGATGACCAGTTCTGTGGACACAACTCAGCCTCTTTCCCCAGCCACCTTTGTCATCGCCCAATGGGCCCATGAACAAACTGGCCATGGTGGCAGGGATGGAGGATACGCATGGGCTCAGCAACATGGACTTCCACTCACCAAAGTTGACCTGGTTACAGCCACAGCTGAGTCCTAAATTTGCCAGCAGCAGAGACTAACACTGAGCCCTCGATATGACACCATTCTTCAGGGTGTTCAGCCAGCTACCTGGTAGCACATTGATTATATTGGAACTCTTCCAACATGGACAGGGTAGAGGTTTGTCCTCAATGGAATAGACACTTACTCTGGATATGCGTTTGCCTATCCTGCACACAAAGATCCTTCTTCTGCCAAGATTATCATCCATGGACTCATGGAATGCCTTATCCACCATCATGGCATTTAACACAGCATTGCCTCTGACCAAGACACTCACTTTACAGCTAAAGAAGTGAGGAAGTGGGCTCGTGGTCATGGAATTCACTGGTATTACCATGTTCCCCATGATCCTGAAGCAACTAGATTGATAGAATGGTGAAATGGCCTTTTGAAGTCACAATTACTAGAGCAACTAGGTGACAATACTTTGCGGGGCTGGGGAAAAGTTCTCCAGAAAGTCATGTATCCTTTGAATCAGCATCCAATATATGGTATTGTTTCTCCCATACCCAGGAGTCACAGGTCCAGGAATCAAGGGGTGGAAGGGGAAGTGGCACCACTCCCCATCAGCCCTAGTGATCCACTATCAAATTTTATGCTTCCTGTCCCTGCAACATTACATTCCACTGGCCTAGGGGTATTAGTTCCAGAGGGAGGAATGCTGCCGTCAGGAGACACAACAACAATTCCATCAAACTGCAAGTTGAGATTGCCACCTGGAATCTTTGGGCTCCTTCTACCTTTAAGTCAACCAGCTAAGAAGGGAGTTACAGTGTTGCTGGGGTGATTGTCCTGCTCTCATAATTCAGTTATCTCTCACTGGGTCACTTCCACAAAATGTGAGAATTATACGAGCTACAAAATGAGATTTGAGTTGGGACATAGAGCCAAACCATATCAGCAATTAAGAAGAGAGTGTAGTGAAATATTTAAAGTGTTTAAGAAAACAAAAAACCACCAACTGAGAATTCTGTACTTAGTGAAATTATCCTCGTGAAGTGAAAGAGACTTTCTGAAACAAGAACAATTTGAAGATTTTCTTTGTCAGCAAACCTACCTTACACGAAATGTTAAGAGAAAAGAAAAATAAATATCAGAAACTCTGATACTTATTTTCAAAAAGGAAGAGCATTAGAGAAGCACAAAGTGAAACTAATATACAAAATGTTGTCTTATTGTTATTTTAGTCTATAAAATAATCTGTTCAAAATAATAACAGCAAAAGCATATTTAATTAAGCATGCATATACATGCTTATGTATGTTTATGAATAAGTAGGAAATAAATGACAGCAATCTTAAAAGAGATGGTTACACAGCTTGACTCTGTGTCCCCACCAAAAATCTCACGTTGAATTGTAGTTCCCATAATCCCTACCTGTCATGGAAGGGACCCAGTGGAAGGTAATTGAATCATGGGAGCAGTTACCCTCATGCTGTTCTCGCGACAGTAGGTGAGTTCTCGTGAGATCTGACGGTTTTATAACGGTCTTTATCCCTTTTGCTTGGCACTTCTCCTTCCTGCTGCCATGTGAAGAAGGACGTGTTTGCTTCCCCTTCTGCCATGATTGTAAGTTTCCTGAGACCTCCCTCCCCAGCCCTGTAGAACTGTAAGCCAATTAAGCCTTTTTGCTTTATAAATTACCCAATCTTGGGCAGTTCTTTATAGCAACACGAGAATGGACTAACATAGATGGGAAGGAGGAATTAAAATTATTTTATTATTATAAGGTACTCATATTACCCTTAAGGTGTCATAGTGCTGTTTGAAAGAGGATTTTGATTAGTTGTAAGTGTATATTGTAAACTCAAAGGCAACCTCTACAAAAAGAAAAATTTATGACGGGTATAACTTGTATGATAAGAAATGAGAGAACATTGAATTAAATAAAATTTTCAGTTAAAACCACAAAAGACAGAATAAAAGACAAAATTAAGAACAAAGAATAAGGGCAACAAATAAAAAAGAGTAAGGAATATTATAGATATTATTCAACAATATAAGTAATCGCTTGACTAGATTAAAAAAAAAAACACAAAAAAACTATAGGTAACATCATATTAATGGGGAGAAACTTAAAGTTTTTCCAGTAAGATTAGGAACAAGGTGAGAATATTCTCTCTCAGCACTGTTTTTCAACATTATACTGGAAGTCCCAGCTAAGAAAGTAATACAAGGAAAAAAAAATTAAAAACATATTTTATATGGGCATGGTGGCACATGCCTGTAATCCCAGCTACTCGGGAGGCTGAGGCAGCAGAATCACTTGAATCCA
>NW_012101898.1:145868-147329 GCF_000951045.1 Mandrillus leucophaeus | reverse complement strand
ATGTATCGAGAAGGAACAAATAAGATTGTCTTATCACAGATACATGATCGTCTATGTATAATATTCTTTAAAAACTCCCAGAATTGATAAACAATTTATAGCAAGTTTGCAGAATATAATGTCAAATACAAAGTCAATCACTTTGCTATATACCAGCAATGAATGAATAGAATTTGAAATTAAAAACACAATACCACTTATATCAGCAACCCCACAAATGACATAGGTATAAATCTAAAATATTTGCAAGATCTATATGAAGAAAATTACAAAATTCAGGCAAAATAAATCAAAGAAGAAGTAAATAAATGGAGAGATATTCCATGTTCATGAGTAGGAAAACTTGTTATCAAAATGTCAGTTCTTCATACCATCATCTATAGATTAAGTACGATTTCAATCAAAATTCCAAGAAGTTAATTTTTGTATGTTGACACACTAGTTCTAAAATTTATATAGAGATGCAAAAAAAAAAAACAAAAAAAAACAAAAAAAACAACAACAACAACAGAATAGCCAACACGATTTTGGAGGAGAAAAACAAAGTTAGAGGATTTAAGCACCTGATTTCAGACTTATTTTAAAGCTACAGTAATCAAGACAGTTAAGTATTAGCCTAAGAATAGACAGATAAATCAATGTAGCATAATGGAGAGTTCAGAAGTAGAGCCACATAAATATAGACAACTGATTTTTAACAAAGGAGTAAAGACAATACCAGATAGATAAAAGACAGTCTTTTCAACAAATAATGCTGAAACAATAGGACATCTTCAGACAAAAACAAAAACAAAATTCCTGAATCTAAACAGGCATTACACTCTTCCCAAAAATTAACTCAAAATGAATAACAGACCTAAACATAAAATTCAAAACCCCAAATTATAAAACTCCTAAAATATAATACAGGAGAATATCTAGACTATCTTGGGTTTGGTAATGATTTTTCCGGTACATCACCAAAGGCACAATCAATAAAAGAAAAAGTTGAAAAGCTTTACTTTATTAAAACTAAAAGTTCTGCTCTGAGCAAGACAGTCAAGAGAATGAAAATAGAAGTCATAGAGTGGGATAAAATATTTGCAAAAGATATATCTGATAAAGTACTGTTTTCCAAAACAAAAAAATTAAAACTCAACAATAGGTAAACAAACAACTCAATTTAAAAATGGGCCAGTCCAGGCGCCATGGCTCAGGCCTGTAATCCCAGCACTTTGGGAGGCCAAGGTGGGCGGACCATCAAGATCGAGACCATCCTGGCCAACATGGTGAAAGCTCATCTTTTCTAAAAACACAAAAATCAGCTGGGCGTGGTGGCACATGCCTGTAATTCCAGCTACTCGGGAGGCTGAGGCAGCAGAATCGCTTGAATCCAGGAGGTGGAGGTGGAGGATGCAGTGAGTCGAGATCGCACCACTGCACTCCAGCCTGGTGACAGAGCGAGAGTCCATCTCAAGAAAA
>NW_012101898.1:144023-144733 GCF_000951045.1 Mandrillus leucophaeus | reverse complement strand
TGCAGCCATTGATTTGGCAAATGCCTTTTTTTTCCATTCCTGTCCATAAGGCCCACCAGAAACAATTTGCTTTCAGTTGGCAAGGCCAGAAATATACCTTTACTGTTCTGCTTTGGGGTATATCAACTCCAGCTTTGTGTCATAGAGAGCTTGATCGCCTTTCACTTCCACAAGATATTACACTGGTCCATTACATTGATGACATTATGCTGATTGGATCCAGTGAGCAAGAAATAGCAAACACAGTAGACTTACTGGTGAGACATTTGTGTGCCAGAAGGTGTAAAATAAATCTGACTAAAATTCAGGGACCTTCTACCTCAGTAAAATTTCTAGGGGTGAAGTGGTCTGAGGCCTGTTGAGACATTCCTTCTAAGGTGAAGGATAAGTTGCAGCATTTGGCCCCTCCTACAATCAAGAAAGAGGTACAATGCCTAGTGGGCCAATTTGGATTTTGGAGACAACACATTCCTCATTTGGATGTGTTACTCTGGCCCATTTATCAGGTGACCCAAACGGCTTCCAGTTTTGAGTGGGATCCAAAACAGGAGAGGGCTCTACAACAGGTCCAGGCTGCTGTACAAGCTACTCTGCCACTTGGGCCATATGAACCCTGCAGATCCAATGGTGCTTGAGGTGTCAGTGGTAGATAGGGATGCTGTTTGGAGCCTTTAGCAGGCCCCCATAGGTGAATCACAGCAGAGGCCTCT
>NW_012101898.1:87349-139623 GCF_000951045.1 Mandrillus leucophaeus | reverse complement strand
TCATCAAAGAAGATATACAGATTGTAAATAAGCATATGAAAAGATGCTCTATGTCACATATCATCATGGAGGTGCAAATTGAAATAACAAGATCCCAGCACATGCTTATTAGAATGACCAAAGGCAAAACACTGACAACACCAAATGCTGGTGGAGATGTGTAGCAGCAAGCACTCTCATTCATTGCTGGTGGGGAACATGGTACAGCCACTTTGGAAGACAGTCTGGTGGTTTCTTATAAAATTAAACATACTCTTACCATATGATTCAGCAATCATATTTCTTAGTGTTTTTACAAAGGAGTTGAAACCTTATGTTCACACAAAAATCTGAATTTGGATGTTTATAGCAGTTTTATTCATAATTGCCAAAATCTGGAAGCAACCAAGATGTCCTTCAGAAAGTGAATGGATAAATAAACTGTGGTAGATCCCGATAATAGACTATTATTCAGGGCTAAAAATTAGCTATTGAGCCGTGAGAAGACAGAGAAAACTTAAATATTACTACATGAAAGAAGCACGTCTGACATTCTGAAAGAGCCAATACTATGGAGACTGTGAAAAGCTCTCAGTGGTTGCTGGGTTAGTGGGGAGGGGGGAATAAATAGGCAGAGCACAGGTGATTTTCTTGGGCAGTGAAGCTACTCTGTATGGTACTATAAAGAGTGGATACATACCACTATAAATTTGTTCAAATTCATAGAGTATACAAGGCCAAGAGTGAACCCTAATGTAAACTGTGGAAGTGGACTGATAATGATGTGCTAATATAGGTTTGTCAAATATAAAAAACAACCACTCTTTGGAAGTTGTTGATAAACGGGAGGTTTTGCATGTATGGGGATAGGTTGCATACGAAAAATCTAAGCACCTTTTATTAAAATTGCTCTAAACAATTTAAGTCTATTAAAACAAAATTTTGAAAAATTACAGGATTAAGTTTCTTTGTTTCTCTTACTAGGAAAAGACATTTTAACTGACAGGTCAAAGATCCATTTATCAGTCAATTACAGTTTAGTATGAATAAACATAGAGCTTTTCTTAAGTGAGAATGGAAGTAGAAAGAAAATTGGTACAATTATGAGGATGCTAGTGACCGAAGAGGGGAGAAGGGGGTTCCCACTAAGTGAGGGAAGTGAGCTGGGCAGTTTGAACCCTTCTGGTTCAAACTGACTCTCATATGTCCACTTCTGGTGAGAGCTTGCCCAGCATTTGAGTGATCTTAATATTCACTTCAAAGAACGTCAACTAGAAAGAACCATTAAAGTCACTTTAATGAGGCCCCCATTTCCATTACCTTCCATGTGGGCTGCTGATGTGCACTTTGCTACCAAGAATAGCAACCTCACATCTCCATTAATGTGAGCAGACCCAGTTCCTTCATTCTGAAGCCTGGTTGGATTTTATCTTTGTACCTCTACGTCTTCAGCCAACTTCATATCGGATTCTGATTCTTCAATATAAAACTGATTTCAGGACAAGTTTCATTTGGAAATGAAGGACTTTATTTTAAAGACATAAAAAATTTAGAGTATTGGTTTAAATTCAGAGATGAAAATAAAATATGTGCAACAGTATTGCCAGAATCACAGAAAAATACAGTCTTTCTCACTAGAAAAAAAATATTACTGGTAATAATAATAGTTAAAACCAACACAAATTAGTTGTTGGGTTTACTCAGCGTGTCTCATACTGCAATTGCCCACTACACTCAGGAAATTTCAAAAGCAATGCAAAATCCTTCTTCTGGTCAGAACAAGAAATATGAGTCCCAGCCTCCTGCCTTGTTAGGGAACAGAGGGGACTGCTCTGAGGTCATGAGAAGGGTATTTGGTTTTCCACCACTCTGTGCCATAGCTGTTTTAGGACCTCTGCTCCTTCCACACTTTGTCTACATAATTAAAAGCCAAGTGGTGCTGATACCTCAGATTATGATGGGTACAAGGCTCAAAATCAAACTAAGATACTTTAAGCTTAAATTTATTTTAAACATCCACATCAGGGTGCCGTGCAAACTATAGCTTATTTCTTGTCTCTTCACTCTTGCTTTTTCATTACTATCCAGTTTTCCATTCCTGATCCATCTTACCTTTTTAGAATGCCTAAATTCTCTAACGAATTCACCCTGGGTAATGTAGGGTGTGTGAAATATGTACATAAATATATATATATATGCACACACATATATACACATATATATTATTCATGTTAGTAATTGTATTTTCACACTAAACTCTTATAAGAGAAAGGATCTGAACTCATCACGTGATTACCAACATTGTTGCCTTATAATTCTATTGGATCAGGGAAAATCCCTAGAGAAAAGAAATGGGAGTAAAAGGAGGAATTGATTCATACTCAAGAGCTGTAGCCACAGAAAATCTGTCATTTATTCAACCTGTATTGAACTTGTACTTCTGAAGTGTGCATTTAATGTAAAGTTTTCACTTTAAAAATGGAACATAAGGCAAGAAGAAATAGCCAAATTTAGATATGGATGAATGCTAATCTGTTCACGTGTAAAGGTAAATGCTTATGAAAAAATAAAAAGTATTTGAAGAACCATGTGTGACAGTGCAAGGGGTTTGCTCTGCTTCTTTCAATCTCTGCTTTCCCACAATTTCAGTGTTTGTAGCAGCAAGTGTTAGGTGACCTCAGGTCCTCACTTGTCCTTCAGTCAACAAAGGATAGTAACAGTTGCTTGAAAGTCACTCACAGGACATTCTAAAGATTAATGAGAAAATGTTCTCCTGCTCAGTGTTCCTCTGAAAATGGTGGTATCAAACTGGAAGGCATATTGTCTCGTATCCTGAGAAGAAAAATACGCAGAAATAAAGTGTTTGCTCCTTGAATGAATAGAAAGTTCTGCCATATATTTGGGCAGAAAGCCCTAATTTTTAAAGTACTGTGACTAAATAAGTTTCGTGTTTGAGAAGAAACATTTCTCCAGATTTTCATACTTAAATTTCTCATTGTCCTCTTCTGATAACTTGGAAATAAGCATTATTTAAATTTATAACTGATGCCAGAAAATTAGAAATCATGCTGAACACTAAATAAAAATATGTTTGTATCTGTGGATTGGTATATCTCATATAGTTCTGTTTAAGGTTGAAAACTCAATGCTTGAGGTCATTCAAATCCTCTGCATTATAATGTGATGGTCATTACATTATAATTTTGATTATAAATAATTTTTATTATATAATATAACATAAAAAATTCATTTCGTACAAAAAAATTTCTTGTTTTTTTCATGTCTTGGTTATTCTAGTTATTTAATTGGCCATCGTTTTCTCATATTTTGAAGCCAATTATAATACATTATATCTGTGAAAGAATTTCAGGTAATTTTTGTATTTTGTGGGGTTTTACTAATACAAGAAAAATTTACATGAATTGGGGCCATTACATTTTGCCAGCAGAATCACACATTAACATATCAAGGCCGACTAAATTAACTCTTCAAAATTAAATGTGCTTTTGCTGTTGTTCATTTGCTTAATTCTACCCCATTTAATTAGTCCTGCTGTCTTCACTCATATCAACACTCCCTTCCCCATCTACTCTAAATTCTTATCAGCAAAGTGGTTTGGCGTTTACCAAGTGCACAGTCAACAATAGTTATTCATCTGTTCAGATGTAACAATAAATGCTTATGAAAAAATTAAAAGCTGAAAAGAATATTCTTTGAAAATATACCTTTTTCCCAGATATAGTGCATAGATTTTAAAAAGGCACGGGCTCTGATAAAGAGTTTAGGAGATTCTTGAAACACAGTAAGAATAGGACTTAAAAAAATGAAACAATTAAATGTTTGAACTGCGCCTATCTTTGTGAAAATGATTCATAAAGTGAGATATAAGATATTTGAGAACCGTGTCAAGGAAAAAACCACAGAATAAAAATGTTAGGTACCCTTTTACATCAATTTCAATGGCTGTTTAAGAAATGGCTGCTATAACCAGAGTGAAGTTTAGAATCAGTTTCCTTATAGATGCTGCACAATGTATGTGGCCACTTATCATTACAAGAGCATAAACAAATAATTATTTGAAGAAACATGTATTTCTGAATGATTGTCAGAGGAGCTCAGGAGGATGAAAAGCAATATCATGGGGGCTGAATTTGAGGGTTTCTCAAGGTTTGCTGCATGTTAGAATCACCTGGAGAATTTTTAAGGTAACACTGAGTGAGTCTGTCCCAGAGACACTGATGTGGTCATTGCAGGGAAAGCTGGGATGTAGCATCATTAAAAATCTCCCTAGGTGATTTCAACATGAAGAAAGTTTTGAGGTTTATATTTGGTTCAGTTCACATAAACTGAAGAGTCACATTCCCTGGTCTATATATTTTCTTGTTCTAACACCAAGGCTCAAACGGAGCTGACATTTATGACTGGATTTTGGCAGAGGTCTTCTGTGTCCCTCATCCACTGTTCTCATCTGGCTGAGAATCATTTCCCAGACTTGAGCTTCTTACACTTTTGTGGGCTTAGGAACCACCTGGGGATGTTGTTAAAGTGCAAATTCTGTTTCAGGCGATCTGGGGTGAGGCCCACACCTCAGCATGTCTAACAAGCTCCCATGAGATGCTGCTGGGTGGATGGTCCAGGAACCACATTTTGAGTGGTCAGTAACTAGACTTTATTTTCTTAATGATTCTTCCTTCCAAACACCATTAAAATTTCTTTTGAATGCATTTGTATTGTGGGAAGAGAAGAGAGATTCAATAAGCTATCAATAAATAAACCTCCTCACTAATTATTATAATGCAGATGTTGTCCACATTGTTTCTTACTGTCTATGTGCAATGCAAATATATCAACGTTCTCATTAAGTTCTGTCATTTGTAAATCAAATTAACCGGGCAGCCTTCTTTCCTGAGAATTGTGATGTTACCCATTTTTTTAGGTCTATGTGACGACATTCTGTACTATGATAACTGGTAGAAATTTCAGTCCCAGACTCATATGTGCAAAAAACATACTTTTATTTTTCTGTAGCACCGCTTAGTGTGGACTCTGAGTTACCAGTTAGCCAGTAGAAAGTTTAGCGCTAGCTCGTGGCTGGAAGTTGGGGGGTTGTGGGGACAGGGTGCAGCTTTGAGTGCTAGGGCTTGTCCCACAGCTTTGGACCATTCTCATGTCAAGACACCAAGAGTTGGGGAGTGGAAACTAAGGGTTCCTTTATCAGTCCATAAAACAGTATGCCATAACGCAGGAGCTACAGGCATGGGGCAGAGGCAGAGGGCTAACTACATGTGCAATATGCTTTGATTGGCTGATTGATTTACTATGCACTATGGGAAACATCCACTCTGGTAATTCACTCAGCCAATTTTTATTTGTAGATATATAAGATAATACTCCATAAAATAAACAATATGGTGGCCATATTTCATCTGTGAGCTTTTGGCCAGTTTCTAGGTGGGAGAATATGTATATGAAAAGGGTTTTGATGAGAGATTAAAAATGCATAAGTATTCTTACACAATGTAAGTGCTAGTTCCAACAGCCTCCTGCCAATGCTTCTGCCATTTTTTTTTTTTTTTTTTTTGAGATGGAGTCTACCTCTGTCGCCCAGGCTGGAGTGCAGTGGTGTGATCTTGGCTCACTGCAACCTCTGCTTCCCGGGTTCAAGCGATTCTCCTGCCTCAGTCTCCCAGGTAGCTAGGACTACAGGCATCCACCACCATGCCTGGCCAATTTTTGTATTTTTAGTAGAGACAAGGTTTTACCACACTGGCCAGGCTGATCTCGAACTCCTGACCTCAAGTGATTTACCTGCCTGGGTCTCTCAAAGTGCTGAGATTACAGGCATGAACCACCACACCTGGCCACTTCTACCATTTTTAATAAATTTCTCTAACTGGATAAATTTTAAACTATTACTATTTAAATTTCAAACTATTACCATTTAAATTTCCTGTTTGAAGTATTTTCCATTCATATGGCTTGCTTTTTTTAAACTATGATTTTGTCTTTTAATTTGGAAGGGGTATTTCTGTTATGTGGCAAGTGTTTGTCTTGATTTATCTATTGTTTTAAATCTTTAATGACAAAAGATTTTTGAATATTTAAAAACGAATTAAATCACCTATTTCTACTCATGTTTCAGTGCTAGTGCCTGCTTAGAAAATCTTCCATTACCATCTTACAATACAGGAAGCTAAATTTTCTTCTAGAACTTTTATCTTTAACATGTAACATTTAAATCTTTAATCATTCTCTAATACTTGTTTCCTCACCTTGCACCGGCATCAGTTATCCTCATTCTTTCAAGTCTTTGTCAGTCTTAATATTTTCACTTGCATTTCTGAGGCACAGCGTCCCTCCTTAAAGGAGAACCGCATTTGATCAGAGAAGGCTCTGAAAACCACCCACTGAAATATGGGGCAGATTAACGAGGTGTTAAACAGAGATGAAAACACTTGGATTGGGTAAAAGGATCAGAGGAGTCGCAAAATCTAAGGAGCTTGAGATTGGTCTTTAACCCATTTATGCCTAGTGTCTCATTATTGGGATGCTAAGCTTGTGGGAGTTGTTTTTATCTTACTGCTCAAGGTCATGGGCCAAGGTCTAATTTTTCACACGTATAAAAATTGCAAACTCCGGCATAATTAGGGAGGAGAGGACCTCTGGAAGAAATGAGCAAAAGAAAGGAACTTACAGCAGCTTCTCTCCCAAGAAAACTATATTCACAGAGTCACCGGCCATGAAAGGCATGGTGCAGGGGAGATGCGAGGAGCTCTGCTTTCTGAGTTGTTGAACTTCTAGATTGCTGAGTGTGGGGTGTGAAAGCATGAGGGGAAAGATAAAGAGAACTATGAAACCAGCTTATAGAGAATCTTAAATGCATAATTAACTATTTCAGCTTATTTTATAGCCCAAGGACAACCATTGAAGGATTGCATATAGAAGATGATTCTTGCTGCAGGAAGCAAGATCAGTGGTGCAAAACCTGATTTTAACATGAGAAGACAATGAATTCACAGCTTCCATGTCACTAATTCTTTAAATTTGCACATGACAGTCTGAATTGCAACTGGCATTAAAGAAGAGGACATATTTCCTACCTAAAATGAGACGTGATCTCCGAGGAGAAAGATATGCATGAAAGACAACAGCACAAGGTCACCTGAAATTGGTGCCAAAAATGAGACATGCAACCAGTCACAAGGGTTGAGAGAACAAAGAATCTTCCGCTCAAGAAAATAAAGAAAGAATTCCGGGAAAGGGAACAATGAGTACATGAAAGAGATTATTTCAAAGAGGTTGATGAATAGATGATGGAAAGATAATGTATCAGATACATATTAAATAATATATTTAATACATATTAGATATATCTAATGTATATGTAATATGATACGTAATACATATGGATATTATATCCACATATAATTTCTGTGGATGTTATAGAAGTTAGATAAGAGAAAAAAAGTTATACAGGAAAGAAAGCTTATGACACATTTTAACAATCACCAGTTTTTAACTCAACTGGAATAGTGGGGACTAAATAGATAAATTAAAACGAGGCTGTAAATGGCCTTAACAGCCCAATTAAGGAAACCTACCTCTATAATCGCATGACCTAAAGGACTTCCTCCCCTCTGTTCAGAGTTCAGCCCTTTCCAGGTCATAAATGGGAAGAGGGAAGAGTGTACTGTGTGGTTCTCTAGAGATACCACCTCCGCTCCTGCTCCTCAGCCCCTCCCGCCCTCTCTGGGTCTCCTGCTCCTCAGGTCTACAGCCCCTCCTACCCTCTCTGGGTCGCTGCCCTCCTCCCTGGTGCTGCTGCTGCTCAGGAAGCCACTCCTCAGCATAAATAAAGGTAGAGAGGCCTCACCTGTCCCTACCATTCTTCCTTTACTGTCCGTAGCACCACTCGCCCAAGGCTTTACATTTGGACCAGCATTCATGGAAGTGTGGGGTCCAATTGACCCAGGACAATTCCCGGGTTCTGAAGAGATGCTTTCAAGAAGCCAAGACCTTTCAAGGCATTTTCCCTGTGGGTCAGCTCAAGTTCTACTAGTTTCTCTTGTTCACTTGTCCATAGCTATCTGAGAAAGGACACCTGCTCAAACCTCTAATGGGCCAGTCTTTACCCACCTCTCTGGAATGGCACTTAAAACTCATGAGGGTGGCTTTGCCCATGAACCATCTCCTCTCAGAAAAGTACATGTCGATATCTTTGGCATCCCTGGTACCAAGAATGTTCCCGGAAGGGATGTAATGCTCTCTAATTCCAGCGGCAGAGCCCAGGGTTGCACAGACAATCCGTGAAACAGGTGGAGCCACTGCAGGTTTCTCACCAGGGAAGGGGCATGATCCAACTGGTATCAAACAGAAGAATTTCCCAGTTGCAGTGTGTGTCACAGGCTATCAGGAAGGTGTTTCAGAATGAAGTGATTTAGGAGACTGTAACCATGGAGCAGAACTAGAATGAGCACCAGGGGGTCCATCTGGAATTCGGTAGACTCACTGGAGCTACAGGTGTTGGTATTGAGAGTCAAGTCACGAAGACCCCCCAGCTCACTGTTGGGGGCAGGAACCACTCACCTATGCGTGAAGATTCATCCTGCACAGACACTGACTGCTGACCCAACCCCGCTGCAGCCTCCCTGCCACCTGAGGGCCACTGGCCCAGTCCAGACAAAGGCCTTGGGCCCCACTCTTGTCTGCTGTACCTGCAAAAGTTCCTCATCCCAGTGATACTTGTTGTCTTGTGCTCATCCCTTCCTAGCATTGCTAAAGGGGGTTGTTTCATGAGCCTAATACATCTCTTGACCAATGTGAGAACACAGGCACCATTTCTGGCTTATCTGGACCTGAACACTCCACTCGCCTGTTAGAGATAATGACACAGCCAAATAATAAGTGAGGTTAGTAAGCTTTACTTCTTCTGTCATGCCTGGACAGCAGCTCTGCCCAACATTTTTCTTCTCTATTTTTTCTTTTCTTTTTTCTTATTTAAAAAAATCCTTATATCTAGGGGACACAACCACAGCATTTGATCAGTGTAAAAAACCTTGAAATTATCTGATTTTGTTTTTGAACGTCTGTTTTGAATGTGGCTTTTGGGAGCCAAGGACACACATCACACAGGGACCTTCCATGAGAGGAGCCACATCTGTTTGATTCATTTTGGCCTTTTGTTTGTAAGAATCTAAATAACATTCTAAGAAAATAAGTTTTTCAAAAGTAATGATTTCTTATTTGTCAACTAAGGGACATAACTAGCATTTTCTTGTGGGCAGAAATGCATATGAACAAGAAGCACTAACTTAATGCTACCCTGGAAATCACAGAGCTTGAGGCTTGGTTACCATGGAGATACTACCCGCCTCTCGCCTGCGGCACATTTGTGACAATGAAGATGAACTGTTGCTTTTGTACTTTGGTCCTTGGGTAGAATCTATCACAGAGAGCCAATGCTCTTGAATTTACACAGAAAATCCATATGAGGATAAAGCATTCCCTTGCTGGGCAGTATCCTCAGAGATTTTGGTTTACTTAGTTTCTGGGCCCAGAACACTGAAATATTTTCTAAAGCTTTCCAGGTGACAATAAAGTCCATTCAGGGTTATAACTTTCTGACTTAATGTGAGATAGGTACTTAATGGCAAGCAATTGTTCCAAAGCCTTTTCTTTTAAATCAGTCCCCAAACTAATTTTTAAAATAAGGCAGGGAAATTCAGATTTGGGGAAGATGGAGTAGACATACTTTTTTTCTATTTCTCCAGCTGAGTACAACTGAAAACTCCAGACAGTGTACATCAACAAACATGGAAAGACTTTGAAGAAAGCACAGCTAGTGAGCATTAGCATCAAGGGAAGACACAGTGATGAGTTCCCTGGGTTATTTTTTTGTTTTCTTGTCTCATAAATTCAAGACTGGGACATAGAGAAACCAGCATTCAAGAAACAAAAATAGGCATAGAAACAAAAAGCCCCAAATAAAGCCTGCTCTCTCCAACCAAAGGACCAGGAAAGGGGTAGCTTAGCAGGACTGAAAACTCTTAGATGATAATTATTCTACTATGAACACCACAGAAAATACTGCAGCCCTACACCCACCTTCTCCAGCAAAGGCCTAGACTTCCACCCTTGCTGGGCTATAATGATGTGCCCCACACCAGAGCAGGGAATATCACAGAAGGTTGAGTGGAGGTTTTCATCTCTGCCAAACAGTAAGGGATTCCCCTATGGTGGAAGTGGAGGCCATGGGAGAACCAGAACTTCCACTATTACCTGATGGTACCAAGATGGCTCCTCCTCCTCACTAACATGGTGTTAAAGAAGGCTGCCTGGGAAGTCAAAATGTTCACCATCAATCCATGGTGATGGGGCCGTGCACCTCTACAGTCAGTGGAAGCTGTATGTGAAGTGATAATGAGGCACCTTTTCTACTTCCCGCCCAGCAGAGACTTGGCAGGAAGACTGGACTCCTAGTCTTATCCCCTACATGCCTCTCTTTCCTCACCATTTATCATGGCAACAGAAGCCAAGTGGAAAACCTGTATTTCCAGCCCCACTAGGCAGCATTGAGAAGGTACTGCTATCCCCGTTGAAGTGGTATCAAAGGAGATCTACTAAAACACACTTTAAATAAGAACCAGAGTCTTACAACATAATACCCAAAATATTCATAGTTCATTGAAAGTTATCTCATGAAAAGAATCATGAAGAACTAAACGTGAATAAGAAAAAAAAATCAGACACAAACATTGGGATAACATAGATGTTAGCACTATCTGATGAGGATTGTAAAACAGCCAACATGAAAATGTTTCAAAAAGCAATGACAAATATGCTTGAAACCAATGATAATATTAAAAGCCTCAGGAAAAAAATAGAAGATATAAAGAAAAACATAGAAAAATTTTAGACATAAAATTCAATATGATAAAGTTTTGTTTTTTTTTTTAATTGGATGGGATTGATGGCAGAATGGAGAGAACAGAGGAAAGAGTTAGTGTGCTTGAGCATACAGCAATAGAAAATACCCAGTTTGAGTTGAAGAGAAAAAATAGACTGGAAAAAAACTAGCAGAGCCTCAGGAACATGTGAGACTACAACTAAATCTCTAACACTCATGTCACTGGAGCTTCAGAAGCAGAGGAGAAGGGGGAGTGGAGGTGAAAAGTATTTTTTTTAAAAAAGGCTATATTTTCCCAATTTGGGCAAAAGAAAAACATCCATAGACTTAGGAAGCTAAGTGAATCCCAAAAATAATAAATAAATGTAAAAATGCACACCAGGACGCATTATAATCAAACTCCTGAAAACTAAAGAAAATCTTAAAAGCAAAATCATACCACGATTCATTTTCACTAAATGAAAGCAGCCTTTTAATCAAAAAACATGGATGCCACAAGAAAGCAGTACTTTGTTCAAGTGTTGAAATCAAATGATTGTCAATTCAGGATTTAATATCCAGCAAAACATACTGTACCTCAGGAATTAAGATGAAGTCAAGATATTTTTAGATGAAGAAATTTGTCACCAGCATAGTTTTTCAAAAATAAAGACTAAAATAATTTATCTAAGAAGAAAGGAAATTGTAAACGAATAAGTCATAGAAAATTGGGAGAGAAGGAAGAATACAGTAAAAATAAAAGATGAGAAATGTAAAATGTTTAGGTATTACACAAGAAGGAAGGAAAAAATGGAAAAATAATAAACAGAATAAACAGAAAAATTAAATGTTAGACTTAAACTATAACACAATCATTATATAAAACATTAATAATTTTATTAAATTGTATTACATATAAATGGTCTAACTACATTAATTCAGAGACAAAGTTTAGAAGCATGGATTAAAAATGTGACATAACTATATGCTATCTATAAGATATTACCTCTAATATAAGAATACATGTAGGTCAAAAGTAAAAAACAAATGGAAAAAGATATGCCATGCAAACAAAAATGAAAAGAAACTGTGAGTGGATAAATTAATATAATAAAGTAGACCTCAGAGCAAAGAAAATTATAAGGACAGAGGAACATTATATAATGATAAAAGGATCAATTCATCGAGAAGACATAGCAATTCTAAATGTGTATGCACCAGCAACAGAGTTGAAAAATGTATAAAGCAAACACCAGTAGAATTAGAAGTAGAAAAATACAAATGCACAATCATAGTTGGAGATTTCAACACTCTTTTCTCAATAATTGATAGAGCAACTAGACCAAAAATCAGCAATTACATAGAAGAATTTAACATCATTCATCAAAGGGATCTAATCAACATTTATATGACATTCTACCCCAAAACAGTAGAATACACCTTCTTTTCAAATGCCCATGAAACATACACTAAGAAACCATAATATAGGTCATAATACAAGCCTTAATAAATTCAAAAGAGATAAAATCCTACAGAGGGTGTTCTGTAACCACAACAGAATCAAACTAGAAATTAACAATAGAAAGAAAGAAAAATCTCCAAACACTGGGAAACTAAAGAACACTTTTGTTTTTGTTTTTGAAACAAAGAATAGCTCTGTCTCCCAGACTGGAGTACAGTGGCAGGATCACAGCTCACTGCAGCCTCAAACTTCCTAGCTTAATAGATCCTCCCACCTCAGCCTCCTGAGTAGCTAAGACTACAGGTGCATGCCACTATGCCCAGCTAATTTTCTTTTATTTTTAATTTTGTGTTTTGAGGTGGAGTTTCACTCTTGTTGTCCAGAGTGCAATGGCGCAATCTTGGCTCACCACAACCTCTGCCTGCCGGGTTCAAGAGATTCTCCTGCCTCAGCCTCCCAAGTAGCTGGGATTACAGGCATGCGCCACCACGCCCAGCTAATTTCGTATTTTTAGTAGAGATGAGGTTTCTCTGTGTTGGTCTCAAACTCCCAACCTCTGGTGATCTGCCCACCTCGGCCTCCCAGAGTGCTGGGATTACAGGTGTAAGTCACTGCACCCGGCCTCTTTTATTTTTTTTATAGAGACAGGGTTTTGCTATGCTGCCCAGGCTAGTCTTGAACTCTTCTGAGTTCAAACATTCCTTCCACCTCAGCCTCCAAAAGTGTTGAGATTACAGGCGTGAGTTACCAAAGCCTGGCCAGAACATAATGATATATAATTCACAGATGATAAAGAAAGATGCAAAAGAAATAAAAAAACACATTTAACTGAAGAAAAGTAAAAATATAACATATTCGAACTAGTGGGAAACAGCTAAGGCAGTGCTGAGAGGAAAATTTATACTACTAAATCTTATACCAGAAAAGAATAAAAGTCTCTTCAGTTATCTAATTACCCGCTTCAAGAAACAGGAAAAAGAATAAAATAAACCTAAAACAAGCATAAGAAAGAAACAATAAAGATAAAAGAAATCAATGCAATCTCAGAGAAGCAATAAATGAATTCAGTGAAACAAAAAAACTTATTTCAGATTAATACAATTGATAACCCTCTAGCAAGGCTGACAACGAAACATATAGAGAAGACACAAATTAACAATATCAGGAATGAAACAGCAGAAATCATTGTAGACCCTGAAGACTCTTGGAGGATAACAAAAGAATGTTATGAACAACTCTACCTACATAAATTTAACAACTTAGAAGAAATGTTCTAATTCTTTAAAAAAAAAAAAAAACTACTATAACTCAAGGTATAGGAAATAATTTGAATTGCCTTATAACTAGTATGAAATCTAAATTCATAATTTTAAATTTCTTCTCTCAAAAAGAAAGGTCCAGATTCTAATCGTTTCACTAGAGAATTTTACTGAATATTTAAGAATGAACCCACATCCTACACAATCTCTTCCAGAAAATAGAAGACAGAACACTACCCAACCCATCACTATGAAGCCAGAAATACCTTTATACTAAACCAAAGACAGTACCATAAAGGAATAGTACACACCAATCCCCCTCATGGATATAGAGGCAAAAAAATAGCTGAAAGAATGTAGCAACATACAAAGGGAATTACATACCATAAATAAGTGGGATTTATTCCAGGTATTCAAGAGAGGTTTATTAGTCAAAAATCGATCATGAAGCAGAATGCCTAGAGGCGCGTCAGAGCCCAGAGGAGTTAATGATTTCACCAGAAGCCCTGAAATTTTAGGACAAACCCAGATGGTCCAAGCATCTAATCACTAACAAATTTTCAACTTGTAAAATGAAGGGGTTAAACTGGGTTATCATTAGGTTCCCCGCCAACATGCATTTTGGGGTTATCTGTGTGATTGTCATTAGAGACTTCACAAATATGCATCTTCTCCACCCTCTTCCCAGCAGATGACAGGGCTGAACCTTTTCTCCCCTTTTAAAAGTGGATGTGGCCTGTAACTTGCTGTGACCATTGATATGTGAATGGACAAGGAATATTTTACTGTAGATTACAAACTTTCAGAACCAATTCATGACTTGCCCCATTTCCTTTTACACACTGTGGCAACTGTGAAAACATGCACTGAGTTGAAGCTTTCATCAGCGTGAACCTTGGATAACTATGAATGGCAGAGGATCCCTGCCATCCCATCTTGGAAAACTAGTATGACTTAGAAATTAACTTAGTTATCTTTAGCCACTGATGTTTTTAGGATTATTTGTTACTTTAGTAAAACAGTTCATTCTGACTGATACCTTATAATCCACCTTCTGAAACTTAAAATATTTAGTGCTGACTGAGAGGGATTTGGAATAATATATGATGATAATTATGATTTTGAGAGGGTAAATATTTTATTTATTAAAAACTTAAATAGGTTTTTAATGTGTGGCAACTATAAAAATGTATTTATGACTTCACTTGGTGACTGAGATTTATAGATTTCAGTGTGTTCCTAAATTTTCTGACTCTGAGGCTGAGAACTGACAATATTACCTTCTTTTGGAAATATGTCTCTAAAATGACAGCAGACAAAGCTGTAGTGAGAGCTAATTTTGCAACTCAGTGGTCAGTGAATTAGACTTCAAGGAGAGACTTCAAGGAGGAGAAGGTTCACAGAAATATAATAAAGTCAATTTTCCCCTTTGGGATTATCTTATTAGGTTTAGCATTCTATACTTGAGATTTGTTATAGCCAATGCTTATGGCAATGAATGAGTTAGATTATATTCAATGGCATAATATGCAAAAAAAATTACATGAAGAATTAAAATATCAAGATTATTTAGCACAGCATTTCGCTAATGGAAATACATGACTAATAAAAATAATTATCACATAACAGAGAGATCTATCTAAGGCTCTTTAAGCCCAGAGATACAACATATCCACCAAGAGATGGAAATAATCTAAGAGAAAAAAAAGAGACACTATTTCTAAACAGTTACTAAACAGTTTCTGAAATTGTAGGAATCTAACTGGGAAGAAACTTGAACTTTTTGTAAATGGAGAATCAAAGCCTCCCTAAGCATATCTCCTGGCTACTGTCATCCTGGCTTGAGTTGAATCAAAATCACAAGTGTTCTGTATCTAGGCAAGTCTTTGATCAAAGCTCTACCTAGTGTTCTTGTCATTTCTGGTATGATTTCTTATATTTTTGCCTCTGGTTCATGTGTCATAAAGCAGGACATTGAAACGCTAATAAGTCTTTGGCTGAACTTCAGAATCACAGCAGTGACAGCAGCAAACATACCCTGCCTTTGTTCTCTTTCTTGTGCTGAAGATACTAAAATATTCTTATCTGCCAGAGCCAAATCAGAATTCTAACTTGCCTGATAGCTGGAACTGCATCTTTCTTTTTTATTATTCTTAACAGTGTGTACTTGTATTGAAGAATTACATGATAAAATAGATGGAAAAACACTCTTTGGTATTCTGAGAAAGATTTAGGAGTGAAAGTAATAGTCACTGAGGATGTAAAGTTTGAAGTAATAGTGGACAAGATAGGAAACATGAACACGATTAGGAGATATTGGTAAGATCTTGAAGGTTGAAGTGCAAATACAGTTTCTTGCGCAAGGACAGCTGGATGTAGAGTCTCAATCCTTTAGTGGAACGTTGAGATAACCACTTTCGGGTTGTTGTTCAATCATTAATATCTTGGCGAAAACCCAAATGGAATGTCTGCAGAAAAGTCTGGTGAAGGCTATTTCCAACATTTGTTACAGATGTCCAGACATGTCTTGATTTTGGTATGTAGTTCTTCTGTCCATACAAGCCACGTGTTGAAAACATGTTGGGTCTTGATGCTCATCCAGACCCTCTATGTGTTCATCCAGACCCTCTATGTGCTAGGATTTAGGATAGAAAAATCAGCAAGGCATGGCTCTTACTTATAGCTTACTACTAAGAAACAAAACAGTTTACCATTAAAAGCAAATTACTTATAGTTTGCCATTAAAAGCAAATTCCTTCTCTCTTTTGATAGCTTAGCAGAGTTCAGCATGCAAGAGATTTCTCAACAAAAGAACAGGCTATCAGACACTGTTCACCCTTCCTGAAAAAGCCACTTCTCAAACTAGGCATTGTCTACTAGTAATAGTCAAACAAGTGTTCCCTGTTTTCAACCCTATAAATTTGAAGAGTATCAAAGGGATGGAGGTGTTGTATACTGGCAGGCTGGCCACCACAGGCTATGAAGACTAAGATATGGGATGGTGAGAGCCCATGGATGTGCTGTATTTGTTTTCAGCTCCTACGGTCTTCCCCAGTAAATCCCGTGTTCTAGCATTACTATGTGCTAGTGGTGTCTGACAGTAATCCCTATGTAAACTCAGGAGGGACACAGAGAAGTAAACAACCAACGCAGGGGGTGTTAAGGTAAAGAAAAAGCAATATTCTCCTTTTATTGCACAATGAGAACAAAACACTGATTTCATCTGCAATCTATGAGATGATTTCATGGAAGTTATGGTCATTAGGCTGAGCCCTGAAGGACAAGTAGAACTGGATAGAGGCAGAGAGAAGACATTGGGGTTGACAACAGGGGTGTGAGAAGGGTGCTGTGTGCTTGGTTGGTACTACGGTCTGAATGTGTCCCCCTAATATAACCTATGTTAAAACTTAATCTCCAATGTCATAATATTAACAGATGGGATCTTTAGGAGGTGATTAAGTCATGAGGGTGGAGCCCAAGTGAATGGGATTAGTGACCTCATAAAAGAGGTACAAAGGAACTATTTATCCCTTCTATGTCTTTCGCCATGTGAGAAGACCTAGAGAGCACCATCTGTGAGGAATGGGTCTTCACCAGACATCAAATCTGCCAGTGCTTTTATCTTGGACTTCCCAACCCCTCTGGAACAGTTAAAAATAAATTTCTATTTTTTGTAAATTACCCAGTCTAGGGCATTTTATTATAGCTGCACAAACAGACTAATACAGGTAGTGAGAAACCCGGTGGAGCTGGGATATACATGTTTTTAGTAGACTGGCTCTTTGCAGAGAGCAAAGGGCACAGGAAATAAAACCTGCATTGGTTTTTCCCACAGTCCTCCTGGGAACACTCGTGTCAACAGCACAGTTATCAATAGGGAATCCAGAACAGCTGAAATGCATCTGAGATCTCTTGGAATATTTTTTCACTTCATAATGGTTTTCCACCTCTCCTTTAAAGCATTGCTTCCTTTAAAGGGGGCAGCCTTGAGCTTCTAAATATTGCAAGCACTCTGTTAAACATATATTTACCTCAATGGACACACTTTAACCATTTTCATAATTTTGTTTAGTAATCAATGATATTAGATCCCACTTCTCTTATAACCATTGGCTTTGTAAAGCTTAGGGTTTGAATTTGTTGATAAAGTATGTCTACAGTCATTAGCATCAAGGGAGAAAGATTAGTTTCCTTTAGAATTTCTAAGAAAACACCTGTGTTCAGACACTACATAAAATACATCATTTCTCTAGGACATTGCATACTACAAAATTGTAAAGTAAGTCTTATTGATGTCACTGTTAGCAGTATAAATACAGAAAAAAATGTGAAAAGTTATCCAATTACTTCATCATAGCTTTTTCTCAAAAATGCACATATGGTTAACATGTTAGAATTTTAAATTTCAATAAGAATTTTAGAAGTCAGGTGTTGACAGCTGTAGGTCTGAAAATAAAAATCTTAAAGACTGAGGTCAGGTCAATAATATAAATTTTATAGGAGAACACAATTTGAAATATTTTAATTTCTGCAGATAGAGCATGACTTGGTTAGAAAAAGTAGGGGCAGGCTTATCACATTAAATTAAAAATGGGTGTAATGTTCTTTGCCACACTCATTTCAACTGCTTTAATTTTTTAAATACACAGCTGACTTTGACCTTCCCAAATATCCATTCTCAGAAGTTGGGGTAACTAGTTTTTCCAAATAGGCACTGGTAGGGCAAGGGGTAAGCATTATAATTTTTACCACAAATTTCTGTAAACAATTTTCAACCTAGAATTCTACATACAGCTTTAACATGACGATGAAACAAAGACATTTTACGGCTGGGTGCAGTGGCTTACAGCTGTCATCACAGCACTTTGGGAGGCCAAGGCAGGTGGATCACGGGGTCAGAAGATCAAGATCATCCTGGCTACCATGGATGAAACCCCGTCTCTACTAAAAATACAAAAATTAGTCAGGCGTGGTGGCAGGCACCTGTAGTCCCAGCTACTTGGGAGTCTGAGGCAGGAGAATGACGTGAGCCCGGGAGGCGGAGCTTGCAGTGAGCCGAGATCGCGCCACTGCACTCCAGCCTGGGTGACAGAGCAAGACTCCGTCTCGAAAAAATTAAAAAAAAATAAAATTATATACAGCGAAAGCAAAAAAAGCAACGCATTGCCAGCAACCTGTATCAAAGAAGTTGAAAAAATTTCTTCAGTTTGAAGGATAATAACACTTTATGGAAATTTGCATCTATATGAAGGAAGGTAGAATCATGGAAATAGTAGTTACATAAGTAAATGTATCAGAATTTGAAACATTTATTTTAAAGCTCAATAATCTATTCTTAAACTTTTTAAGTTTTAGAGGTTTCTTTGATTCATAGAAACCTTTTGGAATCCGCAGAGGTTCACAAAGAGCTTTTGTTTATATAAGTTATAGCTGCTAGTACATTTAACATATTAGGAATGAAAACAGAGAAATATATATTAAGGATAACAAGAATTTCATATATGTTTTAAAAATCTTTGAACATAAATATAACTGTCTTTTTAAAAAAATACTAGCAAAAAGAATGACACTGTATATCTTTGCAAATTTCTTTAATGTCTGACTTACAGGAGGACAGTTAGAGTCTCCTGTTTTTGCATTCAATCTGTTATAATACCATATGTTATGTAGCCTCTGAAAAATGCAAATATATGGTCTGATAGCTTGAAAGTAAAAATGTAAGTAAGGTATTCTGAAATAGTTTCAACCTCATAAACAACGGAAAAGAGTTTTAGGGGTTTTAGGGATTTCAAGTATCATAATATAAAAAAAAAAATTTTAGATAAAAATAAAGAAACAACAACAATAATAATATACTTTGGAGTTTAAAGCATATGTAGAAGGACAAAAAGCACATAGAATGGGAAGGAAGAAATTGTAGTACAATTTTGCAAGGTCATTACACTCTGCCAAAGCATTATAATACAATTTAAAAGTTAACCACCATAAGTCAAAATTGTATATTAAAACTCTAAGACAGTCATACTAAAAAGAGTAAAAAATGAAGAGAGTTATAGCTAATAAACCAAGAGGGAAGATAAAAATTAAATAACCAAAAGTTAATTACTTGATCCCCAAAAAGGTAAAAAAAAAAAAAAGTGAAAAAATAACAATAAACAGGGTACACAGAAAATAAATGGCAAGAAGAAAGGTTAAACCCCAAAACAGTAGAAATTGTGTTAAATAAAAATTATGTTAAAAGTCCAGTTTAAAATATACACAGTACATCAGAATTTTTGTAAAAAGCAAGGTATTAAAACAATATTCTGAGTATAAGAGATAAGTGTTATACAAAAACATGGCAAAAGTATACCAAAAAAAGATGTATATACCATTGTAAATACTAACTATAACAAATTCCAAAAGATATACTGAAATTAAATAACATTTTCAAGACAACTATAAAAGATATTTAAGTAATGATAAAAGTTAATAAATCAAGAAGATTAAATGCTATATATTTGTATATGTATATCTATTGCAGAGCTTTCACATACATGAAGAATAAACTATGTCAAATAAAAGTAAAAAGATACAAGTCTACAACAGTAGGGGTAGATTTTAACAGTTTATCTCCTGTCAGATTGAAAACATTTGAATAATCCAGTAACACTATCAACTAAAGTGACCTAATTTACTTTTATGAAACACTTTTACCCCAAAAGAACAGAATATGCATTTAAGAGCAAGAGTGACTATAACATCGTTTTCAATACATTTGAAAGATTGAAATTACATAGTATATGCTCTGTGACCAAACAACACCTAAATTAGGATTCACCAAAACTATCTGAAAATTTTCCCAAATATCTGCTAATTGAACAACAGAATTCCAAATTTCACATGAGTCAAAAAATAAATCACAAGGAACATTAGAAATGTTTTAATAAATTAAAAATAAATTAATACATATTAACCATATGCAATGCAGCTGGAACAGAATTTAGAAGAAAATAATATCTTTATCTCCTAATATGAATAAAAATAAAAGATTTAAATCACTGACCTAAGTTTATATCTTAAGAATCTAAAAGAAGAACAAGTAAAATGTGACATAAGTAGAAGGAAGAAAATTATAAATATGAGAGCAGAAAAAAATAGAAAACAAGCAATAAATAACAATAAATAAGTCCTGATTGGCATGTAGGCAGCTTGCAGGTCATTACCCCATTCCAACAAGCAAAAACCTAAACAAATGGAAAAATCACCAACTCTTCTTAGATCTGTCTTAGAAGTGAGGTAACAGGGCAAGTGCTGCCCCTAATATTGTAGAGGCAGAAAGATGAATACAGAGAATCAAAACTTTCCAGATCAGAAGCTCATTAACAGAAATCTCTACAGGAGCTGGTACTGGCTTAGAAATACCCAAACTATAATTAACAAATTGCTGGAGATTTAGAATGGGCAAGGCTGAGATGTGGAAACAGTCATAGAGGCCTCCCACATTTTTATGAGTTTTATCTCCAAGACCTCTGCCATGGTTCTCACCATGAAAATCAGAGAAAAATCCCCTCCTGCTTCAGGCAGGGCAAAAAGCAAAGGAACCATTGTGCCATGATGCAGAGCATTCTTTTCCATTTAACAAGGCCAGCCTTCAAAAGAAACTATTGTAGGCACAGCCTCATCTATTGTAGTTTTATCAGAGACTGACTGGCCTGGGGAAAGGTAAATACCAAACTCTACCTCCTTGTAGCCATCCTGTACCCTCTAAGGAAGAAAAAAAAACACCAAAAAACTCTGACCAGCACTGTTGAAGTTCATAGCCGAGGGGCATAGGCTCACTAAAAGACTGGGAACTAATGATGAAACTGTAAAAAGATTTCCCCATATTTTACCATTATATTATTCAAAACCTATTTGCCACAGTTCCATTTACACAGTCTATTATGTCTGCTTTTACATGAAACACTACAAGGCATACTGAAAGAGAGGGGAAAAAACACTGTTTGAAGAGGCAGAACAAGCATCAGAACCAGAACCAGAACCAGATACAAAATGAATAGTGGAATTGTCAGATGATGAATTTAAAGCAACTGTGATTAATATTCTGAGGTCTTCTAATGGGTAAAGCAGACAGCAAAACAGAAGGGCAATGTAAGCAAGGAGATGAAAATACTAAGAAAGAACCATAAAGAAAGGCTAGAGATGAGAAACACTATAACAGAAATAAAGAATACCTTTCATGTGCCCACTGGTAGACTGGATACAGCTAAGAAAATCATCTCTTAGCTTTATGATATGATAATAAAGCCTACAAAACTGAAAATCAGAGAGAAAAAAAAAAGACTGAATAAAATGGGCCAAAATAAAATTCCAGAAAGAGAAGAAAGAAAGGAATGGAAGAAATAGTTGATACATTAATGCCTAAGAATTTCCTCCAAATTAATGTCTGAGACCAAGCCACAATCCAGGAAGCTCAAAAAACACCAAGCACAATAAATAAATAAAAAAACTCTACATCTAAGTACATCATATTCAAACTGAAAAAATTAGTGTCTTAGTCTGTTCTCACGTTGCTAATAAAGACATACCTGAGACTGGATAATTTATAAAGGAAAGAGGTTTAACTGACTCACAGTTCAGCATGACTTGGGAGGCATCAGGAAACATAATCACAGCAAAAGGGGAAGCAAACACATCCTTTTTCACATGGCAGCAGGAAGGAGAAGTGCCAAGCAAAAGGGGGAAGGCCCTTTAAAAAACCATCAGATCTTGTGAGAACTCATCATCAGGAGAACAGCATGAGGGTAACTGTCCCCATGATTCAATTACCTCCCACTGGGCCCCTCCCATGACACGTGGAAATTATGGGAACTACAATTCAAAATGAGATTTGGGTGGGGACACAGTCAAATCATATCAATTAGATAGAGAAACAAAATTGAAAGACACTAGAAGGAAAAAAATCACCTTATATATAGAGAAGCAAAAGTAAAAATTGCATTTGATTTCTCAGAAACCATGCAAACAGTATGACGGTATAGTAAAATATTTAAAATGTTGAAAAAAAACTCATCAAGCTACAATTTTGTGCCTTGAGCAATTATCCTTCAAAAACAAAGGAGTCAAAATTTTTATCTTTTTATATCATGTATTCCTTAACAACATATCATAGCTTTATTTTTTAATGTTTTGACTTTTAGCCTCCATACTAAAGGCATGAATGATTTACACACCACTACAGTACAAAAGTATTCTAAACTTAACTATATATTTAACTCTACCAGTGAGTTTCATATTTTGTTATGTTCTTAAGATATCCTTTTGTTTTCACCTGAACAACTCTCTTAAACTTTTTAGGTAAAGCAGGTCTAATGGTGATGAATTCCCTCAGCTTTTGCTTTTTAGGGAAAGACAGTGTTACTCCCTCATTTCTGAATAAAAACTTGGCTGAGTATAGCATTCTTGGCTATCAGGTTTTTTTTGTGTTTCCTTTCAGCACTTTGAATATATCCTTAAATTCTCCTCTGGCCTGCAAGGTTTGCTGAGAAATCCACTGATAATCTCATAGGAATTCACTTATATGTGACATGTTTTTGTTTCTTCTTGCTGTTATTAAAACATTCTCTTTGCTTTTGACTTTTTACAACTTGATTATAATGTGATTAAATCTGTTTGGGAAACTTTGAGCTTTACGAATGTGAATTTTATATCTCTCTCAAGACTTGCAAAGTTTTTAACAATTGTTTTATTAGATAAGTTTTCTGTTTCTTTATCTGTCTCTTCTCCTAGAACTCCCATACTATAAATAAGTGTTCACTTAATGGTGTCCTGTAAGTCCATTAGGCTTTCTTCACTCTTTTTCATTTTTTTTTTTTTTTATTTTACCCTATGACTGAATGATTTCAAAGGACCTGTTTTCAAGTTTACAGATTCTTCTGCTTGAGCTAGGCTACTGTCGAAGCTTTCTGTTGAATTT
Organism: Mandrillus leucophaeus; assembly: GCF_000951045.1. NCBI lineage: Eukaryota > Metazoa > Chordata > Mammalia > Primates > Cercopithecidae > Mandrillus > Mandrillus leucophaeus. The sequence goes on along the minus strand of NW_012101898.1, from coordinate 116,080 downwards.
TTATTTAATTTTTTATATAATTAATTCTTTTTTGTTATTAATTCATTTATTTAGCTTCATGATTTCTGTTTTATGGTACCTATCTCTTTGTTAAATTTCTCATTAACATCATGAATTTTCTGATGTCATTGAATTGTGCATCTGTATTCTCTTGTATCTCACTGACTTTCCTTAAGCATATTATTTTGAATTCCTTTTCAGACAATTTATAAGTTTCTGTTTCAGGGGGTTGGTTACTAAGAGAATTCTATTTCATTGGTGGTGTCATATTTTCTTTTTTAAAAAACGCATTTTTAAAAATATATACTTATTTATTTATTTACTTATTTTTGTAGAAATGGGGCCTTGCTATGTTGCCCAGTCTGATCTCAAACTCCTGGCATCAACTGATCTTCTTACCTTGGCCTCCCAAAGTGTTGAGATCACAGGCATGCACCACCATGCCCTAGTCAGTTTTCTTGACATTTCGTATTGTTTTCTCCCTCTCTGGTGATATCTACATACATGAAAGATGGATCCCAAATAAATACACTAACAGTATGCCTCAAGGAACTAGAAAAAGAAGAATAAATAAACATAAGTTGGCAGAAAGGAGGAAATAATAAAGGTCAGAACAGAAATAAATTAGTGAGTAGAAAAAACAATAGGAATATTATTTTTTGAAAATATAAATAAAACTGATAAATCCTCAGCTAGACTAAGACAAAGAGAAAAAATACTCAGATAAGTAAGATAGAAATGGAAACATTGCAACAGATGCCTCAAAAATAAAAAGGATTATAAGGGACTGTTATGAACAATTCTATGCCAACAAGTTAAATAACATTGAGAAAATTAATAAAACCCTATAAAAATACCACTTACCAAAAAAATCAGGAAGAAATAGGAAGCCTGAAATGATAAATAATAAACAAAGAGACTAAAGAAATAATCAAAAACTTCCCTAGATCAGATGGCTTCATGCTAAATTCTACAAAATATTCAAAGAATAATTAATACCAATACTCCTACTTCCAAAAAATAGAGCTACAGGAAATGCTTTCAAAAGCACTTTATAATGCCAACATCACTTGGATACCTAAGCCAAAAACATCCCAGGCAAAGAAAACTATAGTCCAATATATCTGATGAACATTGACGCAAAATTTCTCAATGAAATGTTAGTAAACCAAACTCAACAACACATAAAAAGATTATACATCATGACCAAGTGGGATTTGTCTCTGGGATGAAAGGCTGATTTAACATATGGAAATCAATAAATATGATACATCACATTAACAAAATGAATAATAAAAACTACATGATCATCTCAATTGATGCAGAGAAAGCATTTGACAAAGTTCAACATCCTTTCTTGATAAAAACATTTTATTTCTATCTTCAAACTATCGTACATAATTTTTAACAGTAATTTACTATAATTGCTGTTACAAATTTTCAAACAACCTTGTTCCCAAATTTTTGCAAACTTCTACTACAAATGTTCTTTCTATGTGAATTTTAATTTTTTGTTTAATTTTAAAAGTATTATATATTTATCATGTTGTTCTCTGTTTAAAATCTCCTCCAGACATAGGATACATCCCAAATGTTATATATAAGACACATGGCCTTTTATGACATGGCCTTATTTTATACATATTATTTTGTTTTTGTCCTTTTTTGCCCTGTCTTTCCTATGCAAGTCACAGAATGCTATTAGCCAGCTTCAAAACTTTTAAAAGTGTTGAAGTCATATAGACTATGTTATTTAATATTAAATTAAATTAGAAATAAGACTGATATCTAAAAAAATCCCAAATATTTGGAAATATTTTGAAATTAACAATACAGTTTAAAATAATCTACGGATTAAAAAAGAACAAAGGACATTGGAATATTTTGGATGAAATGAAAATGAAAACATGTCAGCATTTGTTGGATACAGCTAAAGCAATGCTTGCAAGAATCTTCATAGTACTAGAGCTTACATAAGAAATGGAGGCCACACAAGGTAGCTCGTGCCTATAATCCCAGGACTTTGGGAGGCCAAAGTGGGCAGATCACTTGAGGTCAGGGGTTCAAGACCAGCCTGTCTAACATGGCAAAATCCCATCTCTACTAAAAATACAAAAATTAGCCGGGCATGGTGGTGTGCACCTGTAGTCCCAGCTACTCGGGAGGCTGAGGGTAGAATCTCTTGAACCTGGGAGGCAGAAGGTGTAGTGAGCCGAGATTGCGCCACTGCACTCCAGCCTGGGCAACAGAGTGAGACACTGTCTCAAAGAAAAGAAATGCAAAAGATATGAAATTAATTATCTACTACAAAAACCTAAAAGGAAAAAGTAAATTAACCAAAAATAATGTAGAAAGTAAAATAAAATCGAAATAAACATGATTAATCAATATAAAATAAACAAATAAAAATCAAGGAAACCAAAGCTAATTCTTTGAAACAATTAATGAAATTAATAAGCCTTTAGTTAGAATGATTAAGAAAATAGGAGAAGACACAAATTACTAACATCAAGGATGAGAGACAGGACATCCTTACACATGCTACAAATATTAAAATAATAATAAGGGAATATTGTGTCAATGGAATTTTATGTCAATACATTCGACAATTTAGATGAAATGGAGAAATGTCTCAATACATTTCTGTATTAAGGTGACACAAGCAAAAATAGAAAATCTCAACAGTCTCTTTATTTCCTAAAGGATACAGATTTCTGCCCTGTCGGATCCACCACTCTCCTCCCACTTTCTCCAGTTAACCCTGCTGCCGCAGCTCAATTCACTAATCTCAGTTCTGAAAAAATAAAGAATCATGTTCCCCAATGTAGCTATAGCAAAAAACTACCAACCTGTCGTCATCCTTCTGAAAGTCCACACAAGAAGTTCAGACTTTTTAAAATAAAATGAAGACCTTTAGTTATCAGATAGGAATTGAAAGTAGTGATGCTGTATTATTTCCTAGATAAGCTCCCAAATCACCAAAAAATAAATAAATAAGGAACACCTGGTGTTTGTTTCTCATTATTTCTTTCACCCACACATAGGAATGTGTGTGTGTGTGTGTGTGTGTGTGTGTATATATAGGGATATATATATATACACACACATATATACATATATACATATATACACACACATACATATATATTTAATGTTTAGTTACCAGCATCTTTGCATCTTTTTCTCTATTTTTCTTCCTTAATAGATCCTGATTTTATTGGACATAATGCTCCCCAGGCATCCTAAGTAATTTATCAGAAGCTGATTCCACTTTCTTTCCTTCCCTCCTTCCTAGGTCCGTTTGCTCAGTTGGTATGCTCCAGACACCAATATGCTTCGAAATTTTATTTAAATATTAACTCAATACAATTCCTAATTTCAGGTATGGCCCCCGGTCATCTGAACAAATCAGATTTAGCTCATCCGTGTGGTTTATAACTGGCTGCAGAGTGGACATGATAGTTTAGGCCAACGGGATATAAAGAGATTCGCCACTGGCTGCAGATGAAATTTCTCCTCATTCTCCTAAGAGAGTGTCCAGGAACAGTCATCTTCATGCCCAGGTATGAATGAGGAATCCCCTGCATCTTAGCAGCCCCCATCCTCAGGAAGGCAGCCCTGGGAAGACCTAGATTGTAGACCAGAAAGCCTAGAGGGGAGGCAGAAAACCTGGGTCCTTCACTAGTCCACTGAGCAATGAGACCCGTCAGCAAGGCCAGCAACACCTTGGGCCTCCAGGGCCTGAACCCTGGGCTTTCTTACTGCTCAACACAGTTAGGGGTGGCTTCACACAACTGAAAATACCACAGATATTTCACAGAAGAGAGAATCAGGTTGTTTATAATTCAGTAACAATGTACGTTCATAAAGAGAAGCACCCACTGAACTAAGTCCAGGAAGTTTATGTAAATAGGAGACCTGCTCAAGAGACCAGTTCACCTTTCAATTATAGACAAATTTGTTATTTCTCCTTTCTGTGATTTAGCCTTTCCTTGGTTTTAACACTCAAAATGGTAAGAAAAACTACTTCATGGAACTCAATGAATATGTAAACGACTGGCAATACCCACACGAAGTCCATTATAATTAAATTTATCATGCTCCTAGCTAGGTCTGATTCATTATGAGGAAGTCAGTTTTCAGATGGTTTTAAATTAACACTAGAATAAAATATTAGTCCCCGGTTCCTTCCTGTGCAGCACTATTAACAGTCAGCCAGTCGCAGTGATTTAAATAGCACTCCATTAGGAAGTTAAGCCAGAGGAATGCCCCTTCAGAAGTCAAAGAAAATGAAATAACTTGACACATGCATAGCCCTCTTTTACACTGCATACCAGCTAAGTTCCTAGATGAATATGTTTACATTATAACATCACAATATGTTGATTCCTGTCTGGTCAGAGTTCCAAGGAACTTATTCTGCAATCTTCCTTCCCAGAGTCACTGGTGAAAACTCTACATCTATGGAAGGGATGCTGGGTTATAAAGTTATTTCTGTGGGCCTGTTTGAAGAAATTAACTCAAGCATAGCAAACGAAATGCTCTCTCTTAGGACTTTATATCCTGAGCAAGTGACTTCAGATGATGGAACCAGATGGTGACTGTATTATTCCTAGAGGAAATGATGATGTTGTGCTGACCAAAATCTTCCCATGGCATGACCTTTGGTCTGCTCACCACTGTCCAGCCTGCCTTGATGCCTGTTCAGTTCTCAAGCACGGACTTTCAGTTTTTCCTTCAAGCACATGAGAGGGTTCCAGTAAATCCCATTTTGTATTAAGATGGCCAGAATCAAATTCCTCTGTTAGTAACCAGAACGTGATTTCCACTGACATTCAGGCTTCTCCCTTTCCTCACATTCTCAGAAAATAATTATCATCTTGCTGGCATTCCAGTACTTTCTTCTGTACTGTAATGGGAGCAAAGAGGAAGTAAGAGAAGTTTTACTGGTGTGTCCAAGGAGCATTACGGCAAGTAAAGTTGATCCTGGTACATCCAACTGGGTAAGACAATTGTTTTGATCCCTGCCATTTCCACTATGCACCTGGTCTTGTGACATCTCACTTGAACAGTGCCCTAGGATGTTGTAGTGAGATTTGAACCCTATGGCTTTGAAGCCAGTCAGTCCTATTTTTAATTTCAACCTTTGTCCTTGATAGTTTTACATTCTTGACATCTCTAATTCTCATTTCTTAAAAATGTATATGTTACTGAGCTTGCTTATTGAAAAAATGAGAGATGCTGGAGGTAGCAATTGGGACATCTGTGTGCACCATAAATGGTACATATTATCATCATCACCAGAGTGCTCCTTCTTCTAATCTCTCCCACTCTGAGCTTGCTACACACTAATGCCAGAGGAACTGAAGTCATATTACTTTTCTGCAGAACAGTACAATGGCAGAAGCTCATATTTTGAAGCTGACAGGTCTGCTTTAAAATTTGGACTTGACAACTTCCAGCAGAGTGAAAATTCAAGCATCAATGGAGTTCAAAAGATTGTTTATTACCAATTAGCATACACTTAATATATTTCAGCTTCAACCACTTTTCTGCAAAAGGTATATAAACTTACCCTTCTCAAGAGTTGAAAGAGTGAAATTAGATGATATTCTTAACACCCAGCACCATGATTGACTCATAGTAAATGTGCAATTTCCATTCATTTTCTCCTTCTCTTCTTTTTCTTTTCTTTTTTCTCCTTCTAATTCTTAAAAAAATAAAATAAAATCCACTCAGTCCTCAAATTCCTGCTCAATTTGCATCTTAGTCAGTTCATGCTGCTATCACAAAGTGCCCAAGACTGTGTGGCTTATAAACAACAGAAATTTATTTCTCACAATTCTAGAGGCTGGAAGCCCAAGATCAGCATGCCAGCAGGGTCAGATTCTGATAAGAGTTCTCTTCTTGGCTGCCGACTGCTGATTTTTTATTGCTGTCTCACGTGGTGGAAAGAGTGAGCTGGCTCTCTGAGGTCTCTTTTATAGGGACACAAATACCATTCATGAGGGCTCCACTTTTTACATGGTTTGGATGTCTGTCCCCTGCAAATCTCATGTTGAAATGTGGTTCCCAATGTTGGACATGGGGCCTGGTGGGAGGTGAATAGATCATTGGGGTGGATGTCTCATGAATGGTTTAGCACCATCCCCTTGGTGACAAGTGAGTTCTCACTCAGTTCACGTGAGATCTGGTTGTTTAAAAGTCCCCTTCACTCTCTCTTGCTCCCTCTGGCCTCCCCCAGGCCATGTGATACACCAGCTCCTCTTTTGCCTTCTACCATGACTGTAAGCTCTCTGAGGCCCCCACCTGAAGCAGATGCCAGCACCATGCTTCCTGTACAGCCTGCAGAACTATGAGCCAACTAAATCTCTTTTCTTTATAAATGACCCAGCCTCAGGTATTTCTTTATTGTGATGCAAGAACTGAGTAATACAACTTTCATGGCTTCATCACCTCACAAAGGTTCCATCTTCTAAAATTATCACCGTGAGGGTTAGAATTTAACATATGAATTTGGGGGAGACACAAATGTTCAACCATAACTGCTTGGCTCCAGTTTAGCCTTCCACCTTACTTTGAAATTCCCAAGTAATGAGTCCGCCTGTCTCTCTGTAGCCATTTCTGTGCATCTTCCAATCTCTGTGCATTATGCCCCCCATCCTTGCCTCTGTCCTTGCTTCTCTCCCTCCCTAGAAGGCTTTGCCCCACCCTCAGCACCCAAGGATCTTGGCAGCCCAATTTGCAGCCTACGTCTTCACAAAGTCATCTCCCTGCTGCAGCCTCCATGAGGTCTGCCTTCACTGCCGAGCTCACTCTGTCTGTACAGCTCTTCCTCAAAGACTGTCTTGCCCTTACCTGCTGTCCCACAGTGAGGGCCAGCAATTCACTTTCAGGCGTCTGTTTTCTCACTGGCTGGACACTAGGCTTCTTGCAGGAGGGAAGGAGGCACAGTATCACACCCTCTCACACAGTGGTCACAGCAGCTTAGGGGCCCCTCTCTACCCACTGATGTTTTCACTCCTCATCTGTGCTCCAGTGGGAGACTGGATAAATTAATTCATCTTCTCTCTGATAGTTGGACAGAATGATCAATATTAAAGATGACATAAGGCCGGGCACGGTGGCTCACGCCTGTAATCCCAGCACTTTGGGAGGCCGAGGCAGGCAGATCACAAGGTCAGGAGATCGAGACCATCCTGGATAACACGGTGAAACCCCATCTCTACTACAAATACAAAAAATTAGCTGAGTGTGGTGGCGGGTGCCTGTAGTCCCAGCTACTCAGGAGGCTAAGGCAGGAGAATGGCGTGGACCCAGGAGGTGGAGCTTGCAGTGAGCCAAGATGGTACTACTGCACTCCAGCGTGGGCGACAGAGCAAGCCTTTGTCTCAAAAAAAATAAAATTAAATTAAAAAATTAAAAAATGACATAATTGAAAAAGACAAATTTTATAAATTTAGATATGTAATTTATGAATAAAAAAATGAACTTCTCAGATGAATATTATTAATCCTCATTCTTTTTATTATTTTCAGAACATAAATTATTGTACAAATGAACCAAAGAAAATGAATATTCTGGGCATCTTCTGGCTTTTCTAAATTTCAACAGATTTTTGAGGAACAGGTAGTGTTCTAAGTTCCTAAGTGGTGATTTCTGAGATTTGGACATTTTTATGGACTATTCATCACCTCGTGATTAGAGAGGTTGCAAGAGTTGTTGCTAGAACACGGTGAATCTCAGCTCTGAAACTTGCCAGGCATGGGATCCCGGCAAGGTAGGATCTCATCCCACCAGCCGTCTGGGAAGGAACCAGTTAGCACAATCTGGGATGCAAGATGAAAGTGGTGTGAGGGTGCTTACCCTTCCAATTCCAAACTCCAGGCTTGGGGCCAAGACTCTTGTTTAGGTGAGGGAGACTGGAAAAGGGGGTTTCTCTTTAGGCCTGTTAAGGCCCTCATGGTTTTATTCTCTAAAGCCACTTGTAGGCACTTGATTAATCTGAACCAGCTGAGTGATGTCCAGCATCTGCAGTTCAGGCCAGCTTGATGAGTAGTGGTTCATTGGAGAGGAAGGTTTTGATAAAATAATCTCTCAACAATAATCATCCGTAAGGACATTACCCCACATTGACACTATGCCAGTGTGGAAAAGCACTCCCATCAGAATGATGATAAATTATCAAGTTAACTTGCTACATCCTTTGGATGCTGACAAAAGATACACAACTCCTAGGTCAGAAACAAAGGACTTTATGACTCACAGTATTGGCAACAGCAGGATCACTACCACAGTCCCACTAGCACCTAAAGCCACAAATCCCACTGGGTGATGCAGAAGTCCAAGTGGAGCTGCATGGGCAATGGGGTGCACAATAGGAGAAAAACTTTGAGCTTATGAAACCTGCTACTTCTGTGTAAGCTGAAACAAACCCCATCCTGTGTCACAGAAAGAACACTTTCAGCAAGGAAGTGTAGTAGTACATTCTTGGCTGCATATTTTCTTTCTTCAGTATTGCAAGTTGCATAAACAATCCTGAGAGGTGGTACAGGTGAAAGAATAGTCAAGATATTGAGATTTTGGACCACTCAGCAAGATATGTAGGAGTGAGAGAGGCTCATGGTGAGCTACCTCCCAACACTGTCCACCAGGAAAATGCTACCTCCCCCACCATATGCCAAAACTTACCCATGGCCAAATCATTTTGTGGCCAAAACAAGGACAAGACTTTATTGCAGAAATTCTTTTTTTATTGTTGGAGACAAAAGAAATGGTCATTTGATGAATTTAAAACTGCAGGAAATGAAAAGCAAAATGGCCCCATTTAAAGATATTCACTGCAACTTTTGTCACAGTATAACTAAATTTATTCCAAATTTTGCAAAAGAATTATTGGAAAATTTATTGTTTAGTTACAATTATTATTCATATAGCATGAATTTATTTGCAGACAAGTCTGAAAAAAAAATAATATAATGACTTGTAAGAAACAAATTGAGAAGTCCTGGTTTAGTAAAATGTAATCACAGCCTGGACTGTCATGAGATACTGTGCCTCAAAACAGTTTATATATCAAAATTGACAAGCAATTGTTTTATCCACATATTGCTGTTATCAAATATTTATAATTGAATTATTGATGCCTTTCAGTTGCCTGTATTGAGGAACACATCTCATAACAAATGAAAAATTTAAAAACACAATTAGAAACTATGACATAAATGCTTTAACAGATTTTTTTAATACTGTAGTTTTATAGAGGTGATATTTATAGCTTAAAATAAATTCTGAATGTAATACAGTCAGATGTGTGACTTTGAAAATTGCATATGTAAATGTTAATTTAAAGTGTATGATATTAGTTATAGGAAGAGCACATACTGATATGTTAATAGCTACATAGCTGTGAAACAGTAAACATGAAATTCCTTCCCAGAGGTCTTGCAGAAATCTTGCTGACTCTGTCTGAGAGCACAGAACAGTACCCTTTTTATTTTAATAAAAAGGAGGCAGTAATACTATATGACACATGAGTACATAGAACATATCAGATATTGTTCTAAGGATTTTATAAATGTGGTAGATAGAATAATAGACCCCAAAGATACCTACATCCTACTCCCTGAAACCTGTCAATAGGTAATCATACATGACAAAAGAGACTTTGCAGATGTGATAAAGATAAGGATCTTAATGTAGATTATCCTGAATTATCAGGTAAGCCCAATGTAATTATACAGGTCCTTCCTTATAAGAAGAAGTCAGGTTGGACATCAGCAAGATGGGAAAATCAGACTTTCCAATGCTCTTTCCCCCACAGAAAAATCAATTTGAACAACTGTCCATGCACAAAAATACTTTCAAAGAGCTAATGAAACCAGGTGAGAGATTATAGTACCTAAGTGTAGCTGTGAATAACAAAAGACTCACTGATGAGGGTAGTAAGGACAGTTGTATATTACCTGCATCACCCTTCCCCAAGCCCCGGGCAGCACAGGCGGAAGAGAGTTATTAATGCCATCTTCGAAGGAGTGGGAAGTGAGCATTAGGCTTTGCCTCAACCTTAACACTAGGCCTGCCCCAGTAAAACCCAGCACTGGCCAGGTCCCCATGACCCAAGATGCCTGGCCTCAGACTGAGCCTTGAGGCTAGACCCAGTGTCAGGCCAGATCCTACAGCCCAGGCTCCTGGCCTTGCCAGTGGGCTCACTCTCTGGACCTACCCCTCTGCCAGGCTGGCATCCATGGAACCATCCTCCAGAAAGGACACTGCGGATACAGACTCCAGGCCTACCCAAAACTAGGTGAGCCCCTTTGGCCTCAGGATCCAGGCCTACCCCAGATCCAGAGCCAGGTCAGTTTATAGAGCTCCAGGCTTTGGTTGCACCCCAGTGCCAGATCAGTAGCCCTGAAACAGGCACTAGGCCTGCTTAATGGCAGGTGGGTCCTAGTAGACCCACACTCCAGCAGACTGAGGGTCCAGGCCCATCCCACTTGACCTCAGTACTGGGCTGATGCCCATGAACCCAGGCTCCAGGACCAACCTTGTGGACCCAGGTTCCAGGCCAGCCAGTACCCAAGCAAGCCCTCATGAATCTAGCCTCCAGACCAGCACCTACATACCCAGCCTTTAGAATAGACCCCATGAACTCAGGCTCCAGGCTGGTCCCCATACCTCAGTATCTAGGCCAGCCTCTGTGGGCTCAGGCTCAAGGTGTGTCTCAGTGGATACAGGTGCCAGGTCCATCCAAGTGCCCAGCTGGCTCCTGAAGACTCAAGCTCAAGGTCCATCTCAGTATTAGGTTAGTCCACCCCAGGCTTCAGGAAAGTTCCCACGTATACAGTCAAAATCCCTCCCTTCTCCTTGCCCTCCACCCCTGCCAGTGCATTCAGGCTCCAGGCACAACCCCACAGACCCAGGCACCAGGACCACCTACTTCTTGACCCAGGTATCAGGTACGAGGCCATATCTGAAGACTCAGCAGCAAGCCTACCCATAGAACGTAGTAGACAGCCTGCTTAGTATCTCTGGACAAGCTGACTGGTGAAAGGGGACTTTCCCTGAAAGAACAAGTCTACAAAGACAAAAAACAGTCCCTACTTCTTCAAATGTGCAGACAATCATACACAGCTACAATGACGGAGAATAATCAGGGAACCATGACACTACCAAAGGAACAACAACAAAAAGAGCCAGTAAATGAGCCTAAAGATAGGAAAATTTGTAAACTGCTTGACAAAGAATTCAAGATAATTTTTTTAAGAAAGCTCAGTGAACTTCAAGAAAATATAAACTACTGAACAAAATCAGTGAAACAATAAACAAAACAAGAAATTTAACAGAGACATTAAATTATTTTTTAAAAATCAAACAAATTCTGGGACTGAAAAATCATATTGTTAATGAAATAAAAAACACAATAGAGATTATCAAGAGCAAAATTAGTCAAGCAGAAGAAACCATCAGTGAACTCAAAGATAGGTTGATTATTTGAAAAGATACAGTTAGAGAAGAAAAGAGAATGGAGACAGCTTGCAGAATTTATGTGACAGCATAAATAGAAAATATTTGAATTATAGGCATTCAAAAAGACAAGAGAGAGACAAAGAGACAGAAATGTTATTTTTGACATAACAGTGGAAATACTCTCAAAATCTGAAAAAAAAAATCTATTAATATCTGGGTACAGGAAGGTCAAAAGTCTCCAACAAGATTCAATTCAAACAAGACAACACTGAGACATATTATAATCAAACTGTCAAAAATCAAATAGAAAAAGAACATTCTGAAAGCAGCAAGATAAAAGAAGCATATCACATGTAAAGTAGTTCTAGTAAAGCTAGGAGTCTTAGTAGAAAACTTATAGGCCAGGAAAAAGTGGACTAATATAATCAAAGTGCTAAAGGGGGTGGGTGGAAACCCTGCAAACTAAGAATTCTGTACCTGACTATGCTGTCATTCATAAATAAAGGAGAGATAAAGTGTCTTAGCTCAATTTTTGTTGTTTATTACAAAATACCAGAAACTGGGTAATTTGTTCTTTAAAAAAATGAATTTATTATCTATATTTGTGGAGTCTAAGTTCATAGTTGGGGGGCACATTGGGTGAGAGCCTTCTTGCTTATGGGGACTCAAGAGTCCCAAAGCAGCACAGGGTGTCACATGGTGAGGCAACTTAGTGTGCTAGTGTGCTACCTCAGTTCTCTCTCCTTATAAAGCCACCATTTCTCCTCCTGTGATAACCCAATAATACATTAACCCACTAATTTGGTCATCTACGAATAGATCAATCCATTTAAGAAAACAGAGCCTTTATGATCCAATCACATCTAAAGACACCACCTCTCAATACTGCCATGATGGGGATTAAGTTTCAACATGAGTTTGGAGAGTGGGCATTTAAGCCATATCATTCCACCCCTGGTCTCCAAAAGCTCATGTTTTCATCATATGCAAATAGATTTATTCTTTACCCATAGCCCCAAAGTCTTAACTTGTTACAGCACCAACTCAAAATTTCAAAGTTGGAAATCTCCTCTGTGAGTACGTGAAATCAAAAGAAGTTATCTACATTTCAGATACAACGGTATAATAAGCATAGAGTAAACATTCCCATCCCAAAAGGGAAAAATAGGCAAGAAGTATGGGGTAACAGGCCCCAGGCAAGTCCAAAGCCCAAGAAGGCAGACATTGGGTCTTAAGACTCCAGAATAATCTCCTTTGATTTCATGTCTGGCATCCTCTGCACACTGGTGCAGGAGTTGGGACCCCAAGGTCTCAGGCCACTATGGCTTGAGTGCACCCAGCTCTCTCAGACTGGCATTGCATGCTGGTAGCTCTGCAGTTCAGTGGTCTTGGTGGCAGCCCTCCTTCTATGATTCCATTAGTCATTGAACTAGTGGGGACACTCAGTGGCATCTCCAATCTCACATATCCACTCAGCATTGCTTTAGTAGGGCCTCTCTTCAGTTTCTTCTCCCCAATGACAAGTCTCTGCCTGGATCTCAAGGCTTTTGGTAACATCCTCTGAAATCTAGGTGGAGGCTGCCAAGCTTCTACAGTGTTTTCTTTCTGACAGCCTGAAGAATTAGCACCAGGTGGATGCCACCAAAGTTTATGACTTGTACATTTCAGAGCTCCAGCACAAGCCAAACCTTGGACTGCTTGGGTGACAGCAGAGCACTGTGCCAACATGTGGGTAGTAGAGTTCTGAGGCAGCCCTGGGTAGTAAGCCTTAGCCTGTGCAGAGTACACCAGGGCTGCCCTCTGAAATCATTCTGCTTTCCCGGGCTTATGGGACCGGCAACCTCAAAGATCTCTAAAGAGCCTCCAGGGTCTTTCTTCCATTGTCTTGAAGAATAGCACCTGGCTCCCTTCTATCCATGCTAATCTCTTTAGTAAATGACCACTGGGTTATACCCTTGATTTCCTCTGCCAAACATGCTTTTTCACTTTTTTACAAGGCCAGGCTGAGAGTTTTCCAAATCTTTCCATTCTGGTTCCCTTTTAGCTACAAATTCTGTTTTTAAATCATTCCTTTGCTCCAGAATCTCAGCAAAATTAGCCAAAATTAGTCATGCAGCTCCTTCTATATTTTGCTTAGAAATTTATTCTGCCAGACAGGAGAATCACTTGAACCCAGGAGGCAGAGGTTGCAGTGAGCTGAGATCGTGCCACTGCACTCCAGCCTGGGTGACAGTGTGAGACTGTGTCTCAAAAAAAAAAAAAAAGAAAAAGAAAGAAAGAAATTTATTCTCTCAGATACCCCAGTTCATTTCTCTCAAGTTCAGTCTTCCAAAAGGCCTTGGACATGGACACATCTTAGCCCAGTTCTTTCCTAATTTATAACGAAAATGTCCTTTACTTCAGTTTCTAATACTTCTTCCTCAGTTCCATCTGAAACATTGTCAGAATAGCTTTTACTGCCCATATTATTCTTATCACATCCACTTACTCAGTTTCTAAAGAGTTCCGAACTTTCCCTGGTCTTCTTGACTTCTGAGTCCTCACCAGAATCTAGGCTTTTTCTAGCCTGCTCCTCTTAATTCTTTCAGTCTCTGCCCATTACCCAATTTTAAAGCTGCTTCTCCATATTCAAGTATTCATTATTAGCAACATCACCACTCTTGGTATCAACTTTCTGTCTTAATCTGTTCTGTGTTGCTTATGACAGAATACTTGAAACTAGGTAATTTAAAAAGAAATTGAATTTATTTCTTAGAGTTATGGAGGCTTGCTTGTAAGGACTCTGTGTGGTGTCCTGAGGCAATGCAGGGTGTCACATTGTGAGGCGGCTGACTGTGCTAATGTGCTAGCTCAGGTTTCTCTTCACTGTCTTGAAAAGCCACCGGTTCTTATTCCATGATAATCCATGACTGTTAATCATGAATTAACATATTAATTCGTGAGTGGACTAATTCATTCACAAGGACAGAACCTTCATGATCTAATCACCCCTTAAAGATCCCACCTCCCAGTATTGTCACATTGAGGATTAAGTTTCATTGTGAATTTCTTTTTTTAGTGTGAGGACATTCAAGCCATAGCCAAGGCTTTCCCAGACAAACAAAAGTTGAGGAAGTTTATCACCAACAGGCTTATCTTACAAGAAATGTTAAAAGAGGTTCATCAAGCTGAAAGGAAAGGACGTTAACTAATAACATAAAAACACGTCAAAATATAAAACTCATTGGTAAAAGTATGTTTTTAGTACAAAAGTTAAAAAACAAAACTTAAAATTAAAAATAATTATAACTATAATTTGTTAAAGATATATAAAAAGATACTAATTATAATGTCAACATAAAATGTAGGGGAAAAGTAGAATAAAAATGAAAAATGTTGAGTTTTTTCATGTGATCAAAGTTAAGTTGCTATCAACTTATGATGGGTTGTTACAACTATGAGTTGTTTTATGTAAGCCCTCATGGTAACTGCAATGTGCAAACCTGTTGTAAATAATAAAAGATAAAACAATAAAGAATCAAGGCATACTACTAAAGAAAATCATCTAATCATGAAGGTAGCAAAAGAGGAAAAAAGGATTTACAAAACAATTAACAAAATGGTAATAGTACTTATCAATGAGTATCTTAAATGTAAATGGATTAAATTGTCAAAACTAAAGACATAGAATGGCTGCATGGATAAAAGAAACAGGACACTGCTATATATCATCTACAAGAGATTCTCATCACAGTTAAGGAAATACATAGACTAAATATGAAAAATAAATACACAAATAAAAATCAAAAGGGACTGGAGGTAGCTATACTTACATCAAATGAAATTAAAAACCTAACATTACACCTCAAGAACCTAGAACAAAAACCAAACTAAGCCCAAGGACAGAAAGAAAAACTGAACACCATATCAGAAATAAATGGTACAGAGACTAGAAAAACAATACAAAAGGTCAGCAAAACTTTGAGTTAGCTTTTTGTAAAAACAAATAAAATCAACAAACCTTTAACTAGACTTAAAAAAAAGGGGAATAGTGAATAAAACTGCAAATAAAGAAGAGACATTACAGTTGATACCAACGAAATACAAAACTCATAAGAGGTTACTAGGAACAATTATATAGTAACAAAATGGATAACCCAGAGGAAATGGATGAATTCCTAGAGGCATACAACCTACCATAACTGAATCATGAAGAAACAGAAAATATGAACAGACTAATGAGTACGGAGATTGAATCAGTAGTAAAAAGGTTCCTATCAACAAAAAGCCCAATACCTATTGACCTCACTGATGAATTCTATCAAACATTTAAATGACCAATGTCAATCTTTCTCAAATCCATCCAAAAAATTAAGAAGAAGGAATATGTCCACTCATTTTACCAAGCCAGCATTAGCCTGATAGACAAGTCAGATAAAGATACCACAAGAAAAGGAAATGGCCATACATGATGGCTCACATCTATAATCCCAACACTTTGGGAGGCCAAGATTGGAGGATCATTTGAGGCCAGGAGTTCAAGACCAGCCTGGGCAGCATAACAAGACCCCATCTCTACAGAAAATCTTAAAAATTAGCCAGACGTAGTGGCATACACATGTGGAACCAGCTACTCAAAAGGCTGAGGCAGAAGGATCACTTGAGCCTGAGAGATTGAAGCTATAGTGAGCCATGTTCATGCTACTGCACTCCATCCTGGGTGACAGAGTGAGACATTGTCTCAAAAATAAATAAATAAGTTAAGTAAAGTAAAAGGAAAAGAAAATTATAGGCCAATATCCCTGATGAAAATAATCTTGAACAAAACACAAGCAAACAAAATTTAACAGCATATTAAAAAAAGTCTTTCACCATGTTCATATTAAATTTATCCCAGGGATGCAAGGATGGTTTAACAAATGCAAATCAATAAATATGATATACTACATTAACAGAATAAAGAACTGTGATTTTATGAAGTTTATATATTGGCTCTCATTCTTAATTCCTCCTGTAATCCCTGTTGTTTCTTAAGTTACTAAAACAATAAGCATATCTTTCATAAAAGTATTTGGTCTTTTGTCCTTGTTTTTGAAGCAGCTATAGAACAGCTTCAGAGCAATAAAAGTGAAAGATAGTCTTTAGTTACAATTTTGGGGCATGTAGGCCTCAGAAGCATGCCTCAAAAAACAAAATCTTTCTTTGACCTTCTCCTGTCCTCCTTTTTCTTGCTTCTTTTTTTCCCCAGGACAGGGCATAGGAACTAAAAGCATGCTCTAATCTTCCCTTGCCTTTCTGTCTTGGAGCTGGCATAAAGAAATTCTTTTTCTTGCTTCTTTTTCTCCCCCAGGACAGGGCATAGAAACTAAAAATACGCTCTAATCTTCTCTTGCCTTTCTGTCTTGGAGCTAGCCATAAAGAAATTCTCTGACCTTCCTTGTCTAACTGTAGGTCATAAGACTCCCATTCTAGAAGGGGTCCTGCTCCACACCCTAGAGGAAGGAATGATGCACAGAAAGGCCAAGAAGAATCCAGACAGGTCTTGCTGTGTTTTCCCACTTGGTCTATTAGTAGTAGATCATACCCTGTTTGGCCAATCACACCTCTACACAGTTGTCTATCTTCAGTCATGCCTGCCCCATGAAGTCTCCATTAACAGCCAAGACGACAGGGTACGAAATGCTTCCGGGCAACTGAGCTTTTGGAGACTTGCTGAAAGGTAAACAAGAACTCATCCACAGGGCAGGAGTGTGGCGCACCCCAGTTCCTTGGAAACAGAAGCTCCTGTGCTCCAATGTCCTTCCAGACATTGCCCTGTGTTTTTCTTCATCTGGTTGTTTACTTTTATCTTTTAAAATATCCTTTACAATAAGCCAGTAAATTAAGTAAGTGCTTCACCAAGGTTAGTGAGTCACTTTAGCAAATTGTGTCTAAAGAGGGTTCATGGGAACCCCTACTTGAAGCATTTGACAGAATTCAATATCCATTTATGATTTAAACACTCTCAACAACTTAGTGATAGAAGGAATGTACTTCAAAACAATAAAGGAAATGTGACAAACTCAACCAACAACATCATACTCAGTGGGAAAAAGTTAAAAGATTCCTCTAATACCGGGAACACGACAAGGATGCCCACTCTTGCCACTCTTATTCAACACATTTCTGGAAGACTTAGCCAGTGAGATTCAGCAGGAGAAAGAAATAAAAGGCATACACATTGAAAATAAACAAGTCAAATTTTTGTTTGAAAACAAACAAGTCTATTTATAGATGACATGATCAAATACATAGAAAAACTAAAGATTTCACGAAGAACTGTTAGAACTGATAAATTAGTAAATTAGCAGGATTTAAAATCAGCATACAAAAATGAGTACCTTTTCTACACACTAACAAATAACTATCTGACAAAAAAATCAAACATTCCTATTTACAATATTACCAAAAAAAAAAAAAATACTTAGGAATAAATTTAACCAAGGAGGTGGAAAACTTGTATGCCAAAAACTATAAAACATTGATAACATAAATTGTAGAAGACACAAATAAATGGAAAAATATCCCATGATCATGTATTGGAAAATTAATATGTTAAAATATTCATACTACCCAAAGCAATCTACAGATTCAATGTGATCTCTATCAAAATCCCAATAATATTTTTGTATTAATAGGAAGAGAATCCTAAAATTTATATGGAACCACAAAATACCCCAGATAGCCAAAAACATCTTGAACAAAAAGGAACGAAGCTGGAGACAATATACTACCTAACTTCAAAATATACTACAAAGCTATAGTAATCAAACAGCATGGTACTGGCATAAAAACAGACAGACAGACCAATTGATAGACTGAAGAATCCATAAATAAATCCATACATTTAAGGTCAATTGATATTTGACAAAGGTACCAAGAACACACAATGGGTAAAGGACAGTCTCTTCAATAAATGATGTTGCAAAAACTGGATATCCACAGGCAGAAGAAGGAATTTGGACATCATGTTCAAAAATCAACTCAAAATGGACTGTAGACTTAAACATAAGATGTGCAACTGTAAAATTACTAGGAAAAATCATAGGAGAAAAGCTCTGTGACACTGGTCTAAGCAATGAATTTTTAAATAGGACTCTAAAGGAACCAGTAGCAAAAGCAAAAATTAACAAATGAACTTATAACAAATTGAAAAGCCTCTGCACAGCAGTCAACAATCAATGGAGTGAAGACAACCTACAAAATGGGAGAAAATATCTGCAAACCGTATATCTGAAAAGCGATTAATATCCAAAATATATAAGAAATTCAATAGCTAGTAAACAATCTATTTAAAAATGGGCAAAGGTCCTGAATAGACATTTATCAAAAGAAAACATACAAATGGCCAACAGATGTTTGAAAAAATGCTCAACATTACTAATCATCAGGGAAATGCAAATTAAAACCACAATGAGCTATCACCTCACACCTGTTAGGATGGATATTGTCAAAAAGACAAAAGATAAGCGTTGATAAGGATGTGGAGAAAAAGGAACCCTTGCACACTATTTGTGGGAATGTAAGTTAGTTCACCCATATTGAAAACAGTATGGAGGCTCCTCAAAAAATTAAAATTAGAACTCCCAAATGATACAACAATTCCACTGCTGCTATACATCTAAAGGAAATGAAATCAGCATGTTGAAGAGATATTTGCACTCCCATATTCACTGCAGCATTATTCGCAATAGCTAAGACGTGAAATCAACCGGAGTATCCACCAAAGGTTGAATGGATAAGAAAATATAGCATACATATGCAAGGGAATACCATTCAGACTTTACAAAGAAGGAAATCCTGTCCTCTCTGACAACATGGATGAACTTGGAGGACACTATGTTAGATGAAATAAGCCAGAAACAAAAAGTCAAATACATGTTGTCACTTACGTGTGCATCCAAAAAACATTGAACTTGTAGAAGCAAAGAGTACAATAGTGTTTGCTAGGAGCTGGGGTGGGAAGCATGGGATGGGGGAGATGTTGGTTGAAGGACACAAAATTTCAGTTAGATAAGAGGAATAAGTTCAAGAAATCTAGTCTATAACATAAAGAATAAAGTTAATAACAATGTGTTCTTGAAAATCACTGAGAGAATTAAGTACTCTCACCACAAAAAAATGGTGTGTGAGGTAATGCAAATGTTAATTAAGCCAATTTTGTCACTCCACAATGTAGACATATTTCAAAACAAATCCTTCTTTCTCACATCCCTCACATCCAGTTCCTCAGCCAACCCTTTCTGTATGACACCAAAATAGACCCAGAATGTGATCATTTCTTATGACATCCACCACAGGTCCATGATCTAAGCACCGCTGTGTTGAGCATAGCATCAAATAGCAGTAGCTTCGTGACAGCTCTACTGCTCTGACTGGCCTTGCACAGACCCCCTGCCACCTATTATCCACAGAATGGAGGGGCCTCTTTAAGATCTAAGTCAGGTCCTGTCCCTCCTCTATCAGCTCCCATCACTCAGAGTAAAACCAGATCCTCCACACCCCAACCCACCCCTCTGCCAGCTGACCTGGCCTATCTGCCTTGGCCCATATCTCCTTCATGCTCTCTATCCCTTCCCTCTGTCCTAGGGAGGGCACTGGTTTCAGTTCTAGAACCCACAAGGCAGTTTCTATTCTTAGCTCTAATGATGAGCTCAATTGTGTATGCCCCAAAATTCATATGTTGAAATCCTCACTATCTCAGAATATGACCGTATTTGAAGACTTGACCTCTAAAGAGGTAGAGTTAAAATAAAGTCTCCATTCAATATGACTGGTGTCCTTATTAGAAGAGTGAATTTGGACACAGACATGCATAGAGGGAAGACTCTAGGAAGACAAAGGGAGAAGACACAGGGAGAAGAAGGCATCTACAGGCCAAGAAGAAAGGCCTCAGAGCAAACGCCCTGCTGACACCCCTATCTTGAACTTCCAGCCTCCAGAATTATGAGAAAACAAACTTCTATTATTTAAGCACCCACTCTCTGATTTGCTGGGACAGCATGAGCAGGTGTATACAGGGCCTTAATCCCCCTATGTCCTTCAGGTCTTTGTTCAAAAATCACCTTCTCACCCTGGCCATTCCTGAACATACTTTCCACTCCTCTACCTCTGAATGTTCATGCCTGCTTGCCTCATTTGTGTTTACTTCAAACTTGTGCATTGACCCAGACTCTCCGTGGGGTCAGCTGCAGATGTGATGAGAGTCTCTCATCATTTAGAACAACTTCAATGATATCTATGACTCATCTGGAACGTGCTGGGAGCCAACTTTTGTCTGCATGATTCACATAAATTACAACCCTTAACATCCTTATAAGGTGAGAACCCTGTTTGCTCTTGATTTACCAATGAAGAGAATGAGGATCATGGAGGTTAAATAGCTTGCCGAGGTTGTACAGTTAGTAAGAGGTAGAGTTTTTCCCTTATCCACTTTTCCCAGACTCCTGTTCTCTGGCTCTAACCATGTAACAGCAACAGCACACTACCCTGTACCTCAGGGACATGGCAGGTGTTGCTGCATAGGTCCAAGAAATCCACCGCACCCGCTCAGGGCATTCCCTGTCACTGTGAGAGTCAACGGTGTGCCAATTCACCAAAATGTTCACCACAAATCAGAAACAGAATTATTTAGAGCAATTTAGCCATTTTTGAGATGGTAGAAATAACCTAATTGCTACATGTTTGTCATTAATTAATAAAATAGTTAAAATAAGGTGCCCCACATTGAACCAAATGATGCTGTTTGTGTTTACTAATTTACCCAGTATCTCAAGTCAACAGCACCTGCAAATACAGGACTAAATTAGCCTAGAAACATAATTGCTTCTGACCCTGAAATGACCTTTGCAAAAATTATAACTGAGGAAATTGTGAAAGTGAAAGACTCCATCTTGCTTCTAACCTTTAAGCTGTCTTTGTTCATTCTTGGGCATCAGCCAAACTAATCTTGGGAAGGAATTTAGTTTATAGTTTGACTCTGAAAGAAAATTGATAATAATCCTTTCCCAAAAAGACTCCTTTCTTGCCTGGGGACCAGTCTGCTTTTGTAGGGCTAACAAATTAGCTACAAGATTAGAAATTAAGGTTTAGGGGTCATGCAGCCTCTGGCTCTAAGAGTCTGAACCTCCCCAGATTGCTCCTGGGGATAACATCACTATTATAAAACCTAATATCAGTGCTTGAGATATTTTGCAGACCCTGCACTTTATGGATCAGTTGACACCACCCAGACCTGTAATTTGGCTCAATATTTTCTGCAATCCCACCCAGGAACAGAAGACACCAAGGAAACCTAAATTCAACCACCTATGATTCCATCCCCAACCCAACCAATCAGCACCCATTGGACCGTTACAACTCTCTATATGTTTTTACTATGTATATGAAAAAAATATCGAGTACTCACTAAAAATTGCAGTCCAAGGCACGTGGTTTTGTTGGCGTGTAGGACTGCTCCACACAATGACTCAGAGCTCAGGATCGTTTCAACTCACAGCACACCCATCCCCAGGGCTTCATCTTCATCTGCATCCAGCCACTGTAGGGAAAAGAGTGAAGAGGAAGGTCACACATAATGCTCAGAAGCCTTGGTGTCACTTCTCATGTCCCATGGCTGTGACTCCCTCACCAGGCAGCACACGTCCAACAGCAAAGGAGGCTGGAAAATGCAGCTCAGCCCAGCAACAGGACACTGTGCCATTTCCATGCAAGGTGACAAGGAATTTCAATGACTGCCTGGAAGGTTCTAACACAGAATAAGGTAGAAAACTGATTACAGGTCAACTGGGACTGCCAACTAATTTCAGAGTTTCACAGACCTATCCACCCAGTCATGGGTCATGACCAACTGGGGCAGGCCTCTGGACTAGAGCCACCTGCCCAGGTAAGACAAAGCCTAAACCAGCAGAGCAGAACTGCCTCCCTGCAGGCAAGCTCACACCCCAGAGAAAAAAAGGGAGGTGCACAGTCAACAGTGACATTCTTCATTAACCATCAGTGCGGTAATTTCATAAACCCTAGTGCGGAGAGAGGAAAGGGGGACAGAGATCAGCATGTTACAATAATTAGGCTCTTTCCACACAGAATGAAACATCCGAGCAGGAAAGAACAGTTCCGCTCTAATATCATCTTTCAAGGACAAACCCATTTTCTCCTATTTCCAAGGTAACTGACTCTCCAGGCAGAAGCAGTCACTCATTCCTCTGTCTTCCTTAAAGTCGTGGACTCTCCAGTGGAACTCGCCCTGCTTCCGTTTTGTCATACACATCTGTTTATATATTCAGTATCCCTAAATAGACTGTGCCCTTATGAAAAAAGGCTCTTCATCTCTCAGCATTCTACATTATTTTCAGTAGCTAACTCTTTGTCCTTATATACACTAAAATCTTAATGATGAACAAATACATGATTCAAAGGTGTAAAATAAGCAAAAAGTAATTGATTTGTATTTATGACAAAAGCATGGGTTTCTTTCTCCTTGTGGCACCATGAATTGCATACTCCATACATTGATTGCTACTAGAGAGAAAGTCCAGGTTAAAATTCTTCTCATGTATCAAAACCTGAAAGATATGGAACCAGTTTGGAATCTAACAAGGCAGGTCGATTACAAAGATGGAACACAAAGCCTGAGCATTCCAGTTTCGCTTTTGGATTTTTAAAATGATAAACCAATTACTCAACAGTTAGATTAGTAAACCGCATAACATAAATTGTTCACAAGTTTTTTTAAAGTAAATTTGAATATTTTCTGTTCTTGAATAACTCATTTTATTCAATGTTTAAAACAATGAATTATTAATGTGACTGAAATTATTTTTCATTAAAAGGCAAAGCTTCCAAACACTTTTTAATCCCAGAAGAAGTAAATTATAGATCTGGCATTTGTAAATTCTAACTTAAAAAATATATATATTCATTTTGTAGAGCTTAGAACATTTTGAGTTAAAGCATTAAAAGTAAAATTCTCTCTTCCAATTAGGAAAAGTCAGTTGTTGGAATAATAAATTACCACGTATCATTTTAGAACAAAATAAGAATGTAAACTCATGACTTTGTTATTCCCCTTTGTAACATAATTTTGAAAAGGAAATATATCCACTACTAATAATGGTAAAATTACTTTGTTTTTGCAACTATCCTTAATTATCCACTCTGTTTACCAGTAAAGAATCTACTGGTCTGACCTTGGAAAGGCCCCTCTTGGCTCTCTCAACAGCTTGTGCACGTCTCTGGAATTGCATCCACCACTTCATTGACTCTATCAGTCCATCAAGTCCATCTCCCACATCAGGCAGAAGCCCTTCAAGGGTGGGGGCCATCTCATCCAACCAGCATGGTTCCTTGGGGATGACAGATAGTTCACAACTGATATTCCTCAAACTAAGTAATGGTTCCTTGTGGCCTACACGCCCCTCAGCCCAACAGCCCAAGCCCTTCACAATCTCCTCACTAGTTTCTCTTAGAGTACAAGAGGGGCATCCTAAGACCACAGAAAATCCACCTACCTGGGTGTTCCCATTTCTGGGCTCATGTCCTCCCACTTTCCAGCTCCCTCCATTCGAAGTGGAGCAGCCATATTACTCCATCACGAAGCCGCGTTCACAGACAGAGGTAGCATTCCCATCTGCTAATCTGTGATTGCCTTCTGTGCTTCTTTTTATTATGATATTCTCCATTAGAATGGGCTTCATGTTTACATATGGCCATGCTTTTTTCTTTAGACTTAACGAGAGGTTACTTATGGACAATACCTCTGGCAGTACCAGGACATCACTTGACATACTAGCCCATGTGCTACAACTATTTCTTGAATTGAGACAATTTCCTCAGTGAACTGGTGTATTTTCTGATAATGTAGAAACAAGAATGATCTTCCTAGCATTAAAGTCCTCTGTACTTAGAAGCACCACGTCAAAAGTGATTTAGGTATCGCCACAAATTACATACCTTTGCAAATTACTATGGGGGAACTCATTTGAGTAATCATCCCACTCTTAGAGTGCAAGTTCAAAGATGCCACAGGTCATCGATAATATTTCAAATTAGTTTGAAATATTAAATTACTATTAAAAAGATAATGGCCAATATTTCAAGAATCCAAACATTTCAAATATATGTAATTTTAAGTAGTGGTTACTATAGTTGAAGCTAGAAATACTTTCTTGAAAAATCCCATAGTGTATCCAAAATGAAATCAATTTGAAGATGCCATTTTATCAAATTCACAAATTAAAACATGATGAAACAAATATCGAATAGTACCAATGCTGACTAAAACACAATACCAACCTCTCCCCAAGAGTATTGCATAGAAAGAATTTTCAGGGTTTAAAAATGAGTGAAATAAGCATGATCTACTTTAAACCCCCCAAAGTTCAGTTATATCTAAGTAAACTTTTAGAAAGCACCCTTTTAACCTCTGTTATCTTAGAAACGGCTGAGCCCTGCTAATGTAGGCAGTCCTTCAGAGGACAGTTGTTGCAGCCATAGAAACAAGACAACTACAAGCAAAGGGAAGGGGCTGGATTAGGAACTGAACTGCGTCCACCCAAAGCCATAGGCTGAAGCGCTAACCCCTAATGTGACTATATATGGAGAAAGAGTCTTTAAGGAGGTAGTTAAGGTTAAATGAGATCCTATGGGTGAGACCCTAATCCCATAGGACTGATGTCCTTATAAGAGGAGAAAGAAATATCAAAAAATCTATGGACCTGTGCGTGTGTGTGTGTGTGTGTGTCTCTGCCTCACTTTCTCTCTTTCTCGCCTCCTCCTCCCTTTTCCTTTTTTTTTTTTTTTTTGTTTTTTTGTTTTTGTTTTTGTTTTTTTTGAGGCAGGGTCTTGCTCTGTTACCTAGACTGGAGTGCAGTGACACCATCACAGCTCACTGCAGCCTCAACCTCCCGGCATCAAGCAGTCTTTCCACCTCAGCCTCCCTAGTAGCTGGGACTACAGGCATGCACTACCATACCTGACTAATTTTTGCATTTCTTGAGATGGGGTTTCACCATGTTGCCCAGGCTAGTCTCGAATTCCTGAACTCAAGCAATTCACCTGCCTTGGCCTCCCAAAATGTTGGATTTATAGACATGAGCCACCACGTCTCTCTTTCTCTTTTCTTTTCTTTCTTTCCTCCCTCCCTTTCTCTCTCCCACTCCCCTCTCTCCACTTGCACAAAAGGCCATGTGAGAACACAGAAAGAAACCACCAACTGCAAGCCAAGGAAAGAAGCCTTACCAGAAACCAATCCTGCCTACACCTTGATCTTGAACTTTCAGCCTCCAGAGCTGTAAGAAAACAAATTCCTGCTGTTTAAACCACCCAGTCTGTGGTATGTTATGGTAGTCCAAACAGAATAATATAGGCTGATTACCTCAATTCAAGCTTGTTTCACATCTCATCAAAACTGATGATTGTCATTCAGAAAAAAAAATGAATATGGAAAAATAATTGTAAATTAATTGCAAAATAGTAAGTATTGCTAAGGAATGCTTACGAGGTTCATTGTAAACATAGATATTTATGTGATGTGAAGACTCTTTGTTAGGATGTCAATGTCTTTATTGGAGAAATTAATTTGGAGGCACAAAGGGTTACTCTCTGAGGTCTAATATTCAGTGGATCAGTGGATCAAGTGTTGCTTTGGAGTAGATCATAGATACCCGACTTCAAATCTAATCTTTATATTTATCTGTTGTGTGACCAAAGACAATTTCCATAATTTCTTGAGCCTCGGTTTTTCTCATTTCTACAAGGAGACAATTCTACCTCTCTCCACTGCTGGAAAGACTATGATATTGTATAGAAAGAATCTAGCAAAAGGAATCATTACTATTTTTCTGTTTTTGGGTTTTTTTTAGCATTTTGCAGGTTTCCAGCACGCCAGAATTGGTAGAAGCTCTTCTGGAAATAGATATTGCTGTGGGGATTCTCACTTCTCTATTTATTAAGGTAATCAGAATATTGTTTTGATAGTAGGATCAAAAGATGAATTAAACTCAGGGCAGTAATTACTCAATGACAGGTTATCACTATTAATATAAAGAATATGACTAGACATGAACACTGGACTCGAGACCAGAGTCTGCCACTTTTCATGTAACTTAGGACAAGTGATTTTATTTCTGGCTTCAAGTTCCTCCCATATAAAATGGGGACAACTATCCCTTCAACTTCACAGCTGTTCGTGGGATTCGAAGGCAATAAATAAAAGCATTCTGAAGTTTTTCTAAAAAGAAATTAGAGCCTAACACAAAGGAATCATCAGGTTTTCATGGAATCTCATTCTATAGTGACTGAGGACACTGCCCCATGTTCCAAGCACCCAATATTTAAAGGAACAACACTAGGCTACGTGCTAGGCACAAAGTCCATGTCTAGTAACCAAAAGGAATTTGGTTCCTGCCATGAAGGAGATTTCTATCAAGCAGGGCAGACAGATAATAAACACACAAGAAAACTAATATATTCATTACTCCAAGATATGAAAGGTCCTATTAGTGAAGAGATTGGACAGCCATAAAAAGAAAACCTGGAGCAGGAGGACTGATTTAGACCAGGAGGACTGATTTAGACCAGGAGTCCAGGACACCTGGCAGGGTGAGGTTTATGCTGAGATGGGCCTGAAAGATGGAAGTGAGACAGGGAGAGTGGAAGAGACAGCCTAGGCACAAGGAGGAGCTAATGCCACTGTCCTCAGATAAGAAGTCATCACGGCTACACCTCAGAGAGCAAAGGGGCAGCGACATTAGGAGACACAGGAAGAGGGCTGGATGAGGGAGAGGCAGCGCCAGGAAAAGCACGTAAGAGATTCTTTATTTGAACCCATATGCACGGGCAAATCTTATTAGAAATGTTTTGATAATTCTTCCTTTCTCTCAGAAAGAGTAATGTAATCCACCAATTTCACAAAAAGAAATGAAGGCAAGGCACTGGTTGGTGCTAAGAGAGAAATCTGATTCGGGTTTTACTCAATATTAGTTATTTCATTGTCCTATCGAATTTCTCTAATATTAATTGCATCTGATAAGATTGTGTGATTATACTTCAGCCTCAAAATCATAAGTTGTTTTTTGCTTCTTGTATTTTTCTGAAGTTTCCCTACATGGGCCACTCCTAAAACAATTTATATTTTATTCCTTCAATTTAAGTTACAATAATTATTTTAATTATACCCTACTTTTATTTTGTAGCCAGTATTTTGGTTTCTTCTTCTTTTGTTTGCCTTTACGGGAAGTACACTATTAGTTTACCAGAAAATGGCAGGTTTCTATAACCACAACACAATAAAAATGCCATTTTAGCCTTTTTTTTCCAAGGACGGCAATTATAAAAGGAAACTTTACACTATAGTTATACCAATAAAACCATACAGGGCTTCTCAATAAAATGCACCACAATTTGGAGCTACAAAGCTTTTAGGTTTTGATCATCACCACATTTCAACTTGTCATCTCCTCTTCATTATTAATAATACCCCCTAAATTCCTTTCCTTCAGCCTTATCTGCTTTCATAATTCTCTATTCTCAGGGCTGGCAGGGAGGAAGGATGGCTGCTCTCACTAGGAGCACACAAGCCATCTGTAATCACTCATCCTGTAGGGGAATTTCGCTCAGCAATTGGTTCTGTAAATCCCTTTCTTTACAAGTTGTGAAGTGATGGATTCATTTTCTCATGCATCTTTCATTCACTCATGTATACATAAAAAGAAATTTGTAGTTTACACCACTACATCAACATAGTAGTGCCATTTTTGAATGCTGTTAAGAGTATTAGAGATGCTATTTCCACCAAATCTGTATGAAAAAATACTGAGGCCAGGACAGTGGCTCATGCTTTTAAGCCCAGTACTTTGGGAGACCAAGTTGGGTGTATCACTTGAGGTCAGGAGTTTGAGACCAGCCTGAACAACATGGCAAAACCCTGCCTGTACTAAACATACAAAAATTAGCTGGGCCTGGTGGTGTCCACCTGTAGTCCTAGCTACTCAGGAGGCTGAGGCAGGAGAATCACTTGAACCTGAGAGGAGGAGGTTGCAGTGAGCCAAGAGTGCACCACCGCATGCCAGCCTGGGCAACAGGGCAAGACTCCATCAGAAAGAAAAGAAAAGAAGAAGAAAGGAGAGAGAGAAAGAGAGAGAGAGAAAAGAAAGAAAAAGGAAGGAAGGAAGGAAGGAAGGAAGGAAGGAAGGAAGGAAGGAAGGAAGGAGGAGGTTGCAGTGAGCTGAGAGATTGCACCACTGC
>NW_012101898.1:86747-87299 GCF_000951045.1 Mandrillus leucophaeus | reverse complement strand
TAGTAGTAGTAGTAGTAGTAGAGAAGAAGTCTTACTATATTGCCCAGGCTGGTCTGAAGTGATCCTACCACCTTGGCCACCCAAAGTGCTGGGATTACAGGACTGAGACACCACACGGCCCATTTGCTTTTAAATTGTTGGATAATGTAAAGAAAGCATGGAGAACTCCCGCTGTTGAAAATTTTAACATTGCACGTTTCACTTCATTAGACACAAAAATGCACTTCCAGATCCTTCTTCAGGAAGAACTCACTGGTCAGAGGCAGGGAGTGGGGTCAGCAGACACCAGGTCCAGCTCTCAGCCCTTCCAGGGTCAGCCTCAGCTGCAGTGAGCCACCCTGCCCATGGCCACCCCATTTTTTGGGTGCCCATATCCAGAAGCTGAACAGGTGGGAAGCAAAGCCCTGAGCTTGCTGCAGGATGACTCTGCCATCAATTCCCCACCCCGGTTGCCCACCATGCAGGGAGACTTGGTGACATCACACCTGGACCTTACCTCTGTCCAACGCTGCCTCCTCCCTTTCACTTCACAGGTGGTAGAGCAAATGAACA
>NW_012101898.1:80124-86452 GCF_000951045.1 Mandrillus leucophaeus | reverse complement strand
AGTAACTAAGAATCAACTTGTTTCAGGGAGATGAGCGATGTTCACCTCTCTAGTACTCGAATGAATCTTCCTAAGGTTGAAAGAGATGCTTCCAACTTCCAAAAAGCTCTGGCAGTGACCTTGCTGGGACACCAAGTCTCCCGTAGGTGCTCTCTCCTGGAAAACAGATAATTTGACCGTGTGTCTCATGTTTCCAGGCTGTTCAGAACCAACTGTACCTTGAGGTACCTGCATATAGGCAATGGTGTCAAAATAGTTTACCTTCTCTATGAGCCCCTAAAGTTCATGAAACTTTAAGGACTGAAAACACATGGGCATTTTAAGTAGTGTCGGTTCTATAGATAATACAAAATTATCCAGAGAATACATTTGGTTTTGTTTTCTCATATATAAATCTCTGTCCTCTATACAGAATAACACAATTATGAGGAGGAAAAAAAACATTGTTTTAAATCCCCTTTCTATAATGCTGCTGCGAAGTTTACGTAAGACATCTATACCACGGGGAAGGAAGAGTTGTTAGTAGACCTATTCCACAGATGAGGAAAATAAGGAGAAAAAATGGTAATTCCTCCAGGGTTCCAGAGCTCACACTTAGCAGAGTCGGATTCCAGCCACCCCACGGACTCCCAGTCCTGGTCTCTTTAACATGAACGTCCTGACCACTCCATACTGGCTATGGGCCCATGGGCCACTGTCCTTCCATGCCAGGAGCTATTGCACATTCTGTGGACTAAGGGATAATGGATGCATGAAAATCATGCATGTATTACATGATATTCCTGTGGGCATTTTTTCCTGTTATTTGACTTCATATTGAACTGGCTGCATTTAAAAATAAATACATAAATAATAAAAATTTAAAAACTATCATCAGTGTATTTTCTTATTTTGGGTCATTGTGGATTAGCTTGCTGCAGACCAACTCTTCCACCAAGAACAATTAGAAAGGCCTTGAAAAATAAAAATAAATAACTTGTTTATGTACGCCTTCAAAAAATGGCCACTTTTGTGATTTTCTTTCTGTATGTAGTTTCATCAGTTTTATTACACTGACTTTGGTGTGTTTTTCTTTATACATAGTTGATTTAGGATTTATTGAGTTTTAATCTGTGGTTTGATATCTCTCAATTGGTTAAAGTTTTAGGCCTTAATTCTTCAAATATTGATTCCCCCCTCCTTTTTTTCTCCTCCCCTATTATAGAGTGCCAGTTCCACATGTATCTTTTCACCATGTCCCATATCTCTCTTAGGCTCCTATCTGTATTTTCAAGGAAAAGACTTCTCAACAGAAAAAAAGAGAGGTCAGAAAACCTGAAAATGCAATATTCAGAGGGTTGAAAGAAAATAAATGTCACTTTAGATTTCTATACACATGAAAAGCATCATTTATAAACAAAGACAAAATAAGGACATTTTCTAACAAGTAAAACCTGGTAGAATTTGTAACCAAAGGACACTTCCTAGAAAAAAACAATATTATCCCAGAAGGAAGGATAAAGACAATGGGAATAATAAAAAGCAAGAAGAATGATAAATATGTAGGTAAACCTAAAGCATATGGACTTTATAAAATAATAATGCATTTGCTTTGAAGTATCTAGAGAATGAAATACAGGGCAACAAAGGTACAAGATATGAGAGGGAAGTAAGTAAATGGAGTTAAAAGGTCTGAAGATCATTGAAAGTAAATAGGAATTCACACCAGACTTCATAAATAATGGATTCATGTTGTAAATTCTGGGTAACTACTCAAAATAGAAACTGTATACATTAAAATTATTATTTTATAAAAAAAGAGCAATGAAAATATTTAACAAAAAATAGTCATTAAAGAAAAGGAGAAATATAGAACTGATGTTAAAAATAAAAAAAAACTAATCAGAAAATGATACATTTTTAAGCACAAGTATATGTTATTACATTAAGTATAAACCAATTACATACTCCAAATAAAAAAGTTTGGCAGACTGGATTTACAAAAATAAAAACAAAAATGTAAAATATCTTGCAACCTTTTTCTGAATCTGAGAAATATTCAGAAAAAATCGTTTGAAAAATTTCTACCAACATTTTGACAAAACCCTTTGAAAATAGAAATACAATGAAATTTTATGTGTTAAAGATTTACTTCAAATAACTTAAAAAGGAAAACATACATAACAAGAAACTGTTGAAACTTTGCCCTTAGATCAGGGATGATGTATGAAACAAACTTTTCTTCAGTGTTGTATTGGAGGTCCTAGCCGAGGCAGTAATACAAGAAATTTAAATAAAACAGGCTTAAAGATTGGAAAGGAAGAAATAAATCTGTCACTATTTGCAGAGATCACATTATATACTTCTGCATATATTTATAGACATTATGTATATATTATACATATGCATTTATATATTATGCATATATTAGCAAAGTTTATGGATACACGGTTCTATTAGTCGGCTAGGGCTGCCATAACAAAATATCACAGACTGGGAGGCTTAAACTATTGAAATGTGTTGTCTCACAGTTCTGGAGGCAAAAGTCCAAGATGGAGGTGTCAACTGAACTGGTTTCCCTAGAAACGTCTCTCCTTGGCTTGCAGATGGCCACATCTGCCTGCTGCTACTTCACATGGCTGTCCCTCCATGAACACTTAATTCCAGTGTCTCTTTTGTGTCCAAATTTCCTCTTCCTCTTCACATTAGTTCTACCAAATTAGAGTCTCACCCATATGACCTCATTTAACCTTACTTACTTCTTTAAAGTCCCTAAATTCACATACAGTTACATTCTGAGATATTGAGGATCAAGACTCTAATATATGAATTTTAAGAAACACAATTCAGTCCATAATAAAGATCAATATGCAAAAATCTATTATATCCCTGCATACAACAATTAGAAAATAAAATTTTTAAAATTATTGCTTATAATAAGACATATTATATTGCTTATAATAAGACATACACCCTGAAATTGCAAGGAATAACTGTTACAAGAGTTTTGTAAGGCCTCTGTGTAGAAAATTATTTAACATAATTAAGAGAAATTTAAGAGGACAAATAAATGCATAGATATACCACGTAAATGAGCTGAAATGCTCGATAGTTTAAAGATCTCTATTTTATTCAAATTGATATATGTAATCTCAATTAAAATTCCAGCAGGTCTCTATAGAGATTTAAATTATGAAGCAAAAATCCATTTGGAAATGCAAATAGCCAAGAATAGCCCAGATAAGCTTGAACAAGAATAGCAAAGTTGAAAGAATTTTTAGAAAGATGTCAACTGACAGAGATAAATAGAGCATGGACTGTTATAGGATCTAGAAACAGATCCACACATAAATGGACATGTAATTTATTCAGAAGCTGGTACTGCAGTGTTGTAAAGAACATCATGATTTACTTATGATTTTGAATAAATTATAATGGCTAAAGTGGATATTCACAGTAAAAATAATATGTTGACCCCCACTTTATACAATGGACAAAAATCCCTTCGGAGTGGATTTTATATCTAATTCATAAAAGAACAATAAACCTTCTAAAAGGTAATATACAAGAATATATTTTAAGAACAGGCAAAACTTTCTAAACAGAACACAAAAAATTTAACTGTAAAAGAAGATAGTGATAAATTACATTAAAATTATGAACAATTCAATATCAGAAAGTAGAAGTGCAAACCAGAGTGAAAATGTGTTTTAATATGTATACTCAACAAAAAATGCATATGCAGAATTCTTTGACATCTCACAAATTAATAAGTGAAAGATAGATCAATGGATTAATATGAATTTAAGTTTCCTTGGCACCTGAACCAAATAATCAGAAACCAATCATTGTAACTCTTTCTAGTAAAATAAAAAGTGGAAGATACATGAAAGTTACAATGCAATCAGAACTTCTAAAATATAAAGTAATAGTTTTATAAAGTCCTTCCGAAATGCAGCTTGTTTTTATTATCTTGCACTGTCTTTTTACTCATTATTTTTACATTAAATTACATGAATCAAAAAAAAAAACTTTTCCAGTCATTTTCATTCTAAGGCAAAGTAGGGTTGCTAGACCATAATAGTTTACTCTTTTGTTTAATTTTTGTTCATTATATTGCTATGGTTTGAATATTTGTCTCCTCCAAAACTCCCGCTGAAACTTAATTCCCCATCTGGCAGTATAGAGAGGTGGGGGCTTTAAGTGACCATAGGTCATAAGGGTCCATAAATTAATTAACCCATTGGGTTTTCACGGGAATGGGATTGGGGTCTTTTTAAGAAGAAGAGAGACCGCATGCACCCGTCACCATACAATTGGCCCCTTTTCTTTATAAACTACCCAGGTTCAGGTATTCCATAATAAGCAACAGCAAACAAAGACATATGTATTTCTTTTTGAAACCACTGTTTATGTCAAACTCTACCAGCTGGTCATAGAAATGGCAAATGGGAAAAAAATAAGTAGTAGACAGATAGGCCACCTCATATTCAGAGGGAAGATTTTTTATATTTTCATTCACAATCATTTCTAAAATTCTGTAAATTAAAAAGATGGTGTATTTTTACAATAAATATAGAAATGTTCAGGAGAAAAATATCTCTAGATTAAAACAAAGCACAAAAGAAAGAGACTTCATCCCCTTCCAATCTATTAAAGTCTGCAAGCTATAATGAATTCATTTTCCTATTCTCCGCAATGATTATTTCAAATATTTTCACTTCTAAAAGCTCTCTATTTTTCAACAGCAGCCCCTGTTTCTAACTTCTTTGAGAGATTAGCCATTGATCTAGCTCAGATTTTTATTGCCATTCTACAAACTCGCCTGCATTTCATTCACCATTTTCTCCTTCTCTCCTGTTAACCAGGAGCAGGTGCCTCAGGTTTGTTTCAGCTCAGCTTTTCCCCAGGTACCATGGAACTCATCCATGCCAGCTCTCCATCATTAGGCACTCCGGTCTATAAATTATCTCCTTTCTACTGTATATTCAATCTATCTTCTGTGTATACGCATCAGCATTAAAAATTGTTTTAAAATCTGTCTGGC
Source organism: Mandrillus leucophaeus (assembly GCF_000951045.1). Taxonomy (NCBI): domain Eukaryota; kingdom Metazoa; phylum Chordata; class Mammalia; order Primates; family Cercopithecidae; genus Mandrillus; species Mandrillus leucophaeus. The sequence continues at coordinate 81,426 of NW_012101898.1, read as the reverse complement.
CTGGCGCGGTGGCTCTCACGCCTGTAATCCCAGCATTTTGGGAGGCCGAGGCGGGCGGATCACGAGGTCAGGAGATCGAGACCATCCTGGCTAACACGGTGAAACCCCGTCTCTACTAAAAATGCAAAAAAAAAATTAGCCGGGCGAGGTGGCGGGCGCCTGTAGTCCCAGCTACTCGGTAGGCTGAGGCAGGAGAATGGCGTGAACCCGGGAGGTGGAGCTTGCAGTGAGCTGAGATCGCGCCACTGCACTCCAGCCTGGGCGACAGAGCGAGACTCCGTTTCAAAAAAAAAAATAGCCAGGCATGGTGGTGGGCACCTGTAATCCCAGTTACACTCGGAATGCTGAGAGAGGAGAACCGCTGGAACCCAGGAGGTGGAGTTTACAGTAAGCTGAGATCGCGCCACTGCACTCCAGCCTGGCCGACAGAGCAAGATTCCATCTTTATAAAAATAAAACCAAAAAAAGCCCTCTGTATCCTTCTCATTACTCATGTAACTCTTTCTCCCCACCAGAAACTTCCTTAAAACTGCTACTTTGCTCTCTCCATTTCCTCACCCCCACCTGCAGCTCAGTCCTCACCTCACTCAAGTCTCTTCTGCCCCAGCACGAAGTAGCAACCGCTCTCCTTAAGGCACCCAGTGATCCCCTGCGGCTGTATCCATCAGTGTCTCCACATCTTTCCCCGCAAAATGGATTCTGCTCCTTCATCCGCGATGTCAACAAACAAATGGCAACATGTTCTACTCCGCTGTTCGCGTCAGAAGTCAAGCAAGAGACGGCCTGTGGCTGGAGCCCCATAGAGAGTGTGGGTTCCCCACCCAGTCCTTATGGAATTCTGCTGTTTCCATGGGCGACAGATCGTGTGGCTTCAACGCCAAACAAAAGTTCAGAGCTTTTCAAAGTTGGTCAACTGCCTAAACTTAAATGCGGGAGTTGGTATTTCTGCTGGAAAAGCGATTCCCCACACACCTCCGACAGGACCAGACCCTTCCGGTTCCCTTCTCTCCTCAGAGCCCACGGGAAACGGGGGAGCCTGACCCTACCTGACCCGGATGCAAACGTGGCCAACGACCCCGGGGCCAGTCAGGACTCCTGAGAGTCTGAGGCTCCCACATGGAACGGCATAGGATGTCTCCACCTGCTTTGCTATTTAGTGGCCAGAGCCCGCCCTGTCCCAGGGTCCCGTGGCCTCACAGCTGACTGGGCTGAGGACTCCCCGTCTCACCCGGAGCTCCCCAGGCCTGGATTCTGCCCTGACCCCAGCCAGGGTCCGCGGGGCTCCACCCTCCCGCCTCGGGG
>NW_012101898.1:71170-78682 GCF_000951045.1 Mandrillus leucophaeus | reverse complement strand
CATGCAGGGAGACTTGGTGACATCACACCTGGACCTTACCTCTGTCCAACGCTGCCTCCTCCCTTTCACTTCACAGGTGGTAGAGCAAATGAACATCTTGCCCCTCAAACGTCATCTCTTGCCCCTCAAACATCATCGCAGGGTCTGCACCCAGGAAAATCAACCTGAGACACAATAGCACTATTATTGTGCATTGTTTTCCATTTTTATTTTTCAGATAGTTTGGCAAAAGTCTTTTTAAACAATGGAAATAATTTTTAGAAAACTATGATCCATTTTTAGAAAACTTTTATAAGAAACAATTCCAAAGTAATTACTATATTTGTAAAATAATTCTTTCTTCTTTTTTTTTTAGATGGTGTTTCACTCTGTTGTCCAGGCTGGAGTGCAATGGCACGATTTCAGCTCACTGCAACCTCCACCTCCAGAGTTCAAGCGATTCTCCTGCCTCAGCCTCCGGAGTAGCTGGGATTACAGGAGTGAGGAGAGATGGCCTTGGTGGTCCTCCTTAGGCTGGCAACATACAGATGCAATTGTTCACATACCAGCTTCTCATAGCGCTACCAAAAGTCTTCAATGCCTGTGGGTTTGTTTCATATCTTGAACTACTATTTTAAATAACTCTGTTATTCAATGTCAAATCAAAAGCCATTATTTGAATGGCTTTTCATGGGGGGGACTTTTCTGTGTTTTTTTTTTCAAGTTGCCTACTTTCACCTCTTCAGCTTTTAATTTTGCATGTCTTTTTTTTCCCCCATGAACAGTAACTGGGCCTCCCATGCCAAGAAGCAGGGAGAGGCACAAAATTCCTCAGAGATACTGTTTATTCTACCTCCATGACTTCCACACACCATTCTTAGAAATAGGAGGTGAGTGTGAACAAAAGGAAAAGGCAAAATATCACTCACATCTGACCTACATTGTATCCAATAAGAGTAAAATTAGTCTCATCTGATAGTGAAATTATTGTATGATTCTCGAGATTGTAATAGTCTTTATAAATATGTCTTGTTGATGATTTCAAATAACTAAATTAAATGTGTATAAAATATTATATTAATACAGACCAACTCCTTTATTTCTCATGAAATCTGATAGCCTAGTTCAGATTGCAGAGTTAGGTTGGCAGTTGGGCAAGTTATTGTCTCCAAGAGCAATTGCACAAATTTATAATTCAGGTAAAATTGGCCTCCATTTCATACTTCAATTATCAATGTTCACTGATCCTTGCAATTTGCAATAACAGGCCAAATAGAAAGTCGTTTGCTCCAGTCATAGGACAGTAAAGAAAACTCCAAGGATGCTAGTTCTTTCTAATAAGGGCATTTATACAAATTTTCTGGGGAAACTTTAATGCCATCTCTCCTTTTCAATTAAATAAATGAATAAAGGAGAAAAATTTACTAATTTATTCTGACATTTTTCTATGTGCACTCCTAATGTCCAGTGATGGTAGAATATCAGTGGAAAAGAAGAATGTGCGTGTATATATGTGTGTGTGTTTGCATATACATGTGTATGTGCCTGTGTGTGTGTATGTGTGTGCATATGTGTATATCAGTTACTTTACTGTTATGCCCTTCAAAAGTGCCCATGGCCGAATTTTTGTTGGTGTCTTTTATGATGTTTGCTAAGATTCTTTGCATTTTATTTTCCCTTGCAGTATTTTAGACTTGGTACCCGTTAGGGTTTTCTTAAGCTGCAAGTAACATAAACTTGCAAAAGTGAGTTTTCCAAACCCCTTTTCCTTCAGATAAGTGAACACTAGAGGTATACAGCTATGGATAGAAAATGGAATTCCAAACTGTCCCCAGTGAACCCAGCCCCTCTTGCTTTCTTGCTCTATGACCGTCGGGTGTGGTGCCATCCTCATGCTCACAGGATGGCAGTTTTACCTCTAGGCATCACATTTGTATTCCAGACATATGAGAAGGAAAAGGGGCCAAAATAGTGGTTCAGCTCAATCTGTATTTTTTTTCTTATTTCTTTAACTAGGGGAAAGTGTAAATGCAGTTCCCTACTGCCACAATCATGCAGTTGAGTTTATCACATGTGGGAAAATGACAGGGATCAGTGCATGTGGAGTGCAATAGATAAGCTTTACCCTGGGAAAATCAACTTTGTGATCATGAGGTCTCCCCTGCTAAGTGAATCTGTTTCTTTTGATCTGAAAACAGCAGTTTTCCTAGGAGTCTCACCCAAGAAAATTAAGATTCTTGTTGACCAGAACTATGTCAAAAGGTCACCACTAGATGAAAGGAATCCTACAATATTGAGACTTTTAGTTGGACATGTAGCTAACCAACCAACATAGAAGTGTCCTTAGAAATGAACTAAAAGTAGTGATAAATACTGAATTGACCAATCACAGTGTCTTCTACAGTTTTTCTGTGGTTAGAATATGTTTTCTACATGGAAAACGTCTACATTTTTCTATGGTTGTTATATATTCATTTGTTACTTAATAATTGGCAATAGGTGATACGGTTTGGCATGTCCTCACCCAAATTTCATCTTGAATTGTGGCTCCCATAATCCTCATGTGTGGTAGGGAGGACCCGGTGGGAGGTAATTGAATCATGGGGATGGGCTTTCCCATGCTGTTCTTGTGATAGTGAATAAGCTTCACAAGATCTGATGGTTTTATAAAGGGCAGTTCCCCTGCACGCACTCTCTTACCTGCCACCATGTAAAACCTGCCTTTGCTCCTCCTTCACCTTCCACCATGATTGTGAGGCCTCCCCAGACATGTGGAACTGTGAGTTCATTAAATCTCTTTTTCTTTATAAATTATCCAGTCTTGGGTATTTCTTCATAGCAGTATGAAAATGGACTAACACACTGGGTATGGGTTAAAGATACCTGTAATACTGCAATTCATAATAGTTACGGGGCCAAGAGGAGGGAGCCATGATCTTCAGGGGAATCCTCAAACCCTGGCTGACTCATGTGTGGAAGAGCCACAAGGTTCTCAGATGAGGCCCTGGGAATAGCTCCCATCTTCTGCCTGGGCTATTGCTGTGCTCGCTGGGTATCATGGTATGAGAGTGAATGGCAGGAGGGCAGGCGTGAACAGGGAGAGAAAGGGCACAAGAGTTGCAGCTGGGGGGGAATGATGCACAGAAACCACATTGAAAGTCCCTCCTTTGGTTGCAGTGAGCTGAGATCGTGCCACTGCACTCCAGCCTGACGACAGAGTGAGATTCTGTCTTTAAGAAAAAAGAAAAAGAAAAAGAAAATCCTTCATTTGCACTGAGCTGGAGATAGAGCATCACTGTTCTCCTTGATGTAGTGTTTATCACAAAGAAGCACATCTTCCTGAAATCTTATAATCAGAACAATGTCTAATTTCTCTATAGGACATTGATAATCCCAGAGAGACCATATGATGATTATTAAAAACACAAAGAATACCTCTACCATGTGCTGGATACTGAACTAGAGCATTGATCCTGCAGTAGGTGCTGTGTTGGGTTCATTGTCTACATTGTCTAACTTGACCCTTGTAACCCCTGTGGCGCAGGGATTATTGACCCTATTTTATATATTTACACCATGGACAAGCAGGTCTCCAACTGACCAAGGACCACTTGGTTGCAACAAGAAGTGAGTTGTCCTGAGAATAATGTCCATCAGAAGTACAGGAGAGACAGAGATACCCACAGCGTTTGAGCCCCTGGATCCAGCCATATCTGAAGCTAGACTTTTCTGTTCTGTGACCCAGTGCATTCTCTTTTCCCATAAGCTAGTATCAGTTTGGTTTGTCTGTCAAAGGATCCTTCTTTACATTCAACATGCATCTCCTTCTTCATCATTGCTACGTGGGCAACCAACCATTCTGATTCAGAAAATGCCTTTGCAGAGAACTCCTCCTCGAAGTGTTCATGGGCTGAACAAGCCATCCCCAGTGTAGGGAAAAATAGGTCAAATGCAGCTAGTATAAAAAACAAAATGTGCACAAACACACCCACACACATCTTTCAGACATCAGAGAACTCTCCCAGCCAAGGTCTGCATGCTGATTTTTGAAGTCATGATTTGAAAAACCAAATGACTACTCATTTTAGAGATAAAATAAATCTACTCACCATCCCTGCATGGTATTCCATCAGCTTTATCTTCCTATCAAATCAAAACAAATCTAGATTTTACAAGAATGTTCCAAGTTATACTACACTGTTTTGTTTCAGGGAAATAAACATTTTTAGTCTCTGAGGATACACAGAATCTTTTTTCCACATGGCATTCCCGATATGATCAGGTGAGACTGCACCTATATGCTATTCCAGGAACAACCGTAAAGATGAAAATCCTAGAAAAAGCACTTTTTCCTTGGGCAGAGCTGAGAATCCTGCGTTCACCTCACTGTGATGTCCTCTCCCTCTTTGCTATCCACTGTGGGCATGAACTCAGCTTTCTCAGCACTTTTCTTTCATGCAGTTTCTTGATGCCATCAACATATTTTCTCTCTAAAATGTCCCTTTAGAAACTCTGACAACTCCTGGAACTCCCTAACCTGGCACGGTTTTATGTTACCAAGGAAATCACTTGCCTTATAGGCATAGCTCATATTCCATACTCCATACACACATAATAGCAGGTCTTAGGTCTCGGGAAGGTAATTTAGTAGCATAAGTTGAGGCTAAGTGGATTTATAGGTATATAAATTGATGCTGAGTTCTTTTATCCCATGGCTACTTTTCCAATATTATTCTGCTGTCATAGAACCTTAAATCCAATGAAATGAGTCTCATCTCCCCTCCTTTCCACATCTATGTTTATGGTCAGATGAAGAGAAACACACAGCTTCGGTTTTCTTCAAGTATTGAAAGTATATCATTATCTTTCATGATGACTGAAATACATTACTTATTTTCCTTCTAACCAGAATCTCCTCTGTTAGGACTTCACATGTCAAGGTTAAAATTAACAGCAGATTTTCAGGCTACTTGTGATGAGTTCTGTGCCATACTACCACTGTTAAGAGCAGCAATTTAATTAAATTGCTGTAATAAGTTGTCACCATTCCATTGACACTATTGAAACCACATTCAGTGATTTTGTTTTTGTTTTTGTTTTCTGTTTCTTTCCTGTAAACTTGGGGTAGAAGAGTTTTGTGCAACAAATTATTACATCATGACCAAATTGTTCTTTTTTCCCATAAGGGGTTTTATGCATTATGGCCAGTGAGAGGTCAGAGATCTGTTCTTACAGATTTTGGTGTGTTTAGGTTGGGAGGACAAAGGGGAAACATATATTCAGAGGGAAAATTGTCAGACTATGGGGCATTGTCTGGATTTGTGAATTCGTGCTTTATCTAGATACGGCCACTGAGAAGTCTCTGTGAGCCCCAAGTGAACATTTATGGGTGGGGAAACCACAAATTCTTCTAGAATTGTGACCATGAAGATGTAATTATTGGAGGTTCAGCAGTTTCATAAAAGCAAATAAGATCCAAGAGATTGATAAGGCATAGAAAAATGTCTTCATATGAGAGAGAAAAAAACACTAAAAGGAAAATCCTCAGAAATCTAGACATGAATAGCACAAATTCAATACCCACTAAAAATACCAGAATGAATCATCAAATATTCCATTTATATACACTTCCACAACCACGGGGGACTAAGCCAAGAAATCCACCAGGCTTTGTGAAGGGTCTATTCAAGAGCCCAAACCAATTTCGCCCAGTGTATTGTGACACATTGGAAGGATCAGGGGAAGGAAGAGAGAGGACCCGGCCTGTTGTGAAAAGCCCTTCCTGTGGCTCTCTCGGACAAGTTAGAAAGTTTGCCCTGTGGGATCTTAGAAGACAAACAACCAGTACATTGGTTTGTAAAGTTAACTGACACTACAAACCAGTGAACTGGAACGTAAGCCAGGCATAACTCCCATCGATGATTTAGTAAGAAAATCATTCATAAAATAAGATGAATTTGAGGCTATCAATGATTCCATTAAAATTAAGAAAAAAAGAAACATAAATTAAGCTGTATAAATTTAGCCTGAATCTCTGCAGATGTGTTACTTGATGATTCATTGATTTTATATTTAATCAAATTATTGTATTGTTTACCTGATTCACAATCTTTATTGAATAATGCTGTGGAAATAAACAAAAGCCAACCAAATGAGAACAAGTCCAGGCTGTTTTTCTTTACTTGCTAGAGCAAGAGAGTCAGTCACTGTTACTTGTACTTGGCAGACTCAAAGGCAGGCAGAGGAGAGGGAGAGCTTCATAGTGGGAAAAGGGAAGGTCTACAGAAAGTCCTGACTGGAGGCTGTTGGCTTGGGGAAGCTGCAGGGGGGATTACCTGGAATCCAGGCACTCAGTTAGTTAGGGGTGCATATTTGGCTGTCTCTGATTGATCCCAAATTGGAAGTGGGGTCACAAATTTCCAAAGCTGTCAGTTATTAGTCAAGTTCTGGTCATTTGGGGTCAGTTGTTGCAGGGATTATTGTTTGTTTTGCTGGATTGTTTGCCCAGAGATCCTGGTCTGACACCCTGCAAGTCTGGCTTAGCTAGATAACAGGTTAGTTTCCTGGGCTGGTTGCTGCAGATCCTGGGTCACAGTTCTATTTTTATAGATGATCAGACCATTGTGCCTTGGTGTATTCAATCTTTTACTTCCCTATGACCAACAGTGACATGTACAGTCTATTATTTTATTTAATCTCATTTAATCCCAATATGAAGCTTTGAGAATTCCTGTTTTATAGAGGAAGAAATCAAGGCTTGATCAGTTCATGTACATGTCCAACCCACACCAAATGAGTGCTAGGGTTGGTCATCAGAGTCCAATGATCTGATCCCCAAAGCCTAAGTTCTGGACAGGCACATGTTCCTGTGTCCCAAATTCTCCCTGGTAAGGCTGATGATAACTGTGGCATTTGGAAGTTAAGAGGCAACTTGACACCTGTTTCTCTCCATGGTTTGTTTCCAATTCCATTGGAGATTTTAAGCACATTGTTTCAGAAAATTCTCACTCTCAGTGTGGCTTTCTCTCCAGGAGTTTAAATTAACTTCTATAGTAGAAGGTAAAGCTAAAAGTCCACCAGGTCAGGCAAGTAACCTTGTTATGTGAGTCTCCTTGAGTAGAAGGCCATCCATACATGGGAGGAGTTTGTATGTGCCTAAAGGAAGAATGTTCCCATCCCAACTCCTGGCTTTCTAATTAATTTTACCAACACTGCACTGAAAAAATCAAAACTTCTAGGCAGAAGTTTGTGACTCCAGTTCAAATTTCTGCAGTAAAATCAAGCCAGAAATATGCTAACTTAAAAGTTGGATCTAAAGTACAATTGATTAAGAAGAATTTGAACAATTCTTAATGTACCTCCTGGATACATACATTTTAAATTCATATCCTTTAAAAGTCAAATAATTTGACCTGTATCTCAAAATAATAAGAGCTACTTATGACAAACACACAGCCAATATCATACTGAATGGGCAAAAACTGGAAGCATTCCCTTTGAAAACTGGCACAAGACAGGGATGCCCTCTCTCAC
>NW_012101898.1:39718-69260 GCF_000951045.1 Mandrillus leucophaeus | reverse complement strand
ATACCTAATGTAAATGACGAGTTAATGGGTGCAGCACACCAACATGGCACATGTATACATATGTAACAAACCTGCATGTTGTGCACATGTACACTAGAAGTTAAAGTATAATAAAAAAATTGAATGAAAGATAATTGAAAAATCATTAACAGTAGTGCAATAAAAATTGGAGAGTATCAAAATTTTAATTAAATCCACTTCTGAAGTTTGTTACTACCATAGGATTCTACCTTTTCAAAGGTGAAAGTGCTATATTCTATGTTACTGCAGTGGGTCTGTAGTTGTATTACGCCATTATTATATTGCCATAAAGAAGTATCTGAGATGAGGTGGCTTAGAAAGGGAAGAGGTTTAATTGGCCCACAGTTCAGCAGACAGTACAAGAAGGGGTGTGGACCTCTGCTTCTGGTGAGGGCTTCAGGAAGCTTACAATCATGGTGGAAGGCAAAGGGGAGCAGGTATCTCACATGGTGAGAGCTGGAGCAAGAGAGGGTGGGGAGGTTCTGCACACTTTTAGACAACCAGATCTTGCATGAACTCACTCAGCACCAAGAGGATGGTGCTAAGCCACTCATGAGAAATCCATTCCCATGATCCAATCACCTCCCACCAGGCCCAGCCTCCAAAACTGGGGATTATATTTCAATATAAGATTGGGAGGGGACGAATATGCAAGCCATATCAGTAGTCACCACCAAATGAAAGATTAGGGATGCCCAAATGGAATTTTTAACTTATGCAAACTCTTTAAACATTGGATTCCATTTTTCTATGTGTTTACATAACAAAATTAAAAAATAATTTTTCTTTACTTAATTGTAAAATATTCTGGGCTCCATCAAAGATATCTGAGTGTTATGTTTAACAGTGTTGGGGAATATGAAGCTGCAATGTAAATGCAGATCCACAACTGGGAAGTCCAATGGTCTCCAGGTTGCTCCCATGGCATCTACCCCTGGGAATCACCAGGGATAATAGATTCAATTTGAATTCTGTTACCTATACTTTAGATCATTTTTTAATGTTATGGTAAAGACATTAATGTGTATCAATTGTCCTCAGTAAATGCTAGGGGAGACTTTTTTTTAAGTAGGATTGCATTAGACTCAAGCTTTCATCCTCATTAGTCCAAGAAATTAATGAGAGCTGCGTTGCTGGGAGAAATTCTGGTTAGCTTTGTGAGAAAAAAATCACAGGAAGGTGGACAAGAGGTCAGTACAGATTCCAGGTCCCCAGAAGGCCATAACATGACAAAGGTAAGACAGGAAAGAAATGAAAATCTTAGCACCTACATGCAGTTAGGGTCCACCAACCAGAACTCTTCCAGGAAGGAGATAAATATGCTGGATTTGAGAGCCCCTGCCTGCTTCAGTGGAGGGTGGGAGAGAAGAAATAAAAATGAACATCAACAATAGGGTGATCACATATCATATTTCCCCAAGATTTTCTCAGTTTATATGAATAGTCCTGGCATAATTATCATTCGTGCCAAAAGTGTCCTGGTTTAGGCAATAAGCTATGTAGTTAACAACTAGGAGTTCATTCTATTCTTAATGCCTGACCAGCTTGCATTCATCTGTGTTTCCTGGTGTCTCTCCACTTAAGTGAAAACGGATGGAGGTAGGGAAATGCCATTCTAACATGAAGCAGAAATTTAAAAATACCTCTGAGAGAGAAAAGAAATGTAGACACTGGTTGCTTAGCACAAATCTAGAACCCTGACTGCTTCGATTCTGAGCATAGTTATTGATATTGTTTGACTCTGTGTCCCCAGTCAAATTCATCTTGAGTTGTACTCCTATAATCCTCACATGTTGTGGGAGGGACCCAGTGGGAGATAATTGAATCATAGGGGTAGTTTCCCTGATACTGTTCTTCTGGTAGTGAATAAGTCTTATGAGATCTGAAGGTTTTTATCAGGGGTTTCCACTTTTGCATCTTCCTCATTCTCCCTTTGCCTGCTGCCACCCGTGTAAGATGTGATTTGCTCCTCCGTACTTTCCACCATGAGGCTTCCCCAGCCATGTGGAACTGTAAGTCCGATTAAACTTCTTTCTTTTGTAATCTGTCCAGTCTAGGGTATTCTTTATGAGCAGCGTGAAGATGGACTAATACAGTTATCCAGCTTGTGAAGGGCTGACTTTTCAAATGACCCTTGTCTACCAGTGCTCATGAGAGCTATAAGGGGTAAAACCTTGCTTACTACACCAATAGCTGATTCTTCTATATTTGGGGGATATATTTACAAGACTTCCATGATCTGATTCATAAGCATTCTAGACTTGGCTGGAATTACCCAGGTAATTTTTGCCCTAGGGTCCTGGGAAATCATCCTCACAACAGTTTCTTCTTCATTATATTAACCTTTGTTGATAACAGAACGAAAGCCCAATAACTTAAAGCTCAATTTGGATAGTACAGATATAGAGATATAGACACATCTCCCTTTGGAGAGAAAAGAAACGCTTTCCTTCTTCACTTTTTCCCTCACTCCTGCCCCTGAAATCCTTTACTTAATTTAAACTCTGAAATGATTATCCCTGATTTGCTTCAGTGGCTCCCGTTCTGGTAATGGCCACGTACCTCATATTGGACTAGCTCTCCTGAAGATGATTATGTAAACTCTGAACAAAATAAACAGGTGGTTAGTATGCTAAAAGCCCAGACTTCACCACTATACAACTCATTCATGTAACCGAAAACCACTTGTGCCCCTAAAGCTATTTACATTAAAAATTAATTGATTAATTAATTTTTTAAAAATCCAACTCTTTAAAGGAACTGTAGGACAATCAAAAGGAAGGCAAATACTAGATGGATAGGCACATGGAAAAAAGAAGTGGCACTGTATGTGCCTCCAATTTCCTCATTTTTTAGTTTTTTTGTGTGAAAGGAAGCCTCAGTAAGCTGCCAATGACATGACTATAATGCACATGAAATCCTGCTGCCTTAATAGCTTGAGGAATAAAAGCATGGAGATTAGGGCAACTACAGCAGCTCGAAAGTGGTGAGAAAAATAGCTAAAAAGAGAGCCAGAGGTAGGCAGCCCCAGATTTGGGATATAAACTCTACACAAAGTTCTTTCTGGGCTGTGAACCGTTCATGGGCAGGCAGATCTCAAGTAGCACAGCTCAGGTTACAAAAACTGAACTACCTGATGCCCCCCTATGAGGGAGGCAAAATTTGGAGTCTGAATCCAGTCAAGTTGACTGCCTGCTAAAGCAAAGACTCAACGCCCTTCAGAGGAACATAGCAGAATAGTCTGTACATCATATTATTCAAAATGACTAGGAGACAGTCCAAAATTACTAGACATTAAAAGAAGTGGAGAAATGTGACCCATACTGAAAGGAGAAGGTGGTCAATGGAAGCTTCATCCTCACAGATTTAAGAAGAGAAAGTAGCCGGGTTCAGTGGTTCACGCCTGTAATCCCAGCACTTTGGGAGGCTGAGGCAGGTGGATCACGAGGTCAGGCATTCAAGACCAGCCTGGCCAACATAGTGAAATTCTGTCTCTACTAAAAACACAAAAAATTAGCTGGGCTTGGTGGCAGGCACCTGTAATCCCAGATGCTCAGGAGGCTGAGGCAGGAGAATCACTTGGACCTTGGAGGCAGAGGTTGCAGTGAACTGAGATCGCACCACTGCACTGCAGCCCAGGATGACAGTGCGAGACTCCATCTCAAAAAAAAAAAAAAGAAAAGAAAAGAAAAGAAAAAAGAAGAGGAAGTGAAAAGATGCAAAAATACTTAGCTAAAACCATGAGGTTCTCTTGCCTAGAACTGCTAGATGAAGCCCTCTGCCTCAGTGCTCACATCACTTACTTCTAGTTTTCAAAGAGCCACTCTTGAAGAGTTCCATTTCAAGGCCTCATCTGTTAATGCATTACCCTTTACTATCAGCAGTGGAGGAGAGGAGCACCATGCTTGGATAGAAAAGGAGAGAGAAGGTATTCTGTTTCCCTGGTTAAGTAAGCTTGCTTTGAACCTGGCTGGGCCTGATGATATGTGGTATTTGGAGAGCTGCTGGAGAACTCCTGAGTGATGTTAATTCTGCAGCTCATTTACTAAGCCTCACTGAAAAAGACTTCAAAGGCAATTGAATTTAATCCCATCATCTAAAATTTAGTCCTAGCAAAGTTCAAGGTTGCATACAGTCATACAGCTAGTTACTTTTGGTTATGGGACTGGACCACTAGAACAGTATTTTTTGCTCTTCAGCAATCTTCTACTATTCTTTTATTTACTTTTGACACATGTTTCAGAGCATGTCTACAATGTGCCAACAACTAGTCTGGGATCTGAGTATTAACATAAACAAGAAAAATTAAATCTCTGCCCTCAATCTGCTCTTTACATTCTGTCTCCAAAGGTGCTCTTCTTGAATTAGAGTACTAAAAAGTGACTGTTAGACCCTTATCTCTTGAAATTTTTTAAACGTAATTTTAAAATTATTTTTATAAAGGCTATTTGTTAATTTTTCTAATGTAATATTTTCTCCCCCTGATTAATCCATAAGATCTTAAATAAAGCTAGACGTTTCCATAGGAAAAATAGCTGCCGCTTAACCCTTTCCTATAACCTGTTGCCTGGCATCATTCCTTTTCCTGTATGATGCTTCGAGCAGTTGTTGGTCTACGTATTTTCTCTCTCATGAAGCAATTTTAATAAATATCACAAAGTACAGTGTTTGAAGTGGTCTTTATTTCAGAGTAAAACATACAACATCTCTAACTTACCTTCTTCCTATTGCTTGTGGGCAGCATAAGAAATTAAATTATTGAACAGAACATAACTTCTTTTTGAAATTCCTTTAATGCTAATATTTATGGTGATTTATGAAAATTTACCTTTTAAATTTAAAAACATAAGATTCTAAATGCTTTCATGATTATTTCTCTTCTTTTTGTTGAAACTTGGTTATGTAAAGGACATCTGTCATTTCTGCAGCTCACCATCCCTCACCCCTTATTTTAGCAATGGCTTAAAAGATCCCTTCCTTCGTTGTATCCATGTGAAACAAATCATAGCAATCATCCCACTCACTCTGGAATGAAATCCTTAAGCAGAGGGGCATGCAAGACCAGCACATCACAGAGAAATCCTTCGAAATACTGAACCTGCCAATTATTTTCCTTGTTCATCTCATTATCTAAATCGTAGCCCTCTAAAAAACTTCCTGTATCCTTGATTTAATCAAGTTAATTTCTATTTTTTGAAACTGAAAAATCTTAGTTATCCTTAAATTTCTATTTCTTTTCTTAAACATTATTACTTAAAGCCAATGCCAATATGACTTATAAAGGTGTCAACTTGAATTGAATGAAACGAAGACATTTAAAATAGGTGAATTTACCTTTGTAACTTAGTAAGTATAAAGAGGAAAATTCTTTGCAATTCTGCTGTATAAAAATGATCACTTGTTTATGGGCAAAACACTGCACAAATGTTGAATATTTTATAAAGATCCTTACTGATTCCCCAGCTAAAACAAAACTTCTAAAGATTAATTAAGTAACAAAAGTGGTGAGATTCCTCAAAATATCTATGCAGTTGCCACCATTACTACTGCTGCTAAAGTGCTGTTAACTAAATTAGATCATTTATTCATTATCTGCCGCATACTTAGTATTACTCTAAGTTCTCTGAGGGTACAAAATTGAACACTTGCCCACAGGCTCAAGGAATCTTCACCAAGTAAAGGGGAGGAATAGTATAAAAGCAGAGACATTAAGTTTTGTTTTCATGTTGGAAAGAACATTTTGACAAGTAAAAATGTAAATTGGTTTTTATTTGTAGGATACAATTAGAATAGATGGAGGAGGCAATGTTTGGAAAGACTGAGTCTAAGAAAGAAGAAATTGAGGTTTAATGAGTCCAGCTGCACATGATCTTGATGCTGCATAATTTTTGACAAACTTATGCATACAGATTGACAATATCCCCGTGGCATATTTCATTAGCATGAGAAAATTTAAACAACAAAATATTAGTTGTATTGTTTCAGATCACATAGCTACATAGAGATAGAAATGAGACAATATCTTAGACCTTTGGTTAAAAATTATATTCTTAAATTATGCCATGCTTCTCAAGCTTGAATGCTGTTTGAACATGTTTTGAAGAATAAAATAATTCCCAAAATGAACCAAATATCCTTATTACCGTATTTATATAAATGATGGCAGCAATATGCTACAACAAAGCCGTACACAGATTTGCATTACGGTGCTTCAATATCCATATGTGAGATAACATTGTTTTAATCCTCCCAAACTATAAAACTGGATTGCCACCATTTAAGGCTTTACTTCTTTCACTGTGCACTTGAGTTGGAGAAGAGTTTTACTAACATCATTTTGCTGACTCTTCCAGTCTTTTCATTCTGCATGTATTCATAAAATAAAAAGAGCAAGAACTCTTTTTCCCAATTTAATCAACCATAGAAAACACTCTTCAAGTTCTCTTCAAAAAGCCATTCCTTTCCCTGACATCTCACTGCTCAGTCATCAGATCCGATAAGATTAGACTTCGGCTCAAAAGGGCACCCAGAAGCCCCTGTGAAGCGCCCTCTTAGTGAAGGCACTCTGTACACATAGAAAAGACAGAGACATGTATATATTATGCCAAGAGCAGAACATGCTCTACTCCGTGCTTGGAGTTTCAGCTAGAAATGTTGTGCTTCATCTATCTCAGAGGCAAGCAGAGACCCCTGCACGGCAGGAACTTGGCACCCTCAAGAGCGGGCTCTGACATTAGACCTGATAGACGCACTCTCCAGAGGGCAGAACAAGAATCTGGCTTACCCTTCGCCCAGACTTTCATTTTTGCTAGAGAATAACACAAGTATATTCATTCAGCTCCTACGTTTACTTACTCTTTTCCTTAAGCAACGTTCATGAATGTGCTTTCACTGTTTAATTCCATGTCAGTAAATTGTAGCTATCTCCCTGTACTTGGAATTTTCAACGTAATTTTTTAGCAATATTTGCTTTATTTATTAGAGTTGCTGATATAGGGAAAGTAATTTCTCATATGCATATTCTTGTGTTCCCCCAATCCTATGGGTTAATGAGCCTCTACTTTTCTGTGTCAGCCGTAGGAGCACAGCTATTTTATTCTCACTTCAGTGAGGCTCCACTGCCACCCACACAATGTCCTCCCTTTAGAAGCGAGTAACTTTGCACGTTCCTGACACAACCCTAAGTTATTTCAGTGTTGACCCAAAATTAGCAGTTCCATTAAAAATTAACTCTGACCTGCTGCTTCTTATTCAGTTGATTTGAAGGCAGTATTGTGTATGCATTCTACAATCGTATAAAAACATATTTGCATGGGTTTCCTCCTGCTGTCATAACAAACATCCACAAACTTAGTGGCTAAAAACAGCACCAATTTATTATCTTACAGTTTCAAGAGTCAGAAGTCTAACATGGGTCCCACTGGACTAAAGTCAAAATTTCAGCAGGGCTTCCCTCCTTCTGGAGGCTCAGGATAGGAGCTGGCCCTTGCCTTTCCAGCTTCTAAAGGCCACCTGCATTCCTTGGCTTCTGACCTCTTCCATCTTTGTAGACAGCACTGCAACATCTTCAACTCTCTCACTCTGCCTTCTTCGTCCACCTCCCTCTTCCACATTTAATGTCCTCTGTAATTTCACTGGACCCCACCTCCAAGCAACATAGGACTATCTCCTTATTTTAAGAGCAGCTGATGACCGAACTTCATTCCCTCTGCAACCTTAATTCCCCTTTGCCACATAGTACAGCATAACCGCAGGATCTGAGGATTAAGACGTGGACATCTTTGGGGGCCATTATTCTGTCCACTGCCATCTTAGTTGCTGCCTTTGGCTCTTCTTATTTCTGTGTGCAAGTTAATGTGATTGGATTCACTGTTCGATTTCATCATTATGTTCTTTTGCATGCAACCAAGTTTACCAAATAAATGTTTCTTTTCAATAGTAACCACAAATTGCAATAACTGTTGTTATTTGTAAGCTGCTTCTCATGACACATCTTTCAATGTTTCCATTAGACTCAGATTTCTCGCACACTCACTGACTTCATGTTTCATGTAGATTAGATTTTCCCACGTCAGCTGCCAAGCACGCATTTCCATAGACAATAACATGAGACACAGAGACTTCAGGGGTAAATTTTAGTGCTGTGTTAAAATGATGGTTCTTATGGGTTCTTCTAAGGCCAATTTAACTTCACTGTATCATGATTTACTGGAAACAGTGATATATAATAGAATAAGATCCGGCTGAACACCCTGAGTGTCTAATCAGGTTGATAAGGATGGATGCCCTTGGCGTTCAGGAAATCTGAACATTAATTCCTCAAAATGTGTGATGAAAAGCTTTCTTTAACACCTAATAGTGTCCTTCCTTTTGTGCATAGTTATGGTGTTATCTTCACTACGGGAAAAGCATACCTTTTTTTCCTAAGCAATACCATAAGTGCTGCCTACTTCATTGTTATGGAGTTCTGCCTTCCTTGACAGATGAGTTAACAGGTTTTCCAGTCCTCTGAATTTTCATATCTGTTTTCCATTACTCATTTTCTTTTCCTTCAGTTTAACAAAAATCCCAAGATTTAAAATTCTGTAATTAAATACCACCTTACCTACAGAAGTCACGACACTATTCACCACGGTGCCATCACTGGCTGAGTTTGATCCTCCGTGTCTGCAACGTGCTGAGTTACACCAGTTGTCACAAAATGCCAGTGCACATTTTATGCACACGTAAGTTTTGTAGGGTTTGGGATTTTTATAACACCATTTCAATATATGGCATGATTATTAAAAGTGGAAAAGATTAACATTCTCTTGGTATTTATTCATTCACTCATTTATTTATTATTTATTTTTAACATCAGTAATTAAAGCACAGACCTTTTTACATTGGGATGGACATCAGAATAAACAAAACAAAGTCTCTCTGTAAATAAAGAAAAGTCTAAAAGAGGAAATATTGGATATTATATTTACGGAAAAAGTCATCCACAGGCTAAAGCTGCCTTTTTTCAGTTAGCTCTTTCATTTCCTAAATTCTGCAGGACCACAAAATGCGGTCCTTCGATCAGTGGAAATGGGTAAAGATCACTGTAGTAGGGAGGCCAAAAAAGATTAACTTACGTTTGAAGGTGACCAAGGTCAAAGGTATTGTTTTAAAATCCAATTTTAAATAACCATTTTTGTAAACTTTCATAAAGTTTTTAAATATCTTAAAGTATGATTAATTCCTTAATGTTTGATTTATTTCAATAGATTCTAACGCATAGGCTCACACCATACCCATTATATGAGGAAAGTCTACATTTTAAGCGAAGCAATGACCGTCTGATAGCAATGACTATCTGGTGAGCGCAAAAGTAATTGCGGTTTTTTTTCATTGTTGGAATTTGCCGTTTGATATCGGAATACATTCTTAAATTAATGTGGTTATGTTATACATTACTTTAATGTGCATTTCTCACTTGATGTTTTTCAATAATGGCTTATACTTGTTGTTTATTTTATGTTCATTTTAGACTATAGGAATGATGTTAGACAAAAAGCAAATTTAAGTGCTTTTCTTATTCAAGTTCAAAATGGGTCATAAAGCAGCACAGACAACTGGCAACATCAACACCACATTTGGCCCAGGAACTGCTAATGAACGTACAGTGCAGTGGTGGTTCAAGAAGTTTTGCAAAGGAGATGAGAGCCTTGAAGATGAGGAGCATAGGGGCCAAAGTTGACAATGACCAATTGAGAGTAATCATCTAAGCTGATCCTCTTACAACTATACAGGAAGTTGCCAAAGAACTCAACATCAACCTTTCTACGGTGGTTTGGCATTTGTAGCAAATTGGAAAGGTGAAAAATCTCAATAAGTGGGTGACTCATTAACTGAGTGAAAATTTTTAAAAAACATCGTTTTGAAACGTCGTCCTCTTATTTTACACAATAACAAAGAACCATTTCTCAATGAGATTGTGACGTGCAATGAAAAGTGAATTTTATATGACAACCAGGGATGACCAGCTCAGTGGCTGGACAGAGACGAAGCTCCAAAGCACTTCCCAAAGTCAAACTTGCACCAGAAAATGGTCGTGATAACAGTTTGGTGGGCTGCTGCCGGTCTGATCCACTACAGCTTTCTGAATCCCAGGAAAACCGTTACATCTGGGAAGTATGCTCAGCAAACCAGTAAGATGCTTCAAAAACTGCAAGTCCTACAGCCAGCATTGGTCAACAGAAAGGGCCCAATTCTTCTCCACAACAATGCCCAACTGCACATGGCACCACTAATGCTTCAAAAGTTGAACAAATTGTGCTGTGAAGTTTTGCCTCATTCACAATATTCACTTCACCTCTTTCCAATCACCACTTCTTCAAGCATCTCGATGACTTTTTGCAGGGAAAATGCTTCCACAACCAGCAGGATGCAGAAAATGCTTTCCAAGAGTTTGTGGAACCCCAAAGCACAGATTTTTATGCTACAGGAAAAAACAAACATTTCTCATTGGCAAATATGTGTTGATTGTAATGGTTCCAATTTTGTTTAATAAAGATGTGTTTGAGCCTAGTCATAATGATTTGAAATTCACAATCCAAAACTGCAATTACTTTTACACCAACCTATAGAATTGTGATGGGCATCCATGCTTGAAATCAGTATCCACAGGTGGAACTTCCCTCCCATACTTGAGTTGCAGGAGAGCACATGGTATGACATTAGCCCCTTCTAATAAGCAACTTACATCGCTTTGCAGAAATCAAAAGATGTGACATAAGATCTTCCTTCTACACCTGCCATGGGAAGCTGGCTGCCTATTCTGAATTAGATTGTTACTTTTCAGCACTCCTTTGGAACTCGCCAAATGTCTCCCTTGTGTTCTTACATAAACACACAATACATTATGACTCCTAGAGAACATAATCTCTGATTATCGTTGAATCCCAAATAGCTCCCATGATAATGCTTTGCCCATGGTAGAGCCTCCACAGTGGCTTCTGAATATGAAAGGGTCAGTTCCAGGATTTTCACTGATGCTTTTAATCACCATCCCTATCCTCAGCAGGGCAATAGCAGCTCATGAACAGTTCCTTTGTATTTAAGAGATAAAATTCTTCCAGAACATGAGGGAAACAATCTTAGTTTTAGTTGTCATAATACACAATTGTGCACTGTGGACTTGCTTTCTGCTTTGTTGATAAAATACACTTGGTACAGCTCACTAGGTTTTATTGATGGCATATCTTTATTTCAGTACTCCTGCTTCTCTCTCTCTCTCTCTCTCTCTCTCTCTCTCTCCCCCCCCACATATACAGATAGACATATAGATGTGTGCGTCTACATCTGTGTGTGTGTATATATATGTATATACACACACATAAAACCTCAAACCAACATATCTGTGTGTGTATATATACATACACAGATATATATATATATATAACTATATATATGTGTGTGTGTGTATGTATATATATATATAAAAAACTCAAACATATATAACTCAAACCAACATCAAGTGCAGCAGCACTCCATGAACCTGGGCATAACCCAAGGAGATGAGTAGATTGATACCTGTCCTTAATTCATCCAGAAGATGGGTCTTTTCTGCAGGCAGCAGGTATAAAATTGAAGACAGTATCAAGCATGGGTCATGGCAAATGGGCTTCTGCAGCTTCACACAGCTCAGAGCACTTCATTCCCTTTGCATAGCTGAGAGGGGGGCTCAGGGACCTAAGTGACACTGACAGAAGGCAGTCCACATGGACCCTCGCACACACAGAATTTTCCAACGTGTGTGGGGACAAAAACCCACTCAGGAGACTCCACCCCAGGACTCTGCACAGGAGACAAAAGCAGCATTTGGCCGTACCTCAGAAGTTGCCGGCCAGCCCTGCCCCTGCCCTGCCCGTGTCCCTGCCCCAGTGAGATCTGCCACCTAGACATGCACTTTGCCCTCCTGCTTCAGGTTCCTCGAGGATGGGAGGAAAGGGCTGTCACTAGATTAGCTCTGAGTGCAAGTCAAGCTGTGGTACTTTGTTCATTCGACATATTAAGGACAAATACAGGTCATGCTGAGATTTATAGCATTGTGAAGATATTCAAGGATTTCGTAATACAGTAAAGGATGTTCCTCTGTCTAGGAAGACAGATAAAATAAGACATTTGCTGCTGCAGCCAGAAGGTTCCTGTGATTGAGGAGCTCACCGACGATCATAAATGACTGTATGACTGCAGGAGTACAAAGTACAGAGTGTCCCAAGATTTATATTTTTCTCCAGAGAGTTTACAGAAACCAAGGTCCATAGATCTTATTTTTGAAAGAGACAAATGGGAGGGATGTGCCCCTCACACAATCTGAGGCATCAAGCAGTCATGGGAACAGAGTTGTGAATGCAATATTTGTTTGTTTTTTTATTTTATGAAGAGAAACAGTTTTTTTTCCAGAGAAATTGTGTGTCTGCTTGAATACAGGGGAAAAAAAAAAAACATAAGGTGACAGAAATCAAAGAGGAAATATCACTTTAAAACACCAAAATGTTTTATGCTGATTTCACCAAAGATATCACTTTCCTAAAGATTATAAGTTTTATAAACCTCTTATTGAAATTGTTTTCTTTAATGATAGAAATTTCTAAAATCTATAGTGTATAAGTAAACTATAACATAAGAGTAAGCTACAGCGTATGAGGGAGCTACCTGTTCATCACATTCTTCTATGGCCCATTCATTGACGCAGTACATTGCATTGGGACTCCTTTGTGCCAAGACATTGCTCTGCCAGGCACTTTAAAATTGTGTGTCTCCTCAGTCTTTCCTTGAGGAGGGATGGTCATAAGACATGGTGGACACACAAATATTCACAAAACAGCACAGTGAGAGATAAGTACTACTGAAATTTTTTCTCAGTCTGCCTAGTTTATTTTAAAGCATTAACTCTTGCTGATTTCCTCAAAAAGTCTGAAGAACAGAAAAGTATGCATGACATTGTTAGAGGCCTTTGAACCAGAGCAACTCTGTCTCAAATAGGAGGTAAGCAAAATAAGGCTGAGACCTACTGGGCTACATTCCCAGACAATTAGGCATTCTAACTCACAGGACGAAATAGGAGGTTCGCACAAGATACAGGTCATAATGACCTTGCTGATAAAAGAGGATGTAGTAAAGAAGCCAGCTAAAACCCACCAAAACCAAGATGGCGATGAGAGTGACCTCTGGTCGTTCTTAAGGTTATACTCCCACCAGCACCATGACGGTTTACAAATGCCATGGCAACCTCAGGAAGTTACCCTATAAGGTCCAAAAATGGGAGGAACCCTCAGTTCTGGGACTTGCCCACCCCTTTCCCAGAAAACTCATGAATAATCCACCCCTTGTTTAGCATATAATCAAGAAATAACCATAAAAAAAAAAAAAAAGCAACCGGTGGCTCATGCCTCTGCTCTGCCTATGGAGTAGCCATTCTTTTTTTATTTTTCGCACATTTAAAAAGTAGGATTTATCCTAAGGATGCAGGGTTGGTTTAACGTTTGAAATAAATTAATGTAACACACCGTATCAATCTGATAAAAGACAAAAACTATGTGATCGTTTCAATAGGGAAGGTATTTGACAAAATCCAGCATCCTTTCTTGATAAAAACAGTCAACAAATTAGGAATAGAAGGAACTTCCTCAACCTGATAAAGGGCATCAACCAAAACCCACAGTGGAGCAGCCATTTTTCATTCCTTTACTTTCTTAAAAACCTTGCTTTCACTTGACTCTATGGACTCGTCTTGAATTCCTTCTTGTATGAGAACCAAGAACCTTCTCTTGGGGTCTAAATCTGGACCCCTTTCCAGTAACAATATTGTTCCAAATTAACCAATGAGAACACAGCCCAAGTCCCCAAGGGTGGAGTCAGCAATCAGGAAGTACAGGTATTTACTTCTTTCCAATATGCCAAGCTATTCTTACAATTCGTGGGAGAGAAGCATTATTTCCAAATGTCAAGATTAGGAAGCAAAGAAAGCCTATTGAATGCTTGGCTATTGACTTGAATTGGGACGAACAGGTACAAAGTCTTTCAATGTAGTTGAGGGTGTTGAGCAGTTCAGATAAGCAAAAGAGTGGGCAGAAGGAGGGACATGGCAAAGTGTAAGGGATGCTCAGGCTACTCACTGAATGAGGCTCCTGCAAAGCCACAGGTGGAGGTGAGCCTGGAGGGCACTGCAGCATGTGTCAGAGCTGCACCAGCAGCTGGAGTTTGGACTTGGAAAGACTTTCTGCAAAAAAAAATTTGAATCATTGGAAATATTTAAGCATGAGGGTCACTGATGAAACTGGTAATTTAGAAAGAGTAACTTAGAAGCCTGTAGTACACTTACTTTGAAAGAATCTCACTGCTCTGGGGTGGAGGGAAGTGGGAATTAGTGAGAGTAAGAAACTCAGTTCCAACTTTGAAGCACAAAAGAAAGCTTATGAGTTCGCACACACAGACACACACATGCACCCACCCACCCACACACACACATACACAGACACAGTCCAGACATGCTGATTCCTGAGCCCAGGTACTAAAACTACATCATCAGAAATCTGCCCCCGACCTGCCACTCCCACCTGTGTTTCTGGGTTCTGCCTTCCTCAGTGGTGGTTTCTTTCTTGGGCACATTTTCTTCAAGGAGTAGGCAAGAAGGGCCTAGCAACTGCAGGCTCTTCCATGTTTGTCATCCGGAAGCTCAGAAAGGGAGACATATGTTCTCTCCCAGTGACATTCTCCACCCCTGAGAAAGGACTCAGGTTGGTCCCTATAGGGTCTCAGGTCTCACGGAATCCTGGCAGATAGGGGTAATCAGATAAACCAGCTTAGATCTCATGCAACCCCTGTGAAGGGGGAGCCAGGCAAGGGCCCAAGATTGACAGCCTACTTTAGCTAGGTTGGGGGTAGGACCTAGTGACATGACAAACTTCCCCTCATGTCTGCAGTCTAAAGCAGCAGGCAGGCCAATGCCCACATGGACAATTCATCAGCAGACTCTTCTCTGGACCCAGGAGGATGCAGTAGTCATCCTCATAACCCTTACCAGACACTGACGGAGCAAAAGAGCAGCATAGCAAAGGACACCCTGGTTCTTAAAACTCCCACCATGGAGTAACATGTGTCACCCCCACTCATATTTCACGGTCAGAGCAAGTCAGAAAGTCACCCTCACTTTTAAAGAGGCAGATTGCAATCTCACTATGTTCTCAAGAGGAGCCAGGAAATTGTCTAAGAAAAGCACTAATGACCCCCACGCAGTGCCCAGAATCACAGAATTTGAGAATCACGCTACTAAAAGAAAATACGATGGCACTGCCAGGTCAAGCACTGTGCTGGGAGCCTCACTGCCACACAGTTAGGAGAATAAGGCTATAGTTCAACTGTCATGTGAGAATGAGAAGCCAGAAGTGGGATGAAGAAGTAAGAGGGGGCAAAAATGGAACTTACATCAAAGGAATAATCATGAGGACTTAGAAACAGGATACAAAAAAAAAAGACAGAAAATTATAGTTAACACTGGGGATTTTTGTTTAGCTACTATTTTTTTTTAATTCATTTTTGTCCTGATGTCTGGAGAGGATGAGATATTGTAAACAGAAACAGAAAAATCAGGATTAGGAAGCATTGAGGAAAGGAGGATTATCAGATGCAAAATGTCTAGAAGGCAGATGAAAATGTGACTCTGGAGTAGCCTACAAGGTCACTGTCATAAGATTTTCTATAGCAGTGACTATTGTGGCTAATTTTGTCTTCCCAAATGTGTATATTGAAGTTCTAAAGCCCCCACCCCAGTAACTTGCAACGTAATCATATTTGGAAACAGGGCCTTTAAAGAGTTAATTAAGATAAAGGAGGTCATTAGAGTGGTCCCTAATCCAGCAGGACTGATATCCTTATAAGAAGAGGAGATTAAGACACAAACCTGCAAAGATGGAAGACGATGTGAGGACACCAGAGGAAGAGGCCATCAGAAGCCGAGGAGAGGACCTGCTAACATCTTGATCTAACCCTGCTAACACCGGACCCTGCTAACACCTTGATCTAACCTTGCTAACACCTGACCCTGCTAACGCCTTGATCTAACCCCGCTAACACCTGACCCTGCTAACACCTGACCCTGCTAACGCCTTGATCTAACCCTGCTAACACCTGACCCTGCTAATGCCTTGATCTAACCCCGCTAACACCTGACCCTGCTAATGCCTTGATCTAACCCCGCTAACACCTGACCCTGCTAACGCCTTGATCTAACCCTGCTAACACCTGACCCTGCTAATGCCTCGATCTAACCCCGCTAACACCTGACCCTGCTAACACCTTGATCTCAGACTTCCAGCTCCCAGAACTGTAAGAAAATAAATTTCTGCTGTTCAGGTCACCTAGTTGTTTTATTTTGCTATAGCAGCCCTAGCAAACTAATACAGTAACTTCAGAAACAATTTCCTGAAGGCCAATTTTGAGTTTGAAATAAGACACTCCTAATTTCATATACCACCAATTTGCACATTGCCACAGAAACTGTGTGGGCTAGCCTGAGGCCAGGTGCAATTTAAAGCTTCATTAATGCTTCTCTGAAGTCCACTGTGCCCTCATTGTTTGCCCTCATGCTATGTGTGACTCAAATTCTGCAACTTATATTTGCAGAAAAAGAGAAAGTGGACAATTGCCAATCCGAACAGGTAGAAAATTCCCTGAAACATGGCAGGTTGATGGCAAAATAAAGATAATACTGACAACTCTCATCCGTGTTGCAGAAAGTATTTTCCCATTGAGGATGCAACAATATTTCTGGCCCCACGTGTGCTCCCCCATTCATAGGTGGATGGTTTTTCTCCTTCCCTTGAACCTGGCAGGCGAATGAACAGAACACAGTCAAAGTGGTGCACACGACTTCTGTGCCTGTCTCTCTCACCTTTCAGATGCTCTCCTGTGCAACCCAGTGACACACCGTGAAGAAGCCCTGGCCACATGGAAAAGCCACATGGAGATGTTTCAGGCAAGAGGCCCAGCCAGGGTCCCGTGTGAAAGCCCCTCATGTGAGTAAATGAGACTTCAGGCAGTTCCAGCCCCCAACCTTCAGCTTCCCAGGCTCATGCTGAGAATTTCCCTTCACCACTGTTGTTCAAGTTCACCTGAGTGTTGGGGGAGGCCCCTTCTCCCTTTTGGTCTCTGCCCAGCACCAGCCTACAGTCTGGAGGAACAGCAGCTCTGAGACCAGCCAGGAGTTCTCAGTGTTCCCGTGAGTCTGAAAGCAGGAGGGTTCTCCGGGAATTTCCACGCTCTGCATTTTGGCCAGAGGTCATTTATCCATGGAGAATGGCAAAGGGTCATCTTGTTTGTGGGGATGCAGGGGCACCCTCTAAGGGCTGCCAGAAATCACTTGGGGAGAGTGTCCTTGGGGGAAAGGACTGATGCTCCATCACCAACTTGGAGACTTACCTAAAGGGATGCACCAAATACATCCTTATTTCATACAAGCATGGCACTGCTCCACAGGCAGGTAGGGTGATCTCTGAGTAGAGATGGTTTATGCCATTTCTACAGATAGGGCTCCCCTTATTCTAACTAAATGGGCTCATCATCTCAGAGTTATTCAACATGCTGATGGCATTCACCAATAAGCCTGGCAGAGATTAAACATTGAATCTCTCTAAAGCTACTGTTGTGCTTGGAAATAGGTAATTTGACATACTGTTGATCAAGTGAACTTTGCCAAAGAGCAACTTAGCAGTGTCATCAGAAGCCTGAAATGGGTGCTTAACTTTGACCTGGTAACTTTGTTTACAAGAATGTGTCCTTAACTCAGCATGGTGTCCATGTCTACCAAGACATTCATAACAGTCTTGTTTTAAACAGTGA
This sequence comes from Mandrillus leucophaeus, assembly GCF_000951045.1. Lineage (NCBI taxonomy): Eukaryota > Metazoa > Chordata > Mammalia > Primates > Cercopithecidae > Mandrillus > Mandrillus leucophaeus. The sequence continues at coordinate 51,371 of NW_012101898.1, read as the reverse complement.
CTGCTGGAAACCACCTACTTTTCCAAAACTGAGAATTGGCCTTCATATGAGGGAACTTACAGCTGCTGAAAATGACAAAATATAATATGTAAGAGCATCTTGCATGGAAAAATGTGCTTGCGATAATGTTAAGAGAGAAGGAACTGGTGGCCGAGCTCAGTGGCTCACGCCTATAATCCCAGCACTCTGGGAGGCCGAGGCAGGTGGATCACGAGGTCAGGAGATCGAGACCATCCTGGCTAACATGGTGAAACCACGTCTCTACTAAAAATACAAAAAAATTAGCCGGGTGTGGTGGTGGGCGCCTGTAGTCCCAGCTACTCAGGGGGCTGAGGCAGGAGAATGGTGTGAACCCTGGAGGCAGAGCTTGCAGTGAGCCGAGATTGCGCCACTGCACTCCAGTCTGGGCGACAGAGCGAGACTCCGTCTCAAAACAAAAAAAAAGAGAGAGAGAGAGAAGGAACTGATTATGCAGCATTTTGAATCCACATTCTACCCTGTTTATCCTAAAAAACGTGAAGATCAAAAGGCTTGCAGTTACCATTGGGTGAAAGGACAGCACGAAATGTGTTGCTCTTTGTCTTCAAATTGTCCATCCTCAACATCTGCCTTCCTTACAGGCTTGATTTTCTTCGGCATCACAATAGACCGAGGCAGAAAACTCCATTCCCAAACTTCCTTGAAGCTAGGCGTTCTAGTCAATGCAATGAAGCGGAGGCAGCTGCGGATTTCTGAAAAAGTCCTGGTGTGGTGGAGGACCACCCTCTCCTCATTTCCTCCTATGTCCCATCCCTCCCTCTCTCCCTTCCCGGAAAACACATAAAATACTCGGAGACGGGGCAGCCATCTTTTGACCATAAGAAAGAAAAACACTCTTTAAGAAAGCAGGGGCAAGAAGGTAAAGGTAAAAGGAATGCTGGTTCTTGAAGACATTGCTGAGCTGGCCTGGATTCATTAAATGAGAACTAAAACCTGTTAAGCCTGCATTTCTTGGGTTTCTCTTAGAAACTTAACTTTTTTCTTTTTTAAAATATTTTTTCTTTACTTTTCTTTTTTTCTTTCTTTTTTTTTTTTTTGACAGGGTCTTACTGTGTCACCCAGGCTGTAGAGCAGGGGTGCACTCATGGCTCACTGCACCGTTGCCTCCCTGGCTCAAACAATTCTCTGACTTCAGCCTCCTTAGTGGCTGGGACTACAGCTGAGCACCACCATGCCCAGCTAATTTAAAATGTATTTTTGTAGAGAAAGGATCTTGCCCTGTTGCCCAGCCTGGTCTTGAACTCCTGGGCTCAAGGGATCCACCTGCCTCAGCCTCCCAAAGTGCTGGGATTATAGGTGTGAGCCACCATGCCCAGCGTATCTTTATTTTTCACTGTTTTAATTGATAAGTAAAAGTTATATACATTTAGCATGCACAGCATGTTGTTTTAAAATATGTATACATTGTGGAACTGTTAGTCAAGCTAATTAGCACAATGCATTACCTCACATACGTATCACTTTGTTTTACGGTGAGAACATTAAAAAACCTGTTCTTAAAAAAAAATACAGGCCAGGCGCGGTGACTTATGCCTGTAATCCCAGCACTTTGGGAGGCCAAGGCGGGTGGATCACGAGGTCAGGAAATCGAGACCATCCTAGCTAACATGGTGAAACCCCGTTTCTACTAAAAAATACAAAAAATTAGCCAGGCATGGTGGCGGGTGCCTGTTGTCCCAGCTTCTTGGGAGGCTGAGGCAGGAGAATGGTGTGAACCCTGGAACCTGCGCCACAGCACTCCAGCGGGCGACAGAGCAAGACTCCATCTCAAAAAAAAAAAAAAAAATGTCCTTTTTCCCTTTGAGATCCCTCATGACATCTCTCACCCGTTTCTCAAAAAAAAAAAAAAAAAATACAAAAATAGCTAGGCGTGTGGCACGCACCTATAGTCCCAGCTACTCTGGATTCTGAGAGAGGGGAATCACTTGAGCCTGGAAAGTGGAGGTTACAGTGAGCCATAATCCCACGACTGCACTCCAGCCTGGGCAACAGAGTAAGGCCCTGTCTCAAAAAAAAAAAAAATAAAAAAAAAAAAAAAAAAAAAAATAGCTAGGCGTGTGGCACGCACCTATAGTCCCAGCTACTCCGGATTCTGAGAGAGGGGAATCACTTGAGCCTGGAAAGTGGAGGTTGCAGTGAGCCATAATCCCACGACTGCACTCCAGTCTGGGCAACAGAGTAAGGCCCTGTCTCAAAAAAATAAAAAATAAAAAAATAAAAAAAAAGATAAAAATGAAAATAAAATCTATTTTTCAGCCATTTTCAGTCAAAAATACATTGTTATTCACCATAGGCATCATGTTGTACAATAGATGGCTTTGGTTTATTCCTCCTAAAAGGAATTCTGTGTTCTGTCATTTGTGAGAACATGAATGAACCTGGAGGACATTATGCTGAGTGAAATAAGCCAGGCACAGAAATACAAATACTGAACAATCTCATCTATATGTGGAATCTGCAGAAGTTGAACTCATCAGAGCAGAGAGGAGAATGCCGGTTACCAGGGGCTGAGGGGATGGGCTGGTGGTGGGGCAGGGGCTGGGGAGATGTTGGTCAAAGGATCCAGAATAACATTTTAAGCTAATGATAAGTTCTACAATTATGAATTTTACAATATAAAGAGTCAGCTTTAAAGGTTTTCAATAAATATGTTTCTGTATTAAAATGTTAAGAGGCAGAAGCAGACAGAAGCAAACAGAGAACATTTCTGACCATCCCCATGTCATTAACCAGTGTCGAGTGTGGGTTCCGGATATTCCCCCTTCAACGGGCCGTGGTAGATGTCTATTTGCTTCCCCTTCCTGATGAAATAGATGATCCAGGTTACACATTTTCTCTCATTAAACTTCATCTCAGTTTGTCTTCTCAGCTTATTAAATTCTTCACCATTCTTAAATGAGTCCAATTTATTTTTCAAACTGTAACATGGAATTCTCCTGATAGCAAATGTTTGTATATTTGCATGTTTGCAAAGCATTTTCATATATATTGTTTCATAGGATTGACATTAAACCAATCTACTTACCAATATTTGGGATTTTTGTTGTTGTTGATCATTTTCATCTTCTGGTTCTATTCACATTCTACAGGCTGAGTCACCTTTTCAGGTAAAGAACTTTACCCTTCTGATTTCTGATATCACATCATCTTTAAATGTGTAATTCCCTATTGCCCTGAATACACATACACACACACCCTTATCCCACACGAGTATTATAACCATGTTTGCCACATCCACATTTTTTTAAGAAAGTATTTATCACAGTAAGAGTTCAGATATACATATGCAAAGGCCTTCAAACCCACCTACTAAAAATATTTTTATAACAATGTTAAAATACAGTATTTGCCTAAATATCCTTATCAAATCTTACTGACATTTTAGGACCTTATATTAAGTAAGTACCGCCCAGAACAGCGTATGGTAGTTGGAAATAAAAGTAGGCATTTCTGTTGGTTTACGAATGGTGACATTTGCTATTTCCAGGTGTGTTCGCTGTCAACTAGTTGGAAAACAATGAGGACAAGCTTTACTACTTGTCCTAGGAAAATAGAGGTATTTTAGCAAAAGCCTCTGAGCTAAACAAAATGTAAAAACACCACTTCAGCAACACTTAAAATTACCTTTAGAAAGCCAGAAAATATTTTGTTTTGGTTCCCAAAAAAATGCACTTGTACCCTTAGCATCCTTTCTCTCTCTTTCGTTCTCTCTCTTTCTCTCTCTCTCTCTCTCTCTCTCTCTCACACACACACACACACACACACACACACACACACACACTTCCAAGCACTGATATATTAGCATTTATTCTGTCTAGGGAGCTGCAGGCTGTGCAATTAGGTAAAAAGCCTCACTGGGCTCCCTTTAGGCTTAAAGCAGCTCATTTCTTTGATATCAGTTCCATCTCCAACATGCAGCGCTCCCTAAACCCAAGACTGTAAGAGGCTTTAAGAACTAAAAGCATTTTCACCTTCACACTGATTTCTCCCCAGCTCCCCTCTGCCTTGTCTCTCACTTTCCCTCACTCGCCTCCTCCTGCGCCTTTGCCAATCATCTACAGTCTCTCCGTCCTGGACATCGGAGGAAAGCCCAGGTCTTCAGTCTGAGCAAAGCCATGTCCAGTCATTTAAAACAAAAATGTACAGTTTCTCTCCTGCCACATTTAAAATGTGTTTTATTTGTATAAATGTAAAGGAAACAAGCGCAGTTTTGTGACATGGATATATTGTGTAGCGGAGAAGTCTGGACTCATAGCGCCATCTTCACTGGAAAACAGTGTGGCGATTTCTCAAAGAACAAAATGTAAATGTGATTCTATCTGGAAATTCCACCACTGGGTATCTACCCAATGCAAAAGAAATTGTTACATTGAAAAGATATTGGTGCTCATATGTTTATCGTATTTCTTCCTAAGGGAGGCAGTGATCTGTGTAACTGCTGGTCACTGTATTCCCATCCCACGAGGCCCTCCGCGCGGCTTGTGGCTTAGACAGCTGAGCTGAAAAAGTGGAGCTTTGTAAAGTACAAGGTAGAGTCTCTGGGGCGTCAGCTGCCTTAAGACAAAAGAGTCAAAGACAAGAAAGGGTCTAGTTCCTGAGAAGATTTTTGGGGTGAGCAGCTGAAGAAGAAAAATAATAGGGCGTGTGGTCCTTAAAACATAGCCCAAAGATGTCTTAAAAATATTTATAAGAAAGTGTTTTCCAAGAAAAGTGTTTTCCAAGTCTCCCAAAGACACAAAAGTGGTAAGAAAGTGTTTTCCAAGTTTCCCAAAGACCCATAAGAAAATGATTATTCAAGAAATTTTAAACATGTATATCCTAAATAATTTCCCAAAGAAATGTTATTTTGACAGTGTCTATAATTTTATGACACAAACCAATTATTTTTGCTCTATTGCTATTTCTGAATGTTTAGTATTATACCACTAGGCTGATTACTCACATTTATTTTATCTGAACTCATAGATTTAATTAACCCTTTCTTCCTTCACTCCTGACATTCGCATACCTGCTCCATGCATATTCTTCAAATACTTGTGAATTAGTGGAAAACAAGTAGATATCTACATACGCCTCTGAAAACAATAGTGAGACTTTACAATGTGTTTAAATGTAAATGATATGTATAAACTTTTCACTACAGCTAAGTGTTTTGAGTTTGAAGTTATTTAGTTCAATGAAATTGCCAATATTCTAAAGACTTATTTCAAATACTATAAAAATTCCAAATTCGTCTATTTGCAATTTGAGTTCCGCTGATGGAAACATCTCTGTGGGAAGTGCCAGAAGATTCGAGTTCTAGTCATTTCCTAACTGAGGGTCTAGAGTAGAAACGTGTCAGTTTGGTTTGTTAGTTTGTTTGTAAAATAGAGATGAAAATATTATCTTCTCTAATGTCCCATCCGGAGGTTATTCTGAAGCTAACAGAAAATGACGTAGAAGAAATATTAATAAAATATAAAGCACTAAGCTCATGTGAAATACAGCCACTATAATCCCAATTGCTCTTTTTTTCAAATGACATACCTTGTGTCCAACGTACAAATTCTGATGCACAGCCATGTATGGGGATTAAGAAAAAAAAACACAGAGAGAATTTTAAATTAAAGGTCCTGTGTTAGATCTTCATCAATAAGAAAATATGTATAAAAGTCAAATTCCCTTGGCCTTTTGACATGATGTTTGCCTTTGTCTACCTAGCTGATTCTGCCTTCCCACTTTTCTGATAATAGTGTCAAGATTTCCATGGAATGTCCAGGAGCAGAGAACAGGTTCCACTCCTGGACTTTGAGGGTGAAATAAGTGTGCCTTTCTGCAGCAGGTGCAGAGGACGCTGTGGGTATCAGGAACCTGTCTAGTTCTAGGGTCCCCAAGGTTGGGCGGCCCCACTGAGAACAGAAACAACGCAGAGAGCACAGCAGGAGTCTTGGAGAGTGAAAGTCATGAGCCCAGCTTCAGCAGGTGTGCATGTGACTGAAACAGAAACCGCTGGAACTTCAGTCTTGGAGCGGATAAATCTCTTCTGCTCTTGCCAGTCTCAGACATTTTTGAACTTGCAAAAAAAAGAAAGAAAAAGATCCTATCTAACAGGCATCTTGAGACACTAGCATTTTTTTAAATAAACATACTCCTTTTGGAAATGGTCTATTATGTATCATATGGTAGGTTAATATGCTTCTGCCACTAAACTTTAATAGGTTACATCCTAAATTCATACAAATATGTATAAGAAAAATTTCCCAAATGCCAAATGGAGAGCTATATTCAAAGCCGTTTGAAAATGTGATTGGCAAAATGATGTTCAGAGTCATAAACAATCAGGATCATTTAAATGTCCCTAGAGGGGAAATTTGCAATGAAATAGCCTCGCTTGTCCTCCCAACTTCTAATGCCAAGGTGTGCATCAACTTGCCAATGCAGAATGTGCCTGGAGAGGTCCTCCCCAGAACTCCTAGGGCAGCAATGTGGCTCCATTTGCATTCTCTGAACTGGCAACTTTTACATCCCAGCCACAGAGACAACATATGGAGAAAAAGGTACCAAACCCCTTCCTACCCAGTGGAGAAGAAAGACACAAATTTTTTAAATTCCATGGGATTTTTCCAAGCCTTACACATACAGTCTGTATACTCAGTAGGTGATTTTCACACACTCCCTACCTTTTCACTTTGCTGCTGTCTATTACTTTATTCGACTACTGGTCTCAGGCCATGAAGAACGATGCTGTGATAATGGCAGTTACTTTGGACATGCTCCTTCAAGGGACTAAGGGATGTATGTGTGTATTTATCAGGTACCAATGAGAGTTTCAAACAAATGATGCACAAACAGCTAAACTGCGGTTCCGCATAATTCAAAGCTTCAGCAGTCAGACTCTAAGACATTCCTAATGTCTTATGAAATTTTCTTTGAATGGCTGCAATTCTCTCAGTAAGGCAAAAAATTAGAGCATGATAAATCCCCAAAGCATTCTATTAAACCTTCCCACAGAAAGTTATTATGCTTTTGTATTCTGTACAATTCATCGAAACTTCTGACATACCCTTTTAATTTTAAAATATTTGTTTATTGTTTTCCTGCAGCTCATGCATTTATTTTCTAGAATTAGGTTGTGTTTCTCACTTGCTTTTGTTTCAAAAGGGAAGTGGCTTTATTGCTTCGAGTATCAAATAAGCGAATGCTCATGAAAGAAAACCACACATTTAAAGTTATTAAATATTTCATCTATCTTTCTAAAGTAGTTTATGCACATATATGCTGATATACATGTAATTACAAAATGGATGGCAATACAATATGTGTAAAATGACCTTCCTTGTTTTAAATTATTTTTCCTTTAATTTTGAAACAGGGTTTCACTCTGCTGCCCAGGCTGGAGTGCAGTGGTATGAATATGATTCACTGCAGCCTCAACTTCCCAGGCTCAAGTGATCCTTCCCAACATAGCACCCCAAGTAGCTGGGACTACAGGCGCTCACCACCACACCGGCTAATAATTTTTATTTTTATTTTAGTAAAGACAAGGTCTCACTGTGTTGCCCAAGTTGGTCTCAAACTCCTGTGCTCAAGCATCCTTCCTGCCTCGGCCTCCAAAACTGCTGGGGTCACCGGCGTGAGCCACCTTGACTGGCCTGTTTTAGATTCTTGAACTAGCTGATAACATCCATTTGCCAAAGCCTGCTACTTTCTTTAGCCTGCACAGTGTCTTACTCTCATACTTGTTCCTACCTAGGTTAAAAGCATGGTATGGCCACTCAGATAGCAATGGGCTTTCTGTTTTATTGCCTTGTATCCATTTTCTTGCAGTTGGCCCTGGTCCTTCAATTCCTGACAATCTGATTTCTGAGGCCACTCCAGACTCTTTACCACCTGCCTTCTTGGTGTACTTGTTAGTCCTGTTGGCTTTGGCTCTGACCTTCTACCTTCTTGAGTTCTTGAGAGAACTCACTTTGCCCACAGGGTTCAGAACCACAGCCTGAAATGGAATGTCCCAAACCAAATTTGTCTATCTTCAATTTGAGTTCAGCTGATGGAAACATCTCTGTGGGAAGTGCCAGCAGATTTCAATTCTAGTTGTTTCCTAACTGAGGGTCTGCAGTAGGAACAAGTTAGTTTGGTTTGTTTGTTTGTTTGCAAAATAGAGAAGATGAAAATATTATCTATACTCTAATGTCCCATCGGAGGTTATTCTGAAGGATGATGTAGAAGAAATCTTAATGAAATATAAAACCCTGAGCTCATGTGAAATATGACTGCTATAATCCCACTCACTCTTTTTCATCAAATGTATGTGCTTTGTGTCCAACATACAAATACTGATGCATAGGCATATGTGGGGATAAGAAAATATGGGGAGAATGTTTAATTAAAGGTCCTGTGTTTCATCTTCATCAATAAGAAAATACAAAAGTCAAACCTCCCTTTGCCTTTTGATGTGGACTAATGCCGTTGTCTATCCAGCTGATCCTGTCTCCCCATTTTTCTGATAACAGTGTCAAGATTTCCAGGGACTGTTCAGGAGGATAAAACAGGTTCAATTCCAGGACATTGGTGAAATAGGTGTGCCTTTCTGCAGCGGGCACAGAGGAGGGCAGGGCTATCAGGGACGTTGCCCAATTCTAGGGTCCCCAAGGTAGGGCAGCTCCCCTGAGGACAGAAACAATACAGAGAGTGCAGTGGGAGGCCGCGGGAGTGAGAGTGATGAGCAGAGCTTCAGCAGGCATGCATGTGGCTGGGGAAGAAACCCTTGATCCGGGGTTTCTGGCTGCCTTGCCCAGGGGCTTCCAGAGACTGCTCCAAGAACAAGGACCCTCACCTTTGCACATTGCCTCCTATCTCAGGTCCTGGCCCTGTAATCTGTGACTCACCATGTTTATGGTTGTGACACCAAAGCTAAGCATTTTACCAAATAATTAGAAACGAGATGGAAACAAAAAGATATCTGAGGTAGGACCCTAGTTTCCTAGGACTGTTGTACAAAATTACCACAAATCTGGATGTTTAAAACCGGAGAACTTTATTCTCACATGGTTCTGGAGCCTGGAAGTCTGAAAGTAAGGTGCCGGCAGGGCCATGCTCTCTGTGAAGGCTCTAGGGGAGGATCCTTCCTTGCCTCTTTAAGCTTCCGGTGGCTTCAGGAGTTCTTGGGCTTTTGGCAGCATAACTTTCATTTCTGCCTTCATCTTCATATGGTTTTCTTCCCTGTATGTATCTCTGTGACCTCTCCTTTTCTTATACAGAAACCTGTCATTGAGTTTCAGGGGCACCCTAATCCCAGGAAGAGTTCATCTCAAGAACCTCAGCTCATTACATCTTCAAAGATCTTATTTCCACATAAAATCAATTCCAAGGTTCTAGATGGACATAAATTGGGTGGGGAACAGTATTAAGGCCACTACAGGCAGCAGTATATATTTCCATCACCACAACTCTGAACAGATTTTGCAGAGTATAAGATGAAATTAAGGTCATGTCTTCAAAAACTTTTTGTCTGAATTTCAAAGCTGTGTTGCAAATGAAGTCAGGATTCCATCCCAACCAATATGGGGATACAGAATATCATTCTCAAAAGAAGACATACATGTGGCCAACAATCATTTTTTTTTTAAAATCTCAACATCATTGACCATTAGAGAAATGCAAATCAAAACTATAATGAGATACCATCTCACACCAGTCAAAATGGCTATTACTAAAAGTCAAAAAATAACGGATGCTAGCAAAGTCATGGAGAAAAAGGAATGCTTATACACTGTTGTAAATGAGTCCAACCATTGTGGAAGACAGTGTGGTGATTCCTCAAAGACCTAAAGACAGGAATACCATTCAACCCAGCAACCCCATTACTGGGTATATATCCAAAGGAGTATAAATTATTCTATTATAAAGACATATGTATGTGTGTGTTCATTGCAAGCCTATTCACAATAGCAAAGATATGGAATCAACCTAAATGCCCATCAATGATAGACTGGATAAAGAAAATGTGATAGTTACATACCATGGAATACTATGTAGCCATAAAAAAGAATGAGTTCAAGTCCTTTGCAGGGACATAAATGGAGCTGGAGGCCATCATGCTTAGCAAACTCATGTAGGAACAGAAAACCAAATACTACCTGTTCTCACTTATAAGTGAGAGCTAAAGATGAGAACACACGAACACATAGGGGAGAACAATGCATACTGGGACCTATCAGAGGGTAGAGAGTGGGAGGAGGAAGAAGATCAGGAAAAATAACTAATAGATACTAGGCTTAATACCTGGGTGGCGAAATAATTATGTACTACAAACCTCCAAGATACAAGATTGCCTATGCAACGAATCTACACATGTATCTCTGAACTTAGAAGTTAAAAGTTTACATGAAAAAAAGAAAATTGAAAGGAGCTTGCAAAACCTGAAAAGAGAAACTAAGGTATTAGTTCAACATTTCACAAAGGCTGGTCCTAGCATAAAGCTAGATCTGTTCATTTCTAGTCCAAAAGTCTTTATTCAAAATTGCCCTCTCCAAAATTAGCTTTCCATTATTTTCAACTTTATTTTAATTTGGTATGTTAATATAAGTCAACTAAATGAATGTCAGAAAAATGACTCTAGACTTGTTATCTTTCCCCATGTGGTCATCATTCCCTCTGCCCCCTTGAAGTTGAGGCTTATCTTCAGTTCTCTTTTATCTAAGCCAGATGCTGGAAAGTGTTCAGAGCCCCTTAGAGAGGAAGCGTGGGTTTACTAGTCTATGTAGGGGTTAGTCATATACTTCTAAACCCCAAATCATGGCTTCAATCTTCAAAAGGTCTTTCTCCTTGGTTGTATTTTTAAAATGCCATTATCAGAAAATTCTGAGAACTTACATTTTTTATTTCTCATCAATGCAAAATTTCTATAAACCCATCATTTCATAATTTCTATGAAGCCAAGAGTGATTTTCATAAGGCTTGATATTTAAGAAACTACAATTCTTCATAGATTCTGTGACCTTGAGTGCTGAAAATCACATTATATAAAAATTAAATGTTTCAGTAAGACCTAATGGAAACTAACTGTTTTAACAAATAGTTCAAACACATGGTTTGCAAATTCTTTCTCCCTTTGTGTAGGTTGCCTTTCTGTTGATGGTTTCCTTTGCTGTGCAAGAGCTTTTCAGTCTGATGTAGTCCCACTTGTCTATTATTGTTTTTATTGCTGTGATTTTGGTGTCAAAAGGGTTATAAGGGTGGGTCTATAATAAGGGGTTAATTTCAAAAATACGTAAGAAATTTTTACAAATCAATGGCAAAAAACAAACAACCCAATGAAAAAGTGGGCAAAGGACTTGAACAGACAGTTATCCAAAGAAAGCAAGAAGTATATGAAAATATCATCAACATCGTTCATTATCAGAAAAATGCAAATCCAAACAACGATAAGATAACATCTCATATCTGTTAGCATGGCTAGTCCCAAATACTACCCCGATGCAATTCCAAGGTCTGCCCACCTTCTGTTAAAGATACTTTTGCCCCCAGTGGTGGATGCCTCGTTGTGGGCCAGTATTATACTTGCCTCTGCCTAGACTCCTGATATCAATTCTAGACTAATTTTTGTTTGTTCGTTTGTTTGTTTGTTTGAGAC
>NW_012101898.1:35490-36155 GCF_000951045.1 Mandrillus leucophaeus | reverse complement strand
GAGTAGATTTTTTTTTAGTCCTTATATTCTGGCCTTATATAAACAGGTTTAATTCTAGTCTCTTCTCACCAAACTCAAGAATTCTTAATATTCTCCTTGTAGGAGCACTGAATATCTAGTACCCAAGACAATTTTTGTTTCTGATGTCCCCACAGAGGTGTTCCACTCTCATGTTCAACATGCTCAATACCCACTCAGGTTTTGGATGGAAATCTCCACTCATTTTAGGTACCTGTGGTTTTATTTTTCATTATTGCAATCTCAGCTATGCATTTTTATTTTACATTAACTATAATTTATTTGGCATTTTTCTGTATTTGGCACGTGTACATTGCTGAGAGGTTGAGGAGGAAGGCACTGCATGTTAGTGCCATCTCCCACAGACTGGAATTCTCATGGTAGCATCTAAGGGAAATGGTCCTAGAGACTCATGGTTGCCATGGTTACTGGAAGGTCCATTGAACAAGGAGCTTGGTTCTATATATGAGTTGCCGTGTGCATTTACTGAAGAATGTCATTTTTCTCAGTATTCAAAATAAATGTAGTATCTCTTTACAGCAAAGGTTGAGATCTGTGTCTGAAAAAGAGAATATACAGGAAACTCCAAAGTTTCATATGCCTAGGTGTTGAGTACTCTACATGAAGAGCACCCTCCTGAGACTGTC
>NW_012101898.1:29795-35286 GCF_000951045.1 Mandrillus leucophaeus | reverse complement strand
AAAAAAAGACAGTGAGTAGATTTTTTTTTAGTCCTTATATTCTGGCCTTATATAAACAGGTTTAATTCTAGTCTCTTCTCACCAAACTCAAGAATCCTTAATACTCTCCTTGTAGGAACACTGAATATCTAGTACCCAAGACAATCTTTGTTTCTGATGTCCCCACAGAGGTGTTCCACTCTCATGTTCAACATGCTCAATACCCACTCAGGTTTTAGATGGAAATCTCCACTCGTTTTAGGTACCTGTGGTTTTATTTTTCATTATTGCAATCTCAGCTATGCATTTTTCTTTTACATTAACTATAATTTATTTGGCATTTTTCTGTATTTGGCATGTGTACATTGCTGAGAGGTTGAGGAGGAAGGCACTGCATGTTAGTGCCATCTCCCACAGACTGGAATTCTCATGGCAGCATCTAAGGGAAATGGTCCCAGAGACTCGTGGTTGCCATGGTTACTGGAAGGTCCATTGAACAAGGCGCTTGGTTCTATATATGAGTTGCCGTGTGCATTTACTGAAGAATGTCATTTTTCTCAGTATTCAAAATAAATGTAGTATCTCTTTATAGCAAAGGTTGAGATCTTCTGTGTCTGAAAAAGAGAATATACAGGAAACTCCAAAGTTTCATATGCCTAGGTGTTGAGTACTCTACATGAAGAGCACCCTCCTGAGACTGTCCTTGTGTAATTAAACACAACTGTAGTAAATTAAACACACACAAAAAATGATTTCCTTGACATAACCTCAGTACAGTCTACCTTAAGTCTAATTAGCAAAATCTTCTGTTTTAAGAAACAATTTAGTTTAAAAGGTTTTAGGCATTTTTTATGTTAAAGTGTTAGCTATCACGACTTTTTCTGTAGTTTTTATTTTCTTAGAACCATTCTTTGAGTGTTACTAGAGTGGGCTACAGGGAAGTGGAAAGCTTGGATCTGGGGCACGCTGACGGCAGTACTTGGAGGTGATATAAAAGCAACGTAGGCCGGGCGTGGTGGCTCACGCCTGTAATCCCAGCATTTTGGGAGGCTGAGGCAGGTGGATTGCCTGAGGTCAGGAGTTCAAGACCAGCCTGGCCAACATGGTGAAACTCTGTCTCTACTAAAAATACAAAAAAAAATTAACCAGGCATGGTGGCAGGTGCCTGTAATCCCAGCTATTCTAGAGGCTGAGGCAGGAGAATCTCTTGAACCTGGGAGATGGAGGTTGCAGTGAGTCGAGGTAGCGCCATTGTACTCCAGCCTGGGCAACAAGAGGGAAACTCTATCAAAAAAAAAAAAAAAGCAATGTCGACCAGTTTTCCTATGGGAAAGTGTTTCAAAACCCATCTTATCACAAAAAGGTAAACCCCATGTGATTTAGTGGATACAGTAATCTTCTCCCAAAGAGACAAAAGTTGGCAACCTTCTTTCTAACGCATCCGTTTGAAAGTCGGACGTATTCTCTTGGATTTCCACTTTAGGCTGTCAAATTTTTGTAGACATTGGTGTCCAGGTTTGATAAGGTGAATGTAGGATTCAGACGATTCAGACATGCCCTGAATTTTTCCCTCAACCCCTTCCTCTCTGTTGTTTCCAAGCATCTAATCTTTTCTTTCTCTTGGCAGAATTATCCTTGCCAAAGTGAGAAAAATTCTGTGTCCACCTGAGTTGGATAATATCTCATTGTTGTTTCCAAATGACTTTGATAGTGTCTCACAAAGGATGACCTTCAAAAGCTCCCCAAATTCTTACACAGCCCAACGGTAGGATTAGGTGTTTCCTGGGTCCCATTTTAATTTTACTACACTGGCAAACCGTAGTTCCTGAAATGAAATAACCTGACTAAACTGTGAAGTTAACAGTGATGAGTGTTAAGATAAACAGGACAGTTGGTTATTTTCTAAGCACTGAGCACTGGCCTCCGTATCCTGATCTGCAGGCTTTGCAACTTGACATTTGCTGATGCAGACAACAGAGGACCCACCTATGCCAAAAAGGCGCAGTCGCCCGCCCGCGGGAGCTTTCATTCTCTCAATGCACCTATCATCTTTCTCTCACGCTGCAATCACAAGACCTTTTCCGCCTAGTTGTGCTATAGTCATTGCCTGCGGATCTATGAATGGATTATCACTTCCCAGGGATGGCTTCCAGGGTGCAGATTCTTTCAGAAGCAGCAATTTGATGGGAGGTTTCGATGGGTGCTGGCAGCCCCTGGCCCATGGGTAATGGAACAGGAAAAGCACGTCCCTCCCTCCCCATGGCCATACCAACTCTGCCTTTAACTGTTCTACATATTTGTGTTCCACATAAATGTTTTTATTTCAGAAAGAAGGAAGCTCTACAACATAAAACAAAAGTTCAGTGAAAGCCACTTGTCTGTAGGAGTGAGAGCTGCTTTTGTTTCTTTCTTTTTGTTTTGTGACAAAGGTAGACAAAATCCTCATCATGAGGTTCTTCCAGGTCTAACTCTTCTCTTTTCTTCATGCCTCTCTCCTCAGAAATGCTCTGTTCCTGTCAAACTCATCTCTTTACCACCAACCACTGCAACGTGCCACATGCAATCTCACTGCCTTTCATCCACCAACACTCTTTCCTTTACATAAAAAGCACAACTATTGATTGTCAGCATCTGTTCTTCAGGATTTGCTCAACTCTTACCTTTTCAGGAAAGTAGTCAATTATGTCTCTCCCATGGGGCTCCTTCATGATCCCCATGGCAACTTCATAACAAGGCCTTGAGGATACTCCTTGATTGTTACTTCAGAGCTGTACACAGTAGACTTAGATTTTCTGCACATCACTCCCCATCTAGTGCTTCACACGTGAGAATACTCAGCCAAGAGTAGGACAACTAGTCATTAGTAAATTCATTTAAGCCTGCTGAGTGAAGAGTAGGGTAGCTAGTGATTCATAAATTTGTTTAAGCTTTGCAAAGTTTTACTTTTCACATACATATGACAAATGACTGAATTTTCAGAAAAGTATCTTTCTATGAGATTGCCTTTACCAAGAATAGATCCATATTGAGATTCAGCTGCTGTGAAAGGTTTGACTTTTGCAAAATTTTGTTTATCCAGGTAGGTGCCAGTCCCTCCCCAGCAGTGAGACGTTTGGATGCAGTCAGTTGACCTGATTTGATAAATGCCTTCCATTTTGTGAAGACAAGAAGAAATGGATGATGAGAAGAAAAAAGAAAAGCACTAAACTTGGGCATTCCTTAATGAATGCCCATCACATCTCAGCGTAGGCATTTCTTAGCCTTACTAAAATCCTTTAAAAAGTCTATCACGCTGGTTCTTATTAATCCAGTCATTTCCCGTGTGATCTCCACTTTTATGAAAAGGTTTTCAGAACCACTCTGTACACATGCAGTGATTCTATTATTGTGTTCAAGGACAAATCATCCCACATTTGTCTGCAAACTGCACGTGGTTATGTGATGCTGTTCTCCCACGAATCCAGAATTCACTCATGCACATCCACACTTCATATCCAGTGTACACGCCAATGTTCTCTCACCCGGCTGCCTCTGGGAGAGTGGCAGGAAGTGGGTGGGTGGGTTGGAGCAGTAGTGTTTATGCAGCTGAGGGCACCAGCAGGCTCACCAGGATGCACCCCAGTAAACGATCTCAAAGACCTGAGTTTCCTTTACAGATCAAATAGCTTAAGAAATTACACTGCTCCTAGTTACCCACTCACTCTCCCTCCAGGTTTCCCAGGGCACAGGAAGCCCACACTGGTGGTGTAATTCTGGCCATGGTGTAACAGTAAATTCCTAGGGTCTCTGTTTTTCTAACTGTGTTGTGAACTTCTTGAGGGCAGATCACTGGAATCTTTTACTTCCTTGTATCAACACTGCATCTCTTGAATTACTAAAAGTTTGTGGGTTTAAACGGACTCTGCCATTTCTTGGCATACTCCAAGCTAGAAGCAGTGAGTGTTCCAGCATCTGTCAGTATGGTTAAGGTGGCAGAACCAGATGTAAGATCATATTTTCAGTTCACGTTGAGACTTGCACGTGTGACTCCATTTTACACTGCTCCAGGCACTTGGCTGGCACTAGTTGGTTTTCAAATTTCCCCAAATTTATTCAGGTCAAAAAACCACTCAAAAGCAGAGCCAAGCAAGGACCTCATAATTGATGAGAGCTGGTCTTGCTCCAAGCATTTGGCCTTTTTTTTTTCTATATTATTCTTTCCTTAAAACAACTTCAATTTCTCTCCCTGTCTCTAACCACAGATGTACATTTCCCAGGTGCTGCCGTATGCTGTCCCCAGTGAGGTCCAGAGCTTCTCCTGGGAGGCTGAATGGATGGAAAATGCCCCAGCCTGGCCCCAGCTTAGAGGATGCGTCTCAGGTGCACTGATGCGTGCATGATTATTTTACAATGTGATCCTGATCCCTGGATTACAGCTGGGTTTCAGGGAGCTTT
The DNA here is from genome assembly GCF_000951045.1 of Mandrillus leucophaeus. Lineage (NCBI taxonomy): Eukaryota > Metazoa > Chordata > Mammalia > Primates > Cercopithecidae > Mandrillus > Mandrillus leucophaeus. The sequence goes on along the minus strand of NW_012101898.1, from coordinate 30,873 downwards.
CTAGTATTTCCCTGGGTTCCCTCTGGCATAAACAGCACTGTGCTCTCAGATTTGGCCACCCTGAAACCTGTCCCTTCTCCCGGCCATTAGAAAAGGAATGGATACACTCAGTCGCTCCAACTGCTAACCTTTAGACTCTAGGAGCTGGTTGTTGAATTGGAGACGGCTTCCCTCTCATAGACCTTTGTAAAATAAATGGTTGCTCTTGCCTATCACCTTATGTATGGATTGTATCTTTTGTCTCTTGTGAGGGAGTTAACAAAAGCCTTTCAAATCTAGAAAATATTGTATGCCTATATAAATCATGTCTCCTGAGCTTTCTTTAGCCACTTTTATATCAACTTCAAAAGTTTAGGAATATTTTAATTTTATAAAAATCGGCACTCTCAATTTTTAATTTTTGTTAAATCTTTGTTGGCTAAGGATTTACTTGAGGTTTCTTTGTTCTTTTTCTTTTGTTCCCACTACTATTAGAGGTCAAAATTAATCATGTCCGCTGGAATCATACTCATCTTGACTCCCCTTTCTTTTTAAGCATTCCATTCTTCACTAGATTTACAATTCTCATACAAAACCTGTGAGTGACATCTTTGGATGCCTTTCATCAGGATCTATAGTGCAATCACCAGGAAGTCTATATGTTGGTCCCTAGAGTTTATTCAAAAAGTAGCACCTGTATTTTAGATGGACATCTGGTCACCCCAGGGCATAGCTCCAATGTCTCACAGCCCAGCTCTCATGCCTGATCATATCCACAATAGTAAGGACTGTTACTATTTAAGCCTGCCAAGTGAAGAGTAGGGTAGCTAGTAATTAACAAATTTGTTTAAGCTCTGCAAAGTTTTACTTTTCACATACATACAACAAATGACTGAATTTTCAGAAAAGTATCTTTTCTGGGGTAAAATTTTAAGAGTTCTATTCAATTTCAGGCCGGGCGCGGTGGCTCAAGCCTGTAATCCCAGTGCTTTGGGAGGCCGAGGCGGGTGGATCATGAGATCAGGAGATCGAGACCATCCTGGCTAACACGGTGAAACCCCGTCTCTACTAAAAATACAAAAAATTAGCCAGGCATGGT